>NC_090437.1:970351732-970654762 GCF_031143425.1 Pleurodeles waltl
TTCGAGGTGAAAATCCTTCGACCGGGGTAAACCTGGATCTTGATCCGACGTCCATGGAGCCCTCCTCGGATACGCTGGCTGGGAGGTCCCGGTCAACTTTTTACCTTCGGACTTAGGGGGTCATTCCGACCCTGGCGGTCCATGACCGCCGGGGACCACGGAAGCACCGCCAACAGGCTGGCGGTGCTTCCAGGGCCATTCTGACCACGGCGGTAAAGCTGCGGTCAGAAAAGGGGAACCGGCAGTTTCCCGCCGGTTTTCCCCTGGCCCAGGGAATCCTCCATGGCGGCGCTGCTTGCAGCGCCGCCATGGGGATTCCGACCCCCTTCCCACCACCCTGTTTCTGGCGGTGAACAGGATGGCGGGAACGGGTGTCGTGGGGCCCCTGGGGGCCCCTGCACTGCCCATGCCACTGGCATGGGCAGTGCAGGGGCCCCCTAACAGGGCCCCATAAAGATTTTCACTGTCTGCTTTGCAGACAGTGAAAATAGCGACGGGAGCCACTGCACCCGTCGCACCCCTGCAACTCCGCCGGCTCCATTCGGAGCCGGCTTCCTTGTTGCAGGGTCTTTCCCGCTGGGCCGGCGGGCGCCCTTTTGGCGGTCGCCCGCCGGCCCAGCGGGAAAGTTGGAATGACCCTCGCGGTCTTTTGACCGCGGAGCAGTCTTCCGACGGGGTTACTTTGGCGGGCGGCATCCGCCGCCCGCCAAACTCGGAATGACCCCCTTAGTCTCTTTTTTGGAGATTTTCTTTACCGGGACGAACCAGCAAATCAGGCCAGGTCGCGGTTGAGGCAAGCCGGCTAGAGTTGCCGCGGCGGGTCGGTCCCTCTATGGAGCTTTTTTACAAAAGTTGGCCAAACTTCTCCAAACTTCTGGGGCTTCTCCCAGATGTCCTTTTAAGGTTCTTTTGGGGTCCACAGCTCACCCCAAGGGTCCAGAAGTTCTGAGATGGTCCTTGGGGGGTGCGGACTACAACTCCCAGAATGCACCTGGTGCAAACTCCTTTTTGGCCACTGGACAGTGGTCAGCTGGTCGCTTTCTTCAGGAGTTGGTGCAGGGGACTCTGGATAGCAATTTTTCACCTGTAGCAAACAGGGAGTCCCTCCTTGAACCAGTTGAAGCCAGGCAAAGTCCTTCTTGTGGTGAAGCCCAAGTGTGCAGCTGGTGCAGTCCTTCTGAGTGCAGGTTCCAGGTGCAGGCCAGGGGTCCAGCAGGGCAGTCCTTCTTCTCCTTTGGTTCTTCCTTGTTGGATGTGGTAGGGAACTGAGGTGTGGGTGCAGGTCTGCCAGTTTTATCCTTGCTCCTGGGTGAAAAGCAGGGGGGTCCTGGTTCTCCAATCAGGTGTAGGGTCCTTCCCCCTGTGATGACCACTTCCTGGGAAGTGTGGCAAAAATCAATCTCATGAGGCTACATTCTCTAAAAATCCATCATGGCTGAATCTGATTTTTGGAGGTTACATCTGGCTGAGCCCACCCACTGGTGTGGCTAAAAATCATAAACACACCCCTCTCCTGCCCTCTCCTAATCTAATCAAGGGGGCACCTAGTTGTCTGGGGTTGCAGGATGTGGGGGTGTTGCTGGGTGCTCCAAATGTCCTTCTCTGCCTTTGAAGACCAGTTTGGCAGCCCTTCCCCTTCCTGCCTCACCATCTGCTGAGGGGAGATTTCTTCCCACAGGCACATTCCTTTGTGTGAAGCCAGGCCACCTCACACCTCATCAAGGCAGCTTGGCCAAGCTGCTAGAGGCTGGCCAATCAGAGCACAGCAGCAAAAACAATGCAGGACTGAAATTGGCAACTTTTCAGGTAAAGTTTGAAACTCTTTACCTGAACAAGTTATATTAAATCCCACAACTGGAAGTTGTGGGATTTATTACAACAATTAATTTGATACCAAATTCTTGGTATGCATCATTTAAGGAGAATTTAAAAATTAAAATAAAGTCTCCCCATTCTAGCCTATGAAGGCCATTTACTACAATGAGGGAAAAACGAATTTGGCTGTTTTTACCTCACCAGGGCTTATAAAACTATTTTTATAAAGTCCCTGCTTATAGTTACATGGTACCCAGCCCTAGGGGCACATAGGGCACACCTTAGGTGTGACTTATATGTACAAATAAGGTAGTTTAAGACTTTTGAACTACTTTTAATTCCAAAGTCGAATTTGCATATAACTTTAATTTAAAAGCAGCCAGCAAGGCAGGCCTGCCTTTAAAATGACACTGGGCACCTCAGCAGTGCACCTATGGGTGCACTACCTATGCTGTGGTCCCTAAACCTACATGCCCTACCATATACTAGGGACTTATAGGTAGGTTAACTTAGCCAATTATAATTAGCCTAATTTGCATATCCATTTTACACAGAGCACAGGCCCTGGGAATGGTTAGCAGTACCCAGGGCACCATCAGAGTCAGGAAAACACCAGCAAAAAGTGGAAAATGGGGGCAACAAGTTAGGGGGCCTCTGCAATCAGCCCTGTTTTCTCACACAAGCCCCCCCCAGCCCACACGCCCAGGAGACTCAGCCCAACCCTGGGAGAGTCTTCCTGGCTTTTTAGGCGAGGAAGACAGTGAAGAGAACTGGCTGTCCCTTTGCAGGGCCTACTCTGCCTTACATCCTCCTGTCATGGTCACTCTCTCTGGGTAGTGAACCCACCCCAACAGTGAAAGGACCCATCTCAAACTGAAACTTCCCTCTAGGGGGGTCTTCCTCCTCTCTCTCTGCCAACTTGGGTAGTGAGGTGCCCACCTCCCCTACTCCTAACTTTGCTAGGGCAACACCTAGCTTACCCAAAGAGCTCACCCAACACTTGAGCAACCCCACAATGACCAACAGGGTCAGGGGGCCTACTTTGCTATTGGCCCTGGGGTCTGCCTCCCAGGCCAAGTACAGTGCTGCCAGGAAGGCTAGCACCCAGCAGAGGCTAATGACAGCTGTCAGTACCCAGAACCACACCCTACGCTCTCCACTGACAGGTGGCTGAGCTGCTTTAGGGGCAACTGTGGGGTCCTGGCACCCCTCTTGCTGTCTAGAGTGGGGGGCTACCACCTCCTGTGGCCGACACCCTCCTTCCACTCTCCCTTCTGTCAGTGCAGGGGCAACACCTTGCATCTGGACAGCTTCCTGACTACTCAGGACTTCCTTGGGGTCAGGTGAGGCCTCACCAGGGCCAACTCTGGGCTCCCCCCTTACTGGGGCAGAAGGCCTTTGGCTCCCTAGAACTCTCTTTAAGAGTGGCCAACCCTTCCTTTTCTTCTTTCCTTTTCTTAGGGACCCCTGTCCCCTAACTGTAGGGACTGACTCCCCAGGACTTTGGGTTGGGATGGCGCCCTGGGCGACCGCCATATCTGGGACCAGACTCACCTCTGGGAGGTCATTGCCCAGGATACAATCTAGGGGGAGGTCAGCGCTGACTACCACCCTAAACCAGTCAAGGATACCCTCCCTCTCTAGGGGCACTTTGGCTACAGGTTTGGAGTTGACCTCCCCTGTGGCTATCCTGACTTTCCTGGTCTCTCCTGGGACATACATGTCTGGGGTCACTAACCGGTCACACACCATAGTGTGACTGGCACAGGTGTCTCTCAGGCCAGTGGTAGGGATCCCATTCACCTGAATGGGGTGGAAGTGCCTACTCCCACCCTCAGGGATCACCAGCTTACCATCTGGTCCTGTCTCCCAGCTCAATGCTAGGAGGACTTCATCACCTGAGGAGTCCTCCTCCATGGCTACACTGGACAGCCCAGTGCTAACCACCTTCTTTGGACAGGCTGCATCTCCTCTGAAGTGACCTGTCTGCTGACAGTCAAAGCAAGCCTTACTGTCCAAGAGCTTTTGTAACCCTGGGTCTCCCTGTCTCTGCTTGTCAGAGTGGGAGTGGGATTTACTCTCCTCCTTCTTAGGGTTCTGGGGTACAGAGGGAGTCTCTGTAGTGGGCTTACCACCTCCCTCCTTAGGTTTTTGGGGACCTGACCCCCCCTTCTTGGAGTCTCCCCCCTGGGACTTGACAACCACCCTGGTTCTCAACCACTCATCAGCTGCCTCCCCTAGCTCTCTAGGGTTGGTCAGCTTAGAGTCCACTAGATGCTGGCGTAACCTTTCTTGGGTACAATTGGTCAAGATGTGCTCTCTCATGATCAGATTGTTTCACCCCTCATAAGTATTTACTTTGTTACCAATAATCCAGCCCTCTAGTGCCTTAAGTGAGGTGTCTACAAAGTCAACCCAAGACTGGGTACTGACCTTCTGGGTGTCCCTGAACTTCATTCTATACTGCTCTGGGGTCAGGCCAAACTTCTTGGTTAAGCACCTCTTCATACTAGGGTATGAATCTGCCTCCTACCCCCTTAAGGTCAGAAGCCTATCCCTCCCTGAGTTGTGGACCAACTCCCACAAAAGGGAACCCCAGTATTGAGGCCTAACCCTTCTCATTTGGAGTGCCCTCTCAAAGGCCTCCAACCACTTGTCTATATCATCCCCCTCTACATAAGCAGGAACAACCCCCTTGGGTAATCTGGGGCAAACCCCGCCACCCATGGACACCTCAACTTCTCTGTCGCTGCCACCATCTCTTTTCTCTTTCTTTGCCCACTTCTTCTTTTCTAGGGCCAGCTTCCGTGCTTCCAAAGCTATAAAGGCTAGCTGGGCCTCCAGCTCTCTTTCTCTGAGGGACAGGTTCTCTCCTCCTGAAGGGACCCCCTTCCCCCAAATAGCTTTGGAACTGCCCCTAGTGACTGTATGTAATGAGGACCGGTCTTCCTCATCCTCACTTAGGCTCAGATGCCCTCCCTCCCCTGAGTGGTTAGAGCTAGCATCCTCCCCTACTTCTCCCTCCTCTGGAGCTTCCTCTGGGTCTACCTCTTGGGCCTCAGCCCATGCTGTCAGGGATTTGATCAGGACATGCTTCCTGAGGTCAGTGGTTGCAGGCAACCCTCTTTCAGCACACAACCCCCTAAGCTGGACTACTGTCAGTGTGGGTAGGCTAGCCAGATCAAGCTCCATGGTTCCCTAGTTTTGTGTCAACAAAAACGTTTTGCAAAAATTGGAAACAAGAATTTAGAAAAATCACAAAAATTCAATAATTGAAATTAATCCAAATTAAAAATTAAAAACAATTTTTGCACTATGACAATTTAAAGGATTTTTTATTTGTTTTACTTAAAACTGTAACGTGATACTGAACACAAGTACAGGATCCCACCACTGCTCACCAAAAATGTTGGAAAGTGGGTTATTGGTGAGGGCAGGTAGGTACCTACACTTAGCAACAGGCCACTAACCTCCACTAAGGTCCAGTTAGGCTTCAGTAAATTACACCCAGCTCAACCCTTGTAGCTTGGCAACGAGCGTCAAGGCTTAACTTAGGAGACAGAGTGTAAAGCATTCAAATATCACAAAACAGTAATTAAATAAAACACAGAAACAGTTTAAAAATCCAAAACCAATTTATAAAAATAGATTATATTTTTATCTTTAAAATGACACCAAAACAAATAAAATCAGATAAGGGGAACCGGAGATGTGAATTTTTAAAGAATTATTATTTTTTTAGCGCCTAGAAACAAAAAGCGCCAATCGGGTCATCTGGTTGCACCTCGACCGGGGCAAAGTCAAAGTTTCAGGCCAACCGCGATGAAGCCCTGCTCGGCTACAGGCCACGGGAGGCCTCGGTTAAAAGTTTACCTTCACACTTAGGTGGTCATTCCGACCCTGGCGGTTTCAAACCGCCAGGGCCGGGGACCACGGAAGCACCGCCAACAGGCTGGCGGTGCTTCCAGGGCCATTCTGACCGCGGCGGTAAAGCCGCCGTCAGAAAAGGGGAACCGGCGGTTTCCCGCCGGTTTTCCCCTGGCCCAGGGAATCCTCCATGGCAGCGCTGCTTGCAGCGCTGCCATGGGGATTCCGACCCCCTTCCCGCCAGCCAAACCGCCAGGAACAGGATGGCGGGAACGGGTTTTGTGGGGCTCCTGGGGGCCCCTGCACGGCCCATGCCACTGGCATGGGCAGTGCAGGGGCCCCCTAACAGGGCCCCACTAAGATTTTCACTGTCTGCTTAGCTCCATTCAGAGCCGGCTTCATTGTTGCAGGGGCTTTCCCGCTGGGCCGGCGGGCGCTCTTTTGGAGGGTGCCCGCCGGCCCAGTGGGAAAGTTGGAATGGCCGCCGCGGTCTTTTGACCGCGGGCGGTCATTCTGCGGCCAGATATTGGCGGGCGGCGACCGCCGCCCACCAATATCAGAATGAGGGCCTTAGTCTCTTTTTCGAAGATTTTCTTCAACGGGACGAACCTGCCAGTCCAATCCGACCTCCTGGAGCCCTTCTCTGGATACGCGATGCTGGAATCCTCGATGGAGATTTTTACCTGCGGACTTAGTCGTTTTTTCGAGGTGAAAATCCTTCGACCGGGGTAAACCTCGATCTTGATCTGACGTCCCTGGAGCCCTCCTCGGATACGCTGGCTGGGAGGTCCCGGTCAACTTTTGACCTTCGGACTTAGTCTCTTTTTCTGAGATTTTCTTTACCGGGACGAACCAGCAAATCAGGCCGGGTCGCGGTTGAGGCAAGCCAGCTAGAGTTGCCGAGGCAGGTCGGTCCCTCTATGGAGCTTTTTTACAAAAGTTGTCCAAACTTCTCCAAACTTCTGGGGCTTCTCCCAGATGTCCTTTTAAGGTTCTTTTGGGGTCTACAGCTCACCCCAAGGGTCCAGAAGTTCTGAGATGGTCCTTGGGGGGTGCGGACTACAACTCCCAGAATGCACCTGGTGCAAACTCCATTTTGGCCACTGGACAGTGGTCAGCTGGTCGCTTTCTTCAGGAGTTAGTGCAGGGGACTCTGGATAGCAATTTTTCACCTGTAGCAAACAGGGAGTCCCTCCTTGAACCAGTTGAAGCCAGGCAAAGTCCTTCTTGTGGTGAAGCCACAGTGTGCAGCTGGTGCAGTCCTTCTGAGTGCAGGTTCCAGGTGCAGGCCAGGGGTCCAGCAGGGCAGTCCTTTTTCTCCTTTGGTTCTTCCTTGTTGGATGTGGTAGGGAACTGAGGTGTGGGTGCAGGTCTGCCAGTTTTATCCTTGCTCCTGGGTGAAAAGCAGAGGGGTCCTGGTTCTCCAATCAGGTGCAGGGTCCTTCCCCCTGTGATGACCACTTCCTGGGAAGTGTGGCAAAAATCAATCTCAGGAGGCAACATTCTCTAAAAATCCATCATGGCTGAATCTGATTTTTGGAGGTTACATCTGGCTGAGCCCACCCACTGGTGTGGCTAAAAATCATAAACACACCCCTCTCCTGCCCTCTCCTAATCTAATCAAGGGGGCACCTAGTTGTCTGGGGTTGCAGGATGTGGGGTTGTTGCTGGTTGCTCCAAATGTCCTTCTCTGCCTTTGAAGACCAGTTTGGCAGCCCTCCCCCTTCCTGCCTCACCATCTGCTGAGGGGAGATTCCTTCCCACAGGCACATTCCTTTGTGTGAAGCCAGGCCACTTCACACCTCATCAAGGCAGCTTGGCCAAGCTGCTAGAGGCTGGCCAATCAGGGCACAGCAGCAAAAACAATGCAGGGCTGAAATTGGCAACTTTTCAGGTAAAGTTTAAAACTCTTTACCTGAACAAGTTATATTAAATCCAACAACTGGAAGTTGTGGGATTTATTACAACAATTAATTTGATACCAAATTCTTGGTATGCATCATTTAAGGAGACTTTACAAATTAAAATAAAGTCTCCCCATTCTAGCCTATGAAGGCCATTTACTACAATGAGGGAAAAAACGAATTTGGCTGTTTTTACCTCACCAGGGCTTACAAAAATATTTTTATAAAGTCCCTGCTTATAGTTACATGGCACCCAGCCCTAGGGGCACATAGGGCACACCTTAGGGGTGACTTATATGTAAAAATAAGGTAGTTTAAGACTTTTGAACTACTTTTAATTCCAAAGTCGAATTTGCATATAACTTTAATTTAAAAGCAGCCAGCAAGGCAGGCCTGCCTTTAAAATGACACTGAGCACCACAGCAGTGCACCTATGGGTGCACTACCTATGCTGTGGTCCCTAAACCTACATGCCCTACCATATACTAGGGACTTATAGGTAAGTTAACTTAGCCAATTCTAATTAGCCTAATTTGCATATCCATTTTACACAGAGCACAGGCCCTGGGACTGGTTAGCAGTACCCAGGACACCACCAGAGTCAGGAAAACACCAGCAAAAAGTAGAAAATGGGGGCAACAAGTTAGTGGGCCTCTGCAATCAGCCCTGTTTTCTCACACCCAGCAAAGGCTGCTCCAGATGTCCAACAACAATTGACTACACTGGGTATTAACTGAGTGACTATTAATGCTATTATGGGTAAGGTTCCCACCAAAGGAAAAGAGATTCTCTTTTGGATTGCTCAAAAAACAAGCCAGCTAGAAGCAGTGATCTCCATATGGGACCCCAAGATAAACATAGGATTCTCACAACATGCCTACCACTCGGGGTGGTATCCTCAATTGATGACTGTGCTACTTGGGGCACAGTTTTTGTTTCTTAAATATACCATAATAAATGGTATAGTGTCACTTTTAGTCTCAAAATTAATATGGGACCGCCCCAGCCCTAGACTTGGGGGATGAAATTAATAGGCAATTTCACCACACTGTCCTGAATTATTTTAAGTAATATAAAAGGGGAAGCAGCAGCGTTAGCAGTTCGCCAGTGCCGCACACAAGTTCCTTTAGTAGATCATGAAAGCAGTTACCAAAAATAATTATACATGTATAGGTCAGGATAATTTGGGAGCCAGCCAAATAAGCCCCATCTTAAAGGTAATCCTGAAAAGGATAATACCAAATAAGCACAGGAGTCTATTAAAAAATGCTGGGGCAAGCAAAAATCAAATAAAGAAATACCCATCCACCAAACTCCCAGCGGGGAGGTTGTCGCCTTACTGGCGACCTCTCCTGCCGGGCCTATTATGACTTTCCCACTGGGCTGACTAACCAAGGTTAATGCCTGTCAGCCCAGCGTAAAAGAGACAGCAGTATTGTCACCAGCACCATCGCAATGCTATGCATAGCAGACAGTGAGCATTGCAAGGGTGTTGGGCAGGGGGGTCCTGGCAATGTCCATGCCAAGTGCATGAGCAGTGCAGGGGCCCCCTGTGACCCCCTGCACCTGTTCTCCATGGGGACAATCTCTGCATTCAGAGAGCTCTGAAAAATGTTACAACCTACCTAACCATGATAATTTAAAACAATCTGACAGGTATCAGTATACTGATACACTCCCTTCTTGTTCCTTTCAGGACTACTCCAACAAACAGACCGAGAGACGTGGGAGGTCATAGCACAGACAAGAAGAGTATGTGAAACCAAAGAAGGACTCACAATGCTCGTCTGACGTAATAATAGAAAAGTACGAGGAACTCAACAAAACCACAAGAAGGTTGCATACATTTTTGCAAAATATGCCACTCATATTGAGAACGTTACTGAGGAACGTGGGAAGTGACTCTGCTAGACAGCACAACAGAGGTCATGATAGTTTGCCAGAATCTTCAAGAACTTCTGAATGTGGGAGCAACTAACACCTACATTGCATTAATAAATTAAACATACAAATTGAGAAGGACATAATGCGCACAATGGAATTAACTTTCTGTGAAAAATTAGCACTTACTTATGACAGTCTCTTGAGAGAAAATAATTGGCCATCAGATTTTGTTAGAATCCTCCCACAGGGGAAAGATGTGAGTTTACTGTCTTTCTCAGTCCTATTTCTGGAGCAAGTAAAGCAAGCATATGCTGCAGATTAGGTACTTGCAGATGCTCCAGCACTGTATCGCAGCCATGTGAGCTGGGATAGATATTCTCCTTATCATGTAATACCCATAAGGTCCAGTCTGCAAGTATAACTACAGTTCCCTATAAAACATGAAGCAAAAGCTCCTGTGAGGGAGATTCTCTCACAGCTTGAGTACTAGGGTCTTATTGAACACCGCGTATGTCCCATGAACAATCCTTTGTTTCCCGTAGCTAAGTTAGATCATTCATATAGAATAGTTTTAGACTACAGACATTTAAATAGTCATAAACACACAGTTGCAATACTAAACTCACACAGAAGAGCTCTATTGAACAAAGTTGTCCGCAAAAAATGCAAAACAACTTTGGATATATTTAATGTTTTTTTTTTTGCCAAAACAAGGGTCCACATGTGCAACTCTCAGGTTTTGTGACTCGCAAATTGTGAGTTTTAGCGACTCATAAATTGAGAGTCACCAAACTTGATGTACAACAGCGTCTCAGACACTGTTTGTGATCCCTAAATGGGTCACTAGGGACCTGCCTCAATAATATTCATGAGGCAGGTCCCAATTTGTGATCCATTGGGAATGGCTGGCACAAACAGGGATGTTGGCCTTCTGGGGTCAGCAGACCACAATGTCTGTGACTGATTTTATATAAAGCTTTAAAAAAAAAAATGCAGCCCATTTGCCTTAAAGGAAAACAGGTTGTATTTCAAAAATTAAAAGTTTTCTTTTCATTTTTTTAGAATGGGCAGTGGTCCTCGGGACCGCTGCCTGCTTTACAAAATGTTGGCGTCCCCTTTATCCAAGCATATTTTTCAGCAAACCACTGCTTTCGAGAAAAGCAACAACGCGCTTACTATAAAACTGAGTTAAAGTGAGGGATTTTGTGAATGGGTTACCTCCTCCTTCATGGAGTCGGTAATGTATGATGTTTTGTGACCACATTCTGGGTTGCAAAACATTCATACATATCAGTGTGACTAGCAATTAGGAAGGGATGCCCTTTACACACCTCTTCCTAACAACAACTCTCAAACCCTATTTTGTGAGGCGGTAATAGGTTACCAACTCGCAAAATAGGGTTTGTACATAGGAAAATGCATTTAACGGACACAAATGGCTCGATGAACCTTTTGAGACCAGTGAAATGTATGGCACATCTGGCCCATAGTGCACAAAAGCAAGGATATAACTGCCTTTTCCACTCTCAGCTTTTAACGCTGATTTTGTTGACTCCCCCAAGGGTTAAGAACAGTCCAGGGCTGTTCTCTGTCCATGTAACATGAATATTGCATGATATTGATCCTGAGGCATTGTCCTGGGTAGATGACATATAACTGAAGGATGATGACTTAAACCCACACTTGTCCAGGGTAGATCGCATTGTCTTGGGATTTGCTAAACATGGCTACAAATTCAACTTTAAGAAATCAAAAATTGCTTTTCTGAGTGTCCTGTTTTTGGGATGTGAGTTTTCAAATGATGGGAGGAGTCTGGCACCACGCTTCCTAGAGAAGTGCGCACAACTACATACACCAAATACCATCAAAAAACAGCAATCCTTGTAAGGATTCTTTAACTTTAGCAGAACATACATACCTGATTATGCACAAAGCTAAAACCAATTTATGATTCCATATGACCAGATTTTTCAAACAAACATTGGACACCACAACACACACAAATACTCAGATCATTACAGACTGACATGCTTGAAGCAAAAACACTTACACACGTGAAAACAAACAAATCTGGTCTTCCTTCCTGATAGTTCCGGGTGCTATTGGCTTCACCTATGTCGTATTCAACTAAGGTCACACATTGCAGATTGCATGTAAATAACATTTATATTGTAATGCTAAAATGCATTTGGCATCCACTGAAATAATACTGACTGCAATTCAGGTGGTTGTCATTAAGGAAAAACCACGGGGTGGAGAAAACACATCATTGTTGTAACTCCAATACCTGACCTTAGAGAAAGTCACAAAGGCTAGCATTCCAAACGCATCCAAGATGGATACAATGGGCCACATCTTTGACTGCCACTGATGTAGATTATGGCGGTCATTACAACATTGGCGGTAAAAGCCGCTTACCGCAGAGCAGAAGACCGCCAACACACCGCCGCACACAGCTATTATGACCCACAGCACGGAATCCGCCAATATTTAGACACCCACACAAGTCCGCCTCACCAAAGGTCAGTGATAAACTGGCAAAAACAAAACCTCCACTGTCACGCCAACAGAAATACGCCCACACTATCGGACCCACGAATCCATGCGGCGGTCTTTCAACTGCAGTATTCCATTGGCGGTACACACCGCTGTGCTCAAAATACACACACATATACAAAACACTACTACATTGGACAATTCGAAATACACATACACACACCACTCCCACACACCCAATACAATATAAAACACACACCCACATCACCTACAAACCCCTACGACCACAATTGAGAAAGAAGCACAGAGAGACACCACCATCAACAATACTAGCATCCACAGGCACACAACACCATCACCCACATAACTTCCACGCACCTCACACAACACCCCACTACATATCAGCACACTTATCACCACACACACCACCCCACACATCACCCACACCACCCCATGGCACGGCAAAGACACCCCAGGTTCTCGGAGGATAAGCTCAGGGTCATGGTGGAGGAAATCGTCTGGTTGGAGCCACAGCTTCGGATCACAGGTGCAGCAGACCTCCATTGCAAGGAAGATGGAGCTATGGCACAGAATAATGGACAGGGTCACGCAGTGGGACAGCACCCAAGAAATCGGGATGACATCAGGAAGAGGTGGAACGACCTACGGGGAAGGTGCGTTCCGTGGTCACAAGACATTACCTTGCGTTTCAGCGGACTGGCGGCTGACCCCCACCTCCTCCCTCACAGCTAACAACATGGGAGGAGCAGGTCTTGGCGATTCTGTATCCTGAGGGCCTCGCAGGAGTAGCTGGAGGAATGGACTCTGGTAAGTCAAATCTTAACTATTACATCCCTCACCCTACCTGCATGCCATCACATACCTCCACCATCACCCTCACCCCCATCACTCCAACTCCTCACAAATGTCCCAACATCACAAACCACACATCCCAACACCAAGCCCTGCATGCAACAACAAAGCATGGACACCCATCACCAAAGCATGCCCACTGCACATACCCATACACCCCCCTAAACCACCATCACACAAGGTCCCACACAGGAATGCAAGCACTGGGGTACACGGTCACCCACCCATTGCACACCATGGCACACACAGATGTAATAAACATCCTTTTATACCCCTGCAGGACCCCTACCCAATGTCACCGGACAGAAGGGTCCACACAAGTCCACACCACCAACTGAAGAGGCCCACAGTGATGACAGCACCTCTGTCCAACTGGATCTAGATGACCAGCCCGGCCCATCGGGGACCTCTGGACAGACGGTTCCCATCACACAGTCACAGGCCACTACAGAGCTACCCCCTCTGGAAACACCAGCACAGCACCCACCCAGCGGGCCCATACCTCCGTCCCCAGGACACGTCAATCAGCAGTGTGACCACCACTACAGGGAACCCAGAGTAACCCACCACCCCAACACCAACAGGGACCTGGGGGCAGTGGCAGTGGGCACACGGTCCAGGGGACGGAGGCCCAGGAACACAGGGGAACTGGGAGGGCTGCTGTGTGACAGGGAGAGGACAGGCCAAGGGAACCCACTCTCCACGAGGCCCTCTCCAACATCATGGGAGCCTACCTCCACTCCCAGGAGACGATGGCAACGGTACTGGCCAAGTTTCAGGAGACCCAGCGCCTGCAGGAGGAACAGTATTTGCGCTTCAGGGAGCAATTCCAACCTGGGCACCATCGTAGGGGTGCTGAACGAAGTACTCAACACCAGGAGGGGCACTGTGGCACTACAAGGGGCCCCTGACACTAGCCTGGAGGATGAACTGCCCATCACCTCCGCCAGCGCTAGTGGACAGGAGGCACTGCCACAGGACCACCACACCAGCACCCCACCCCCTGCAGAGGGAGAACCACCCCGCAAACGGTCCCTGAGATCCAGGACAAAGACAGAGAACGATGCCAAGACCCCCGCCAACAAATGAGACCACCCTGAATGTCATCCTTCTGTCCCACTTTGTCACCCTGTCCGTCCTTAAACTGCCCCAGCTCCACTTCCTATGCCCATTTGGGCAATGCACCTATGAGACTAATAGACATAGACTGGACTCTGCCATGGACATTCCTTGACCATCACCCCTCACCATTTTGCTACCCTCTCCAATATTGAGCACTAAAATAAACACCCTTAAAGGACAAAACAATCTGGAGTCAGTCTGTGATTTAGGAATAGTGTATTAGCGATTACAGTGTCAAAAATCTCTTTCATTTGTAATGTCAACATACCTATGTCACACAGGTCTAGTCCATGAGGAATCAAAGCAGATGTCTCACAGTGGGACCCACATCTGTGAAATCGTAAGGGAAAGTGACAACTCAGTGACCATACTCTGGGTGAAAACGACAGACAGTAGAGAGGTAGTAGTGTTAAAATACATGTAGTAGGCAGGTTTGTATTCTTACCTGTGTTTCACTGGAAATATTGCTGGATCACTGAGTCCCTGTTGTCCATGTCTTCTTCTTCTGCTTCCTCGTCTTCACTGTCCACAGGCTCCACAGCTGCAACAACACCGCCATCTGGACCATCCTCCTGCAGAAAAGGCACCTGGCATCTCAAAGCTAAGTTGTGAAGCATACAGCAGGCCACGATGATCTGGCACACCTTCTTTGGTGAGTAGAATAGGGATCCACCTGTCATATGGAGGCACCTGAACCTCGCCTTCAGGAGGCCGAAGGTCCGCTTGATTATCCGCCGTGTTCGCCCATGGGCCTCATTGTAGCATTCCTCTGCCCTTGTCCTGGGATTCCTCACTGGGGTCAGTAGCCATGACAGGTTGGGGTAACCAGAGTCACCTGCAAATGGCGAGCGACAACTGTTAGACACACACTAACCTGTAGGGATAACCGAAGACCCAGACAACCATTCCCACTGTCTTGCTTCCAGGTGCTCACCTAATAGCTACACACGGTGCCTCTGGAGTTGACCCATCACATAAGGGATGCTGCAATTCCGCAGGATGTAGGCGTCATGCACTGAGCCAGGTAACTTGGTATTAACATGGGAGATGTACTGGTCTGCCAAACATACCATCTGTACATTCATGGAATGGTAACTCTTCCGGTTTCTGTACACCTGTTCACTCCTGCGGGGGGGGCCAAAGCCACATGTGTCCCATCAATGGCACCTATGATGTTGGGCATATGTCCCAGGGCATAGAAATCACCTTTCACTGTAGGCAAATCCTCCACCTGAGGGAAAACGATGTAGCTCCGCATGTGTTTCAGCAGGGCAGACAACACTCTGGACAACACGTTGGAAAACATAGGCTGGGACATCCCTGATGCAATGGCCACAGTTGTTTGAAATGACCCACTTGCAAGGAAATGGAGCACTGACAACACCTGCACTTGAGGGGGGATTCCTGTGGGACGGCAGATAGCTGACATCAGGTCTGGCTCCAGCTGGGTACACAGTTCCTGGATTGTGGCACGGTCAAGCCTGTAGGTGATGATCACATGTCTTTCCTCCATAGTCGACAGGTCCACCAGCGGTCGGTACACCGGAGGATGCCGCCATCTTCTCACATGTCCCAGCGGATGGTGCCTATGAAGGACAACAGCGAGCACAGAGTCAACCAACCCAGAGGTACGTACCCACAGCTTACACAGAACACGAATCATAATCCAAAAAGTGGCCTGTATGTGTGTTGAGTCTAGGCCTAGGTATGTGTGACGCAGTTAAAAATGAAGCCATGTGGGCCCCTGAAATGGCGGCTGCCTGACCTCTAAAGTGGGACAATGGGATGTGAGGTAACTGTGCTGGCGTTGTACACCGTCGCGGTAGGCGGTCGAAGACCGTGGCGCAATGCTGCATTGGTTAACATTGGACCCTATGGGTCCCATGAGCCAATGACGATGTACGCCGGCGGTGACGGTTCGCACCGCCGTAGACGTCACCGCCATTTTCTATCTGTTCAATCACTCAATACCTGATCTTCGACAGGAGAGGACCTACACTGCAAGTGCTGCTGTGACCTCGGTCTGGAAGAGACAATTGCTCAAGTGTCTGGGGAGAGGGCACCTGCCTTCACATCGGAGGAGTTGGAGAAACTCGTGGATGGGGACCTCCCCCAGTACACGCTACTCTACGGTCCTCCAGACAAACAGGTAAGTACACTCGGAGCATGCTGTATTAGCTATGCCTGTGTGGAGTGGGGTGGATGTAAGAAGGGGGGGTAGATTGCGGCGTGCATGAGACGACGGTGAGTGCATGTGCCACATGGCAAGGGTAGGGATGGGGGCCAATGACTGTGACGGTGCAGTTGGTAATAAGTTTCTCTTCCCCCTGTACAATTCATGTAGGTCAGCGCCCACCAGAAAAAGATATTTGGCGTGCAATCGGCAAGGACGTCCGGACCCTGGGGGTCTACCACAGACGGAGCACCCACTGCCGGAAAAGATGGGAGGACTTTCGCCGCTGGAGCAAGAAGACGGCGGAGGCTCAGCTGGGGATGGCCTCCCAACGTGGGAGGGGCCCGTCGCACCATGACCCCCCTGATGTTCAGGATCCTGGCGGTGGCGTACCCGGAGTTGGATGGGCGCTTGAGGGCATCAAAGCAGCCACAAGGGAGTGAGTACACTCTCATCCTGCTGATTTTGCGTGCAGTGGAGGGGTCTGGGTGGGGGAGGTGGGCTGTGGGTTTCCCTAGGCCAGGGCGAGTTTCGTAGGCAAGGTCCCTCCATAAGGCAGGCCATGTGGCGCCCCACCCCACCTCTGTAGAGTGCCAAGTACACCTAGTCATGCCCCTGTGTCATCCATGTGTGCAGATGTCATCCATAGCCTAGTAGGCCATTTCCCAAGGATTGAACAGTGGAGCCCAAGAGCATGGCGTAGTGCAGGGGGCTTCTGTGTCTGTTGTGTCCGCCAACGGTAGCGGTAATGCATGCGCTCAACATGTCTTTCTTCTGTTGTCCCCCCCTTTTTGTGGTCTCCCTGTTCTTGTATGCATTAGCGTCATCAGGCGGACTCGGACTTCACCAGTGGGATGGAGGGCGAGGGGAGCTCCACGGCGGGGACAGGAGCTGAGACCAGCGACACGGACTTGTCCTCTGATGGGAGCTCCCTTGTGGTGGCGGCAACATCTGTGACCCCCCCATCTACAGGTACAGCCGCCACCCCCCCTACCAGCACTGCCCTCCCATCAGCCCCTCAGCCTTTGCCCCGTGCCCGCTCACCCAGGAGGGTGGGCATCACCTTCGCCCCAGGCACCTCAGCCCCTGCCCCAGTCACCCCTGCTGCCCTCAGTGAGGAGGCCATTGACCTCCTCAGGTCCCTCACTGTTGGCCGTCTACTATTATGAATGCCATCCAGGGTGTAGAAAGGCAGTTGCAACAAACAAATGCATTCCTGGAGGGCATTCATTCTGATCAGGTGGCCCCTCAGCGAGCTTTTCAGACTCTGGCCTCAGCACTGATGGCAACCATTGTCCCTGTCTCTAGCCTCCCCCTCCAACTTCCTCCACCCAGACCCAATCCCCTGTACCCCAGCCTATCACAAGCACACCTGCACACCAGCATGCACACACGTCAACACACAAGGGAAGCTCTGGCAAACATAAGCACCACACAGACCACAGGCACTCACTCAAGCATCACACACATGCAGACACACCAACATCCACTGCCTCCACTGTGTCCCCCTCCTCCTCGTCTCCCTCCTCCCTCCCAGTCTCGTCTACACTCACACCTGCATGCACTACATCTACAGCCACTACTGCCATCACCAGCACACCCACCACCACACCCCGCTCACCTGCAATCACCACCCCACTACCATTCACACGTCCCCTGTGTCCTCTCCCAGTGTGTCTGTGACACCACCTCCCAAGATACACAAACGCAGGCACACACCCAACCGACAGCCATCCACCTCACGACAGCCTCTAGCGCATGTACCTTCACCCAAAGTCAGCAAACGAACACCTCCTACAACCACAACCTCTTCCTCCACTCCCAAACCCCTTCCAGCTACCCGTCCCAGTGTCTCCAAAAAACTTTTCCTGTCCAACCTTGACCTCTTTCCCACACCTCCCCCACCCCGTCCATCTCCTAGGTCCCGAACTTGCACCTCAGCCACAACATCTCCGGGACCAGTGGTGCCTGTAGTCACCGGAATCTGGATTGCACCAGCCACCAGGGCAGCCAGTGTGGCACAGAGCCACAGGATGGACAGTCCCCCACCTGTGAAGCATCCAAAGTTGTCCAGTGCCCGGCGGGAGAGGAGGAAGACTCCAGCCACCAAAGCCGCTCCCAGGGGTCCCGGTGGGAGTGTGGAGTCAGCTGCGACACCTTCCAAGGTGGGGAAGGGCCACAAGAAACCAGGAAAGTCTGGGAAGAGCAGCACGGCGGATTAGACCGCCATCATCCCCGCTGCCCAGGAGGCCACCGCCATCATCCCCGCTGGGCTAGAGAGGACCACCAGCATAAGCCCAGCTGGGCTAGAGACGACCGCCAGCACAGCCAGCAAAAGCCCCGCTGGTACAGAAAGGACCGCCAGCACAAGCCCAGCTGGGACATAGAGGACTGCCAGCACAAGCCCCACTGGGACAGAGAGGACCGCCACCACAAGCCCCGCTGGGCTAGAGAGGACCACCAGCACAAGCCCCACTGGGACAGAGAGGACCGACAGCACAAGCCCCGCTGGGACATAGAGGACTGCCAGCACAAGCCCCACTGGGACAGAGAGGACCGCCACCACAAGCCCCGCTGGGCTAGAGAGGACCACCAGCACAAGCCCCACTGGGACAGAGAGGACCGACAGCACAAGCCCCGCTGGGACAGAGGGGACCGCCAGCAGCTGAGTCACTGCAAAGGAGCACGCCGCCTCATGCACCGCTGAACAGGGCACCGCCGCCTCAAGCACCGCTGAACAGGGCACCGCCGCTCCGAGCACCGCTGAACAGGGCACCGCCACTCCAAACACCGCTGAACAGGGCACCTCAGCCTCAAGTACCGCTGAACTGGGCACCGCTGCCTCAAGCCCCGCTGGCCCATGAGCGCCAAGGGCACTGACGCTACTGAGTCCGTCACGTGCAGGATGAAGCACTCTGGGCACAAGGCCCCCTCCAGAACCAGTGGAGAGATACATCCACTACCTCTGTCCTTAGCAGGATGAAGCACTCTGGGCACAGAGCCCCCTCCAGAACCAGTGGAGACTGTCATCCACTACCTCTGTCCTTAGCAGGATGAAGCACTCTGGGCACAAGGCCCCCTCCAGAACCAGTGGAGACTGTCATCCACTACCTCTGTCCTTAGCAGGATGAAGCACTCTGGGCACAAGGCCCCCTCCAGAACCAGTGGAGAGATACATCCACTACCTATGTCCTTAGCAGGAGGAAGCACTCTGGGCACAAGGTCCCCTCCAGAACCAGTGGAGCGATACATCCACTACCTCTGTCCTTAGCAGGATGAAGCACACTGGGCACAGAGCCCCCTCCAGAACCAGTGGAGACTCCCATCCACTACCTCTGTCCTTAGCAGGATGAAGCACTCTGGGCACAAGGCCCCCTCCAGAACCAGTGGAGAGATACATCCACTACCTCTGTCCTTAGCAGGATGAAGCACTCTGGGCACAAGGCCCCCTCCAGAACCAGTGGAGACTGTCATCCACTACCTCTGTCCTTAGCAGGATGAAGCACTCTGGGCACAAAGCCCCCTCCAGAACCAGTAAAGAGATACATCCACTACCTCTGTCCTTAGCAGGATGAAGCACTCTGGGCACAGAGCCCCCTCCAGAACCAGTGGAGACTGTCATTCACTTGAGAGACTGTGGCTTTGCACTCCCCAGGATGGAACAGTGGGCAACCCACCCACTGTATAGACTTGAGAGACTGTGGCTTTGCACTCCCCAGGATGGAACAGTGGGCAAACCACTCACTGTGGAGACTTGAGAGACTGTGGCTTTGCACTCCCCAGGATGGAACAGTGGGCAACCCACCCACTGTATAGACTTGAGAGACTGTGGCTTTGCACTCCCCAGGATTGAACAGTGGGTATGTGGCCCTCTCGTGGATTTGGCGATCTTGTGTGGGCCTCGCCCATACCGTGTGGGCCCAGTGTTCCACGGACTTCATTGGAGCACTACGTGGACTTCTACGCTTAGTGTATATTTTGTTTATGGTGTATATATATATTTTTGCGTACTTGATTTTAATATATTACAATGGTTACGCTCATTTTCTTTTGTCTTTGCATGCTTCCGGGGGGGTTGAGGGGTGTAACTATAATGTATAAATATGTATTAGTGTGTGTGTTGTAGTGGGTGAGGGTGGGTGTGGGGGTGTTGCATGTGTGTGTCCCTGTTTTTTTCCTCCCCCCCTCCCCTGTGTCGTAGGTGCAGTACTCACCGTGGTCTTCGCCGCCGGCGTTCGTGCTCCTGGTAGAGGAGCAGGAAGACTATCGCAGGGAGAATTTGGAGTTCCGGCTCCATGGTGTCCTGGTTCCTCGTGGGATGTGTAGAGGTGAGCGTTTTCCCTTCGAAGTCCTGTTTCCGCCGTGTTTTTATCCGCGGTGAATCCGCCCCGGAAAAGGTGGCGGATTGGTAGGCTGTGATACTGTGGGCGTTACTTTGTCTTCCGTCTGTCTGTTGGCGGTGACCGCCAAGCTGTCTGTCTGTACCGCCGTGGTGGTCGGAGTGTTAAAGTGGCTGTCTTTGTTGGCGGTTTCCGCCACGGGTGTAATTCCAATTTTTTTACCGCCGGCCTATTGGCGGTCTTATCGCCGCTTTAACACCGACCGCCAGGGTTGTAATGACCACCTATGTGTTTGACCCCAAATTGCAGACTCAAGAATCTTTGCAATACAAACTTGAGTACCCCAGGCCCACTAACATCATGCCTCTAAATCAGTATAAATATATTATTTACACTGATGGATCAGCACAACCTGCTGTAGGTACCAAACATCAATACTTCATGGCTTACGCAGCTGTTTATGGAGTTATGAGGGATGGAGAACTCCAACCTCAACAGACCTTTACACAGTCCCTTGGGGACTGCACAGTAACAGCTGGATGAACCAAAAGCATGATTCTAGCATTGGAACGCAAAAATCCTGAATCCCCAAAACCCGCGCGTGTAGGTCATACTATTGTGTCCAGTCTTTCAATGAAAATTTGCATTACTGTCACCTTAACGGATTCAGAGACTCCAAAGGAAACAACGTCAATCATAAAATATGCTGTGGGAAGGTGGCAAAGTTCATGGACAAACTGCCACGGGCATGTAATACATGCATTGGGCCATCAACGTGTTGGAATACGTGCTGTAGGGAATTCACTGGCTGATGAAGCAGCCAAATCTGTAGTCATTACTGCAACTGTAGCTGCGATTATTCATTCTCACATGAGGGTGGATGAAGAAATATTGGCTGCCATGAAAGCTTCAGCTGATGGCACCTCTTTACCCAAAGCATATCCAGCACAATATTCCTACAAACCGAGTGCCTAATACATTCCTTATGTAACAATTCCAGAGGTGGGTGATCGTGTAATCCCCAACCAGAACCTTAGGCTAGAACTAATTCAAACAACTCATGAGGGTATTGATTCTGCCCAAGGTGGTGTGCAGCTACAAGAAATGCTACCGGTTGCATGGTCTTTCCAAACAGAAAGAAAGCAACATGTCCTTATCTGTGACATCTGTCAGCAAATTAAAGTTCCACCGTAAAGCATCCACTGCAGACACCCCTCCTATTCTCAAATAAACCTATGCAGTGAGTGTACCTGGACCGATGTGGTCCTTTAAATTCAGATGGTGTATACATATACATTCTACTAGCAGTAGAGTCTTGCTTCAGATTCCTTTGGGTATGGCCACAACGATCGGTTAACGCTCACACTCTTATTAAATATTTGCAAGTCTTTATTGGGACATATGCAGTTGCTACATTCTACTCAGATCAGGGCCCTGCTTTTGCTTCAAACGCTTACAGGGACACCATGGGAACATAGGGTGCAGTCCTGCATTATTATTCCCACTGTCACCCAGACAAAAATTCTGTAGTTGAAAGAAAAAATAAGACTTAAATCAATCCTTAACAGCAAGAGTATTAGGTTGAGGTCATTGTTGGATCCATCAGCTCTATGGGGTCCAGAGAGTAATACATAATCTGTTTAGAAGATCTTTGGGTGGCCATACCCCATATGAAGTCCTGTTCAGCATTCAACTATTTGTCCCAGATCTTGATGGACCTGGCAGCAGAATCTCCCTTTGACATAAATGAAAATCTCACTGTCTTGCAAGAATTGCAAAATGTCCATGATTAACTTCTACTACACATGCTGCCACTTTGGGACTAAAGGATTCACCAACATCTACAGCCTGGATTCCAAAGGTTGGGCATCTGGTTTCTGAACAGATCACAGTGAAAAAGGAGTTTGACCCATCATACTAAGCACCGGTGCCAGTTCTTGGAGTCCAAGTTACCAGAACTGTAACTCAACCACAGCTGTCTGTCTGTAAAGACAAACGTTTTGTCTTCATTGATCAAGCTAAATTGCATCATGTGGCCGATCCTGCACAGTAGACCTTGAGGATTCCTGGGTAATTCCCTATCCCTTCTCACTACCATTGAGGAGATACCTCTTCAAGCATTAAACAATGCTGAAATTGTTTCCCATATGCTGGTGAGAGCAGAGAATGAACTATTGGTGCTACAAGTACCAGAAACATACCAGGCATAGGTCTACGTTTCTCCACTACATAACAGAGCAATGGCGTTGTTTATGATGACCCACCATTAGAGGTGTCTACCAGCTTTCTTTCACCTGCAGTGGCTCCTATCCTCACACAGACTGACTCTGGATATTTTGTTGACGTTGACAACTACCCTCTAAACTCATCAACACCATCACTTCACTGTATATAAGCTATATAACTGGGTTAAACACACTTATCTGATCCACCCGTGGACCTACTTGTGGATTATACTGACTTTGCTTGTTTTCTTCCAGTGCATTTGATTTGGGATTGTCTTCTTTCTGCTTATACATGGGCATTATCTTCCTGAATGCTCTGCTGTTGAACTGGTAGATGAGGTACTGAAGCCTCACTTGTCTTCCCACAAAGTGCGAAGAAACTCGTCTTTTGTAAAAATGTCTGCTGTTCCAGTTCCTGATGGGAAGTACCCTATGATATATTTGACTCTACTGAAACTATTCAAATACTGATGGTTTTATAAATGTTTATAAATGAGATCATTACACCTGGTGTTGTGTCTGATGACAGGGAAATAAAACGGTTAATTCAATGCTCTCTGAGCTCGAATATTATACTGTATTTGAAAGTGAAGAAATGTACATGAACTCTGCAAATTATGGTGAAATGTTCTGTTATCATTATTATGGACACCATCACCTACACAGTGTGAGTACTCTACATACAGTTTTTAATTACACCAATGGGAACATTGTCTGACTCCACCAGCGGGGAGTTACAAAACATATTTCGACAAATTCACATTTTTTCTGGGTATGATGTTACTGATCCTGTGTCATGTTATTTCAAATTACCATCAACAAAAGCAAGGAAACTTTGCTGATCGATATTAAATTAATTCATTTAAATGCATTGGTTTCCCAACTAGTTATAAAGGGCTATAATTATCAGTAAGATACTGATGATTTGAAGTCAGTTTTGGAGAATGAAGGCTTGGCAAGTACAGGGCATGGATACCTTACTTAAAGCATGTCTTATCCCATTACAGATGATTTTTCTAAACAATACTGTCCAGCAAACAACTTGCAAGGTTTAGCAAAAGTTGAGGATGTGAACCTGTCCAGTTTTCCCTCAATTGGAAAATTTGACAATTGGCAAAATACTCAGAATTATTCAGAAGATCAGCTCAATATTATGTTTAAAAATGTTACATTTGATTCTACACTTTCAGTTCTGAACGGGTGGTTATTGTGGCCAGTGGACACAAATGGTTGTCATGCACATTTTATTAACGCTACACCGTTTTTTAAAGCAAGCAAACCGGACCCTTGTTATATCAATATACAACATGCAGGTTTAGTTACTACATCCAGTGTGGGCAAGTTATGTCATCAATGGTTGCACCATTCCACTTTGTCAGCTGTAAAAGAACACCTCCCTCTCCTGTGGGATGCATGGATTTGCAGGATTTCTTTCTAGGTCCAAAGAAGTCACGCTTAAAAAGGTTCTTGTATGAAATATACAATGAAATATGGAAGCTTTCACAAATGGAAGCTGCTGCACATTTAAGACAATTAGATCAGGCAAACTTAGAGAAGACATTAGTCATTGTCGATAATGGTATGAAAACATTGCCCACTCATTTTTACATATCAAACACATTGTGTCATCTGCCATAAACATCATACAAAATGACATGTCATTCTTATAACATGGACAGAGTCAACTTAGGTCTATTATGTAGTGGAGTTGGACTTTGCAAGTTTTGAAATCGACCTCTGTGCCATGGAAGTATGTGAACTTGAAATAGTTATTTTTACCAATTAACCTGACATGTAGACAACAGATAATGGCAAAGAAAGATGCAACATATACCATGCTTAACATAGAAAAGTTAGGAAATCTGTCTTTTACAATGGCTAAGACACCGTCATCAGTGTGGTTAGTACATGGAGTAATAGCCCTGACAATATCAAGCTTTCAGTTCACTTCATGTTTGAAACACTTTCCTGTGAGCAGGCTTGAAAGATTAGGGGAGAGTTTTATTCATGAGTTGTGGGAACTGCCTTTAGATTACAAGTATCTGTGTGGGGAAAAGGAAGTTTTTCTCACCCATTAAATGATTTGTAAACATGTAGCATTGCACTGTGTATGTAATGCATCAGCAGCTAATCTAGCCTGCTTCTTGAAGGGTATTCACCCAGTGTTTCAGTTACTTTCAAATGGAAGTTGCTTGATGCTGAATGATCAAGGCTGTTGCGGCATGAGGGCAGGTGTCCCACATGTGATTTCTGTTTCTCAAATAGTGACCTGTTATGGAAATGTGTTGTTCACTCTCATGCATGCATTTAGAGGAGTGAATGTGTGGCCTTCCATTGCTACTTCCAATGTCAGCTTGGATAAGCTGAGCAGGCTGAAAGCATTATTGTTCCAAAAACACGTGGCACTCACATCTGTCCATGAAATTTATGACCTGGAAATAGCAAGATCATCAGTGAAGATAAAATCTCTCCTAAATACCAAGTTTCCAAGGCACTTGTGAGTCGCATTTTCAATGCTTCAAACACCGCAGGGTTGTACACTTCTTAAGGCTAAAGGGTATGGTTTTGTAAGTACATTCCAGACTGTCTTTGAAGTAATACCATCAGCCACCCACTTGCTATTTTCAAGTGTTTTTGGAGGCATACCGCTGGTATTGGCATTCAGTGGCATTATTTTGGTCCTGATCTTTTTGCTCCGCAATTGATGTCCCATCTCAAAGCCAAAGCGTAATGGAGATGCCATTGATCCAGCTGTATCATGCTCACATGATGCAGTACTTTGGAGTAACGCTGTTGGAGAAACTAAACAAAGACTGGTCATTATCTTTTCATTTAGTGTTCTATTGTGTGCAGCCTGTGTTCCATTGCTGTGGTGCCCTTTCAAGAGCGCACTGGAAGTGCATCTTGCTAAGCAACAGGTATTTCCTATGATGTCCCCATTGAGGGTTCATTCCTGGAGCTGTCCTATGAGAATACGGTTATTTTGGGATACCGTCTATGAGCCACTTTACTGGAAAAAGGATGTTTTGGCTCCAGGAGTCCTTTCTGGGGGCATGGCACATAATGCTGACTCCTCAGCTGCAACTTTACCCTCAAATTATGTTTGTCCTTTTGACCATCTGGATGAGGCTTTGGTGGTACCATCATCTGTGGAAGAGGGGTCCCTGTTGGATTCCATCTCTACTGATGTTTTTGATGACCGTATGTTGACCTCCCATGACTTTAAATTTTATCCCGTTCTAAAATATATGAACTTTGATTGGCTGCCCTTTTTCGGCATGCTCTGCTTGTCATTGTGGACATTTTTGAGAAGTTAGGATTCCTAATTGACTATTATTTTAAGAGCTGTACTCCAATACTGACAAGGGGAGGGTGTCATGAGGACCCTATTAGGACCCGGGTTGGTCACCTCTGTTTTAGCTTGGTTTTCCTGCTTATGTTTTTATTCACATTTTATACACATTGTTTCATGTTTGTATGACTGTTTTTAGGAAATGCTTTTACACGTTTTTACAGTTTGCCTTTATTCTAGGAAAACAAAGAACCTGCTGCTCACTTAGCTTAGCCTTTGCACAACATAGATAATCAGTACTTTTTGTGTCAAAGGCTATAGAACGCGGTACACAATATGCTAGCTTGTAATGCCTATACAGGAGACAGATTCTATCATCCAGACACAGCATTACATAAGAACTGAATCCCTGCGGTGGTATGGTTTATTACATAAACTGTGCAATGACCCAAGAAGGACAGAGGCCATTCGAGCCACAACGATCCTGGGACACATGCTGTGTGACACGCACGCGGGTGGCACGGATCTGCCAGCTCCTTGGAGAATTGCTATCTACATGACCAGTTGATTTCTGATATATCCAGGTTTGGGGCTGGGGCTCATCTCTTAGATCAGGCCAGGCATGGCGTCACAACCAATACGCTCCCAGATATAGACATAGGGTTTGGTAGGAATCTCTAGAACCTCTAGAACATTGAGACCTACATACATAATGGTTGGATTGTTTTTATTGTTTACCATAATCATTATGCTGATTACCTTGCTTTGTTTCATCTGCCTAATTGCCGCAGCTCACTTTTTATATTCTAGATTCCGATTGTTTCAATAAATATATTGAACACTTATCTCGCATCCTTGTGTCTCACCTTGGCATGTAAGAATAACTGAGCAAAAGTGGTAAGATCTGTTTCCACGACTTCCCTTGAGCAGTGTCATGTTCAGGTTTCCATAATCACCTTTTACCCCAGTGAGTTTGGAGGTTTGAGTGAAGCACAGTGAGCTAGCCAGGAGGAAGGCCAACAGCTACCAAAGGTGTGGGGTGCACTCAGTCTTCCACACTCTACACTGCTGCCATCCTAAATACACAGTCTTATTACCAGCCTCTTGTCTCTGGGAGTGCGGAACACATGGGATTGAGTCATTTGGTGAAGATAAAGTGAGGGCAAGGATTCGATGAAGCTTTCAAAAGAATGGTGGTGACGGTCTTTGTGGAGGTGATGGATGGCCAGCGGGTCATCATGGCTATTGGTGTGTTTGTCTCATCATGCTGGAGGTCGGTGAGGATGGAAGGGTCCAGATGGGGAACAAAGTTCTTCTGCATGGTGCTCATTGTGTCGCTGAAGTGGTGGGAATGGTGTTTGCATTGCTCCTATGATGAGGTGACATTTTTGGATCTGGTGGTGGAGGAAGTGAGGCCCTCTACTGTAACAAAAAGTTCTTTGGCATTGTTTGAGCTGTTCTAAAATGAATTCAGTCAGCACTGAGCATTTGGTGGATCTAAGTTGTTGGGGTTAGAACCAGAAGGCAGTTCTTCAGATAACTCTGCAGTTTTACTCATGGATGTATCTCTACTGGTGTTCTAGTTGTTTGCAATGGCATTTGGAGAATCACAGTTCTTTTATGTCCCAGCTGGTTTGAGTTCTGGTCCCAGGGGTGATAATGGTTTTGAGAGGGGCCCGATAGCCTGCACAGGAGGTGATCCAGGCATTAAAATTCATTGAAATTTTGGAGAGGTTTTGGTACGGAGCTCTGAGGTCTATGTTTCCTTGGGCATCCTGTTCCAGTAGTATTGAATGGCTTTGGAGGGTGTGGCTCTCTGTTGATGGGGAAGGTACAGGCTAAAGAGGATGAAACAATAGTCCAGGTGAGGGGGTTTGGCTTATCCACTGTGATGCCTAAGAAAGTGGCGAAAAACTGGGCTGAGAAGGTGTCCAGCAATGCGTGTGTGGCCATTCACTCATTAGGTGTTTAAATCTTCCAGGAAGATTTTGTTAATTTGGTTGGTCTGGTCTTTCAGGTCGAAAATGAGGTTTCCAAGGAGCATAGTGGAACAAAACACCAGTAGAGCGATTTATTCCATAATGGTGTTTCTGAAGTTGGATCTCAGGATGGGAGGTCAGTAGAGCAAGCAGAGAGGTGTTGCTGGAGATGTGGAGTTTGAAGGCCAGGTTTTCCAGGAAGTCGATGGAGTTTGTTGAAGTGATGAAGCAATAAATGTATTCTTATGGATGAAGACCAGTCCTTCTCTGAGTTTGAAGATTCTGTTGTGTCTTGTAATGGATGATGACTAGTCTTCTGTGTTTTCAGGTTCTGTTGTGTCTCGTGATGTTAAAGCAGGGGGGATAGCTACTGTGATGTTGTGGGCCAAAGTCAGGGTGAGCTAGATTTCAGTCAAGAAGAGAAGGTCTGTAGAAAGGTTGTGCAAACAGTTCTATACTTTAATAGTGTTCCTGATGATGGAGCAAGTGTTCTACAAGAGACAAGCCAGGGTGGGGTATGAAACATGCACAGGGGGTATTGTGTGGGGGTGGGTGTTAGCGTGGGAAGTGAAGGAGGGGGATGGGTGGAGGTTGTTGGCGGGACACACAGAAAAAGTGGCTGTTGGCTCAGGAGAATGTACCTTCAGTGTTGGAGGTGGAGGTGCATGAACAGTGAGCTGAAGGACGTCTGGTGTTCAAGGGACTGAGGTCAGTGGCTCAGTAGGACATGGGATAGCTGTGAGTAGGAGGAGCTCCTGGGACCCAGGTGCTGGGCTGGACCGGCTCAGAAGGCAAACCAGTTGTGCTTTCGCACTGATGTCACCATTATGTAGATGCATGAGGGGAGTGAAGATCTTTGGGGATGGTAGGCGATGGCTCAGTGGGGTTTAAGAAGGCAGTAGGAAAGCAGGTGAGTGCGTGGCACAGGGAAATATGTGGAAAGGCCACAGAGGAGTTAAAGAGTGCACAAGGGAGGCAGACAATGTCTTCTTAATCTGGTGCACTTGTATTTAGGAACAAGATTGTTGGAACCTTCAATCGAGCAACTCATGGGCAATTTTCGAAATTACCTTTAATTGTTAACATACAAGGACAAGTCTCTTGAAGTAGAGGGTCATATTCACAGGAATCTTTTCATTTCAACCTTGAGAGCACAGCCTAAACCAATTGCTCTTTGGAAAGCATTTAGAAAACAATCTGTTCAAATAGCCCTTTCAGCGCTACTATGAACAATGTGTACAGCATCCAGATAGCACAGGATAAGGCCTCCTTCCCATATTCTCATGATACATTGAGTGTCTGACTCACAATACATTGATTATCTTCTCAGTCCAGTCAACTACCTACTCAAGCCATGGCTATGTCTTAAATTAGGCACTCTGCACCCTCAACCATATGAATGTCCACCTGCTTAATGCGAGCAACCTATCTCTCCTGCCTGAATACCACCAACTTGCCACTCATGGCTGTAACTTTTTCTAAACATGCCCACATGTACCAACATTCTGTTAAGCCCTCTAAAACAGCATGGATAGTGCTATATAAGACTAGGGAAATACATAAATAAATTCACAGTAATGATTGTGTTATTAGAGTTTATATTTTCAAAATGGTTGTATGCCATTTTAATCCCATAACTGCTGAGGCCCCCCCCAGTGCTGAGCACTTTTTGGCTATTTGAGGTACTACACACTTAGGCCACTATAACTTGTTTCCAAGTAAGTTCTGCATGCCGAATTTACATCTGCTTTGCCAAGCACCATGGAGATTCTAAAGGTTTCCAGGGTTTGTAAATTACCCTGGAGGGAATCAAGTAAATAGCCAAAATATAGCTAATTTTCTTCTTTAATGGTAATAAACTACTGCACAAGAAAATCATTTATTTCCCTAAAAACGGCATCAAAAAAGGTTTGCTGTGCTAAAATCACCACCTTCCAGGAACAAGCAGAGCTGAATATAAAAAACAATCTTTATCACAGTTTTGTCATTTTTCTAAGAGATAGCCCATTTTTATGCACTTTTGTGCTTTCAATCTACTTTGAATTTGTGGTTGAAAAGGTATGAAGCCCATGGATGATCCTGGAAAGCTATAGATTTCTAAAAAGTAGATAAACGTCTGAATTCAGAAAGGGGTCATTTGTGTAGACCCCTCAATCTTTTCCCAAAGAAACTAGATGTTGAGATAAAAATGTATTGAAACTGAGCAGGGAAGCAGCGATTTGTGACAATATTTTCATCTGTAACTTCTCATCACAAAGGATAATTTACCAAAGCAATACACTTGTACGTCCGATAGACCGTTCTGGTTGAGGGAATATATAGAGTTTGTAAGTCCTCCAAGAAACAGAAATACACAGAGCCAACACCTGAGTTGCACCTTACAATGGTTTTTCATTATGCACCAAGTAAAGAGCAATTCATATGGCAATAAATAAGGAGAGCAAAATGGGTAAGAAGGAAACCTATGCATTTAGGAAATGTACTCCAGATGTTCAGTGTAGGAGACATAGGGGGTCATTCCGACCCTGGCGGTCATAGACCGCCAGGGCCGGGGACCGCGGATGCACCGCCAACAGGCTGGCGGTGCATCCAGGCCAATTCTGACCGCGGCGGTAAAGCCGCGGTCAGAAAAGGGAAACCGGCGGTTTCCCGCCGGTTTTCCCCTGGCCTGAAGAATCCTCCATGGCGGCGCTGCAGGCAGCGCCGCCATGGGGATTCTGACCCCCTTCCCGCCAGCCTGGTTCTGGCGGTTTTGACCGCCAGAACCTGGCTGGCGGGAACGGGTGTCGTGGGGACCCTGGGGGCCCCTGCAGTGCCCATGCCAATGGCATGGGCACTGCAGGGGCCCCCTAACAGGGCCCCACAAAGATTTTCAGTGTCTGCATAGCAGACACTGAAAATCGCGACGGGTGCAACTGCACCCGTCGCACCCTTTCCACTCCGCCGGCTCCATTCAGAGCCGGCATCCTCGTGGAAGGGGGTTTCCCGCTGGGCGGGCGGGCGGCCTTCTGGCGGTCGCCCGCCAGCCCAGCGGGAAACTCAGAATGACCGCCGCGGTCTTTTGACCGCGGTATGGTCTTCTGGCGGTTCCCGCTTGGCGGGCAGCTCCCGCCGCCCGCCAAGATTAGAATGACCCCCATGGTTATTTGTACTTCTCTGAATTTGTGGGTACCCATATTAGCATGTGATTCAGAGGTCATTTTGCAAACGTTCTTCTTGCTTGCACAGTGGCTGACACTTGGAAGGCAAAAATGCAGAGAAATTAAATTGGTAAAATACACTATTCTGTGTTCCCACATGTTTCCGGATTAAAATGGTTCCTGACTTGTGCAGCAGGGCCTTGGACCTGCGACCCAATGCACCTCAAAATGAGACCTGCTACCCAACAGAAATGCTACCCAGCACAATACATGCTTTTTTGCAATGTGGTTAGCTGCAGATTTTCGCCCATAGCTCAACCACTACCTAGAAAAATATGCCATACTCAGAAATTTCTGAAAACTAGACACTCAGAGGTTCCAGGTTAGCGTGACTTCTGTGGTTCCATTGTGATCTTTGTACTCAGAAGCCCTTGCAAAATTCAAACTGTGCATAGAAATCTACATTGAATTCACATTTCTGTGAAGGATAGTTCTGGAATCTGTGGAGACCAACAACTGTCCTACCACTCAGCGTTTTCCGACATTTCCCAATACAAATAGTACCTGACATGTGTTTGTGGGACTAACGCCCACATATGAAAAGACCAAAAACACAACATGAAAAGATCAAATGATTCCAACCCTTTTCTGCAATGTTGGTGGCTGTGCCCTTGGGCTCTAGCCCAGTCTGCACCTCAGGAAACCTACGGGCAATATAGGACGGTATGATTTTTTTTTACCCAGAAGCAGTGCTTTAAATGGGCCGGTACTGTCCGGTACTGAGTACCGGCACTTTTTTATTTTGAGAGGGTGAGTACCGGCACATCTCAGGAAAAACGTAATACTTTTAATTGGAGAGTACCGGCACTTCTCGGAAACAAGCAGGTACTCTGGCACAGAGTACCGGCACTTTATTTTTTCCATTTCAAACACTGCCCAGAAGCCCTTGCACACCTCAAGCTTTGGCTGAAAACACATATTTTCCTCAAATCTGTGTGTTGGTGAGTTCTGGAATCTGCAGGGAGTCACAATTTTCCTACTACCAAGTGTTGCTTCAAGTCCCCCAATAAAAATAGTATCTCACTTGTGTAGGTGGGCCGAGTGTCTGGTACAGAAAAGATAAGACAGCACAGCTAAAAATAAAGCCCCATTGGTTGTTCTTGGGTGGGTAATAATATGAAATTATAAAACCATGTATTATTAGTTCTATTTTTTCTGAAATGTGATATTTTAACTAATTCAAGATGTTCGTAAATTCAGGTACTTTAATACATTGCACAAACAAACGACTTATTTTCACAGCTCATCAGATAAGTCATAATAACTGTCATGTTCTTTGTGTCAGATCAACTATTTAACTGAAAAAGGGGGTAAAGATGAAAGAACATCTAGAGAAGTCATGTGACTAGCCCAACGGGTATTAAACAGAACGTTTGCCATATACACACTAGTATCCACGAGGTCTGAAGTGCTCGGGGGGTGTTCTTTGTAATTAGCATATGAGAACAGGACGTGTCATAAAAACACATTAATTAACTTTCATCTTTTAATGTAGTCTTATGAAATGCTTCTTTGCTGCTGTCTCTCCCAACATCCTGACTCCACTAAAACAGAAAAATAAATGTCATGCCCAGCAAAGGGCATCACACGTTAATAATCCTAGCATAGGACAGTTTCAAAAAATATTTTTTTAATGTTTTACAGCAGTTTAAAAAATACAGACACATAGGGACAAGTAAAAATATGAAAACTTTGCAATTTTAGTGTTAGATTATTACAGTTGGAGATATGGCACTGGCTTGTGTTACTTGTCATCTGACGCAGGTTTTCAAACCACCCTCTCTCTAGATGATGACAAACGGTGGCAAACCTTTATGATGTGATGAAGTGATTTCACCCCACCCTTAGAAATCCTGCAGGATCTACACTCCACATTGAGACCAGACTGGGCACCCATGATTTCCAGCAATTAAATTATCGCTCACAGGTAATCTTTGTTACCCAAAAAACATATCCCCCACATCCTGGTCTATTACACCTTGAAGATGTACCCACTATTTTGATCAAATTCCTCAATGACAAAACCAATGCTCATAATTATATGCTGTCAAACTTAATGTTTTTAATCATAAACATGGTACAAACAGAACACTGCTTTTCACTTTATAACTGATTTAAGTAACCAAAAAACAAAGTTGACTGAATTATCTAAATTCAACCTTTAGTGATAGCTTGACTTACCCATCTATTGATAATACATGTGGGTGACTTTTTTCTTTCCTTTGCTGGACCAAAAGGAGACTTTCATATTCTGAACTTTTTTGTCCTATGTAAGTAAATCAGTAAGGCCCTTTAGACATCCACACCTAGAGGGACACTGTCACCATTTCCATATTCATATAATGGAAAGACTATTTCCCGATGTTTATGGAATTGTGAAAGTACCGTTAAATCAAACGTCGGATCTGTTTTAAGAATCACTTTACCTGGGAAAAGCCTGATGTATGGGTATGAAGCTGAGAGGGCTCCAAGTTCCCCCAAACGTCTGGCTGACATCATAGCCACCAGGGAACCTGTTTTAATGATGCTTAGTCTAAAAGCTCAAAAGGCGGATAACCGAGACCTTGTAGAATAGTGGGCAAGTCCCATGAAGACACTACTGAAGTTTCAACAGGTTTCTTAATTCTTAACTTCTGCTCAGCCTTTTCACTAAAGAGTCAACCTTTGAAAAATCTAACATGGCGCCTCCAAAACGTCTGGTAGCTCCCCACTGAGAAGACTATATTGATGGAAGTAGCCTTTACTGAAAACCTACCTTCAAATTTGAAATGCTTTAGAAGGAGAACAACATTTAACAAACCAGTAATTCGTTAAACACCTCTTTTCAAAGTTGTCCCAGTGTTTGGCATAGGCTAACAGAGATTAAGTTTTCCTAGACTCTTGTATCGAAATGGCAAAGTCCCTGGAACAATCTAAGGCTTGTAAGCTCCTCCTTTCAATGTTCGGGCAGATAGCTTTAATACATGAATACTGTCATCAGATCAGATATGAAGACTGAGCCGGGGACAGAGGAAAGTGAATTACTTTCTGAAATGACAGCTATGACAGATTTGGAAAACACACTCTTTCTGGCCAAAACGGGACCTCAAATATGACCATCACATTCCTCTCTCAAATATTTTGAAGCAGCCTGTGGAGAAGGGGAATTGCAGGGAAAAGATATACTGAGCAGCTTGGCCACTTGAAGGACAGAGCATCCTCTCCCCATGCCTGGCTGTCTATGATTGCTGTGCAATAACTGTGAAAGGATTTTAGCTATAGCTCCATGCACGTTATTTTAACACACTAGGCCATTCCACTGTGCACTCTAACCTAGATATATTTTATTCGGCTTTATTTTATTATTGTTACAATAGCCAATTTTACAGTCTTGTTTTATTTTCTGTTTATCTGTTTTTGCCTAGGCCAGCACTCTGTTCTCAAACAAGATATTCTTGTTCACTCTGTGCTTCTTCCAAGGCTACAGTAAAGTACATTACCAGTGAACATGGTATAAGTTTAGTCTCTGACATTCGTAGAAAACACACATCCTTATGTAGGGACATTTTCTCAGAACATCAGCTATTTTATTATAAAAACACTTCCCTGTCCCTTACACGTTACAGGGAGATTCCAGTCAGAGGACCACGGCTGTATGCTGATTGCCAAATGCTTTGCTACAGCTGTTTTGCAGACTTCAGGCCTTTGCTCAGGTATGGGGGATGATGTCTTCCCAGGGGAACCTGAAGGGCAGAATTAGAGCTTAACACGCTGTGCTCTATCATAGCCTAGGTAGGAATTAGTCTATTGACTGTAGTGACAATATGGTAGCGTTATTCTTATGCTTCACTCTCCTTGTCACACTTTTAATACTGTCATGCTGTGTCATCCTGGTTATTGCAGCTCATGCTTTGCTATCTAAGATGCAGCTGCTTCATTAAAGTCATTATTGAAAAATATACTGCCTCTGTTTGTCATTGTATATACAAGACCAATGTAATTGAGAGAAACTGATGAGACCTGAGTGACCACGGCTTCCCTGAGAAACCAATTATGTCATGCACTCGGCTGCCCAGTCATCCCTGCCCTTGGGTAGAGGTGAGGCACTGCTAATTAGCCAGAGCAAAACCCGGATTGGAGCAACAGGAGTCACCTGCAGTGGATTAGAATTAGTCTCCCACACCGCAGGTGAATCTGCCGCTCAAAATCCAGTAGTCTCATTAGAATAATGAGAGCCTACGCAACAACTGGATCTCTCGTCATCCATCTGCATAGAAAGTGACATCACTGGTGGATTTACCATTATCCATCTGCACAGGAAGTGACACTGATGATTTTCAGCCAAAACTGTCTTTTAAAGAAGAAGACAAGTAAGAGGAGGACTCATTTCTATCATCGATGTGCACAGGAAGTATCATCACTGAATCTCCCATCACACATCTACATAGAAAGTGACATCACTGGTGGGTTTCCCATAACTCATCTGCACAGGAAGTGACATCACTGGATTTCTCATCATCCATCTGCACAGGAAGTGACATCACTTCACCCTCTCCTAGGAACTAATAAATGGCTGCCACAGCGTGGACGTGCTGTGGGCATGTCCAGCGGTTGCACCACTGGCGCAACAAAGGTAAGCCTTTCTGGGACTGGGTCCAGGGTCAGGAAAGTGGATCCTCCTCCTTCCTGTGGCTACCATATTGTGACTCTCCGCACCTCGAACCCCAACTGACACTCCATACACTGGTGCCTTGCTGTACCACACAGCAGTGATGGAGCATTTACTTGCTCTTCGCACTAGATTTCATGCACTTAACCACAGCCAATACTCACTGCACCAGCAACGAAGCACCCAACACACCACTCTTTCACACTCACACAGTGCTGCAACCAACTACACAACACTCCACACTTATATGCATGCTCATGAACACCGGCTCACCTACCAAACCTGCCACAGGGATCTGGATCCCCCTGTCCCACAATTCTCCAAACCTACATTTGCCTAATGTAAATTTGGCTGAACCCTGCATGGGCACCTGATATCACCGCAGCCATCCCCCTGCTGCAAGATTACCAGGCAAGACAGACTTCCCAGGGCCAGAGGCAGAGTCACCGTCATTCACAAGAACACCATCAGCTGCACCTCATCCACTGACACATCATCCTCCAACATGGAACACCTGTTTCTTAAGCACAATATCACAGCCAACTTCACACTAAGTTGCACTCTCATCTACAGACCACAGGGACCGAGCATCAACTTCCCCAACACCATCACAGACTTTGTTCATCATTTGCCCTTGATTCTAGCAATTACATCCAACTCGGATACCTGGATGTACATCTGGAAAACCACACCGATACCAACTCAAAAGCACTCACCCAACAAGTGAAAGAATGTACTCATGTCCCCAGACACTTCCTGGACCCTATTTTCACCACATTCGACAACGTCCGAGTCTACAATCCCACACCAGTACCCTGGACAGACCAGGCCCTCATCAAGTTCAGCATTTCTGCCCCAGTCCAATGCACATAAACCACTGCCAGACCAGCCTGTCAGAACTGCAAGAGCATCACTGACAAGGATTGGAGCACCGCTCTTAACACACACCAACCCAAATACAGCAAACAGCCTAACCAAAGCCTTCAAGAATTTCAACAATTGGATTCTCTTCTTCTACTACTCCCTTGCCCTCCTCATGCAGAGCAGTACAACAAGATCCAGACCCCAGGCCACCTGTTACACAGAGGAACTCTGTTAGAAATGGGGTTTCTGGTTGGCTAGGGTATGCACCTAAGTCAGGCAGAACCCACACACTCTAGTCAGGGCAAAGGTGTTACACGTCCAAGATAACCCTTGCTCACCGCTTGGTAGCTTGGCACGAGCAGTCAGGCCTATCCCAGAGGCAATGTGTAAAGCATTTGCACAACACACACAACACACGTGATGCACTATCCCCATCACAAAGAAAACACAGCACCAAGTTATATGAAAATATACTGTATTGTGCACAACACCATTTTTAAGCCAAACACAACATCTCAGTAATATCCTGCTACCTTAGCAGTTGTCAGAACATTGCACATTAGTTACTCTGCAGAACCAGCAGTAGTCACATATAACACACTTGTTATTTAGTATTCTGCCACATAAGCAGTAGTCAGGAATCACATTACTACACCAATGCACTTGTTATAGAAGTATCATAAACGTCCACAACAGGAACATTATGAAACATATGGCAAGTGAAAAATCACATATTAGAAGGTCATGCCAATAAAAGGAAGATTCACAACTATATATGAAACATCAAAAACCAAACAGGTTAGCAGAAAAAAATCATAAAGTCCATATTAGGAACATCTGAATTAGGTATGTCCAAGGAAAGTACCTGTGTTTATGAAGAAGGGCACTTCCAGTGCCACACGTTATCCATGAGGGCCCCCCATTGCTCCACTGCATGCAAAACAGGGGCCTCGCAATGCTGTGGGGGGAGAAGGCCGGCATGCACCTTCTCTGATTTTTATAATGGGCCCTTCCTGGGGTCTGCGATCTCTGGGGGCCCCCCGGGCCTCAACTGGCCTTCCAACAAAGCGGGGCCAAAACCAGCAATAACGATTGGGGCCACCAATGGGGGGCTTCACCCGACTCTCGCGAGGACCCCCAAACCAAAGCAGGAGGACTGTACCGGGTGGCGGCCTCCGGTGAGGCTTCCACCCCACCTGTGTCCTCCTGGCACTCTCTGGGCTCCGGTGGGGCAGGGAGAGGATTCCTTCCCTCCTGCCCATCCTCAAAATAACACAGAGGGGCCCGGTGGAGCGGGGGAGCCTCCGATGAGACTTCCTTCCCCCACCCGGCTTTGAACATAGATTCCCCGGGCCGCAGTGGTGACCGTCCCTCAGTGAGGGCCTCCTGGTGCCCCGGGTGTGCTCCTCGAAGCAGACCTCGCCTCGGGGGCACGGATAGGAGCGCGCTCACTCCTCTCTTACTTTCTTGGTGTTCTCCCTGTGCCCCTGGTGCACCGACCAGTGATATTCACTCGCACTTTACATAAACAGCCTGCCTGGGATGTGGTGGTGATCTTGGCCAGCAGTTGTCATCCAGGCAATCTGCTCGGGTCGCGGCGGTGATTTCGAGCAGCAATGCGCTACGAAGCACAGGAGATGCACACAAAAGCACCACAAGGTGCTATGGGGCAAAACAAGTGTGTCGCTCATTAAAGGCACAGCCAAGTACCTTCGAAGCACTATATGACCAGCTGAAGCACTCCTCGTGCTTTAGGCAGTTGCAGGGGTCAGGTGCCACAGCACCCTGCCCTTGGGGAACAAGATAATGAAAAGGGAGCACAGGTGGCAGTGCCCAGCAGCAGGCCAGCGCAAGGGGGGGGGGGCGGCAGCTCCTTACAGTGACCAAGCAGGTCACATGTTAGCACAGCAGCAGCAGTCCATGGCAGTTCCTGGTAAGAACATCCAGCATTCTGTGTCCAGTTCCAAGATTTCTCCAAGAGTTCCCAAATTGTGGGGAAAGCTCACCTGTACTTACACTCAATTTTACGGTGTGTTTACAAAGAAGGGTAGAGGAGTTTCCAACCAGTTACAATTGGTTCTGGGAGTGTCCCCTCTCTCCTCCAGCACAGGTTCCAAACATCAGTTGGGGGTAAACGACCCTATTGTGTGAGGCCCGGGCACAGCTTTTACAAATGCAGGTGTAACCCGCCTCTCCCTTCTCTCAACCCAGGAAGACTATTCAGCATGCAGATGCACCTCTGTGACACCTCCACCCTCCCTGTGTACAGGCTGTCTGAAAAGTATGCACAAAGCCCAACTGTCACTCTGCCCAGACGTGGATTGGAGTCAAGATGCAAAACACCAGAGTCATAAGCACAGAGAAATGCTCACTTTCTAGAAGTGGCATTTCTGTATTAGTAATAAAAAAATCCATCAACACCAGTAAGCAGCATTTCTCATTACCATTACAAGCATACTAAACATGCCTACGCTACACCTCATAAATCAGACAATACCCCCTACATATAAGGCAGGGCATTTCTAATGCAATCCTAGGAGAAGGCAGCACTCACAGCAGTGAGGCACCAAGTTAGGCTGTTTGTCACTGCCAGGATAGGCCACACAACCAGGCACATGTCCTGCCTTCTACATACATAGCATCCTACTCATAGGGCTAGCTAGGGCCTACCTTATAGGTGACTTACATGTAGTAAAAGGGGAGTTCTGGGCCTGGCAAGTAAATTTAGATGCCAGGTCCCTGTGGCAGAAAACTGCGCACACAGGCCCTGCGCTCGCAGGCCTGAGACAGGTTTGAAAGGCTACTTCAGTGGGGGGCGCAAGCAGTGCTGCAGGCCCACTAGTAGCATTTAATTTAAAGGCCCTGGGTACAGAGATACCACTGTACAAGGGACTTATAGGTAAATTAAATATGCCAAACTCAAACTTATGAAACACAACTGCAAACAACTGGAGTGCAAATAGAGAATGAGCCAGGGCAATGCTGACAGGAGCATTGTTCAAATCTGCGTGAAGACACTACCATCAAATGATATGGACCATCAACTGCACCGCTCTGGTGGACTGCATCAATGCCAGCACCAACAGAAGCAAAGAAATCTTCATTATTGTGAAATATTTCTCCTCATCAGGGGCTGCCTCCAACTCAATTCAACTCAAAATCACATGGTCATTGTCTCCCCAGAAGAAACCACCACCACAATAAAGTCTAGTCACTCAGGGGCCCCATCTGACCCCCTCTCCCACCAGAGGAGTGTGACTGATCAGTGCCAAGCTCACACTCATTGTGAATGCCTCCACCTCTATGCAGCATTCTCAGATGCTTGGAAACATGCAACTCTCCTTCCTTTGCTGAAGAAACCCTCTTTAGACCCTTCAACACTCACCAACTACAGACAGATCTCCTACCTACCACTCCGGGCTAAGGTTTTACAGGAAATCAAAAGACATGTCACTGAATACCTCCATGACCACCAGCTCCTCAGCACCACTCAGTCTTGTTTCAGACCCAACCACAGCATGGAAACTGCCCTTATCACTGCCCCATATGACATCCTCATGACTCTGAATTGAGGAGACTCAGGACCCTCATTCTCTCTGACCTCTCCACAGCATTTGACAGAATCTCCCACCTCATTCTCATCCAATGGTTACACAACTTTGGAAACCAAGGACATGCACTCCAAATTATCTGCTTCTTCTTGACTGGAGGGGGCCAGTTAGTTAGCCAGGAACCAGGCATCTCGGACTCATGCAGACTTATCGGCAGAGTTCCACAAGGATCCTCCCTGAGTCCGACCCTTCTCAGCACAAACATGATCCCTCTAGCCAGCATCATCCTCTGTCACAAAATCAATGTTCTCTCCTACACCGATGACATGCAACTCATTCTCCCCGTCAGACAATCAGAACCCGGATCAAATTCAATGTCTGCATGATCGAAATCACCCACTGGATGAAGGCCACCTGTCTAAAGCTGAACACCCACAAGACTGAAATCATGATCTTTGGGAAGAGCACATTACCATGGAACTCAACCCGGTGACAAGCATCTTGGACCAACATCCACTTTCACCACTCATGCCAAGAACCTCTGGATCATCATCAGCATCAAACTCACAATGACCACCCAAGTCAATGCTGTCCCTGCCTCATTGCTCCATACCCTAAAGAGGCTGAGAAAGATTTTCAAATGGCTCCCAATCAGCACCCGAAAAACTGTCACGCAACCCCAGTTGGCAAGCAATCTGGAATACAGGAGCATCTTCTATGCCATGATCAGCAAAAACTCACGAGAAGGCTACAGACCATTCACAACTCGGAGACCAGAATCAACTTCAACCTCCCATGCCACACTCACATCACACCACATGTGAACGAGCACCACTGGCTCCTCTTCACATACTAGCATAATTCAAACTCCTCACTCACACTTTCAAGGCACTACATAAGACTGGCCCAGCATACCACAACAATCGCATCTTCTTTCACAAACCTTCTAGACACCGCTGCTCATTTGGACTTCTGCTCGCACACGTCCCACACATGGAAAACCAGATCCATTGTTCAAGCTTTTTCCTACATCACTCCTAACGTGTGAAATGATCTTCCACTACACAGAAGAGTCTCCTCCATAGTTCTCAAATACCCCAAGAAGCTTAAGATCTGGCTTTTTGAGTAGTCCCACTCGACCCTTTGTGATGCTAGACGAACACTAAGTGCCAGGATACCCTCTATGGGATAGTGCATGCTACAAATCTGCATAATACAACATATGTTGGGGAAGCAAAAGGTTCAGCTATGGTTGACCAAATGTGTCCACTATCTGGTGAAATGCTTCCTTCCTGCCTTAGCTGGACAGTTATTGATGATGGCTCATTGATAGTTAAAGAGTCTGCCTGAAAATTGTCTTCAACCGGTTATATGCATTGATAAGAGCAACAGAAGATGACTTTCCTCCCACAGGCAAATCCTTTGTGTCAGCACACTTAAAGTTGTCACCTTGGTCCCCCTTTGATGGTTCATAAAGCCGTTGACCACCTGGTTGTCTGTCCTGACCATCATTACTTTCTCCTGAATCTGAGGAGCAAACATCTGGAGAACTTTTCCTATGGACAACAATTTTCTGAAATTTGAGAACTACTTCCCTCCGGAGGAAACCTCATTGTTCCACAGAGCTGCACCTCATCCCCAATGACTTACATCGGTCATGATTGCCAAGGGACTGGTTGGAAGTAAGGGCATCCCTTTCTGGTGATTTTGTACTTCCAATCACCAACCTAGGTCTTGAACAATGGTTTGTTATACTTGTATTATAGTCTAGCACATCTGGGTCATTGAAGACCAGTGCACTAGAATGTGATGGATTAATGGTGTGTGATGGAGATGCCCTTAGGCACCACCACCTTCCTTGCTGAAAGCAGTTGTTCTACTTTCAGAAAAATCTGGCAGGAGCATTACAACAACTGAGAAGATGAGCCAAAATAGTCTGTAACACTTGAGCTCTCAAGTCTGGCAAGAACACCTTTGCTTTGATTGTATAGAAGCAGGCTTAGATTAAAAGTCTCTCCTCTGATGGTACCAGCAGTCATATCTTCATGTTCAAGAAGAAACCCAGATTTCTTCCACTCTCTGACCACTCTCTTCACAGGTACTAGTCCCTTTGTGAAAACTGTTGGCTAAGTCAATGGCCCGAATGTAATTGAAAATGCCTTCCTGACACTGCACACCACAGTTACAGATTTTTTAGGTGAAACAGTACATGGATATAAGCGTCCTGGAGACCAATTGTCATCATGTAATGCCCTTTTCACTACTGTAATCACTTCTTGCAATGTAGCCATTCTGGATGGAGATTTTCAACTAAAATGATTTAACAACTTCATATACAACACTGGACATTAGCTGTCTGACTTAGTAATGAGAAATAGGATTGAATAAACCACTTTATTCCTCCCTAACACTGGCAACTCCGTTATTGCTCCTTTTACTAGCAGACTCTCTACCCCTCTGAAAAAACAAGGCTTTTCTTCCAGCGCTATAAAATAGTAATTTCTTACTTCGGAAAGCTCCCACTTGTCCCTGATTTGTCGGAAAAAGCTAGAAGTCTTGCTCCAACATTGCCATCTCAATAGACATGAGTCCTGACTTTGAGACTGTGGTATTTGTGATCGGGATTTTGCACCTCTCTGGTCCCTAATCTTGGGCTCACCCTCAGCCTACTGCGGGCTTGGGCCAACGTTTTCTGAGCAAAATATTTTTTTTTCTGAAAAGGGCTTGAAAGGTTGAAAGTTCTTTTTTTCTTAAGCTATATCCTTACCTAAGTCATCCAACTCCACTCCAAAACGTTTTGGATTTTGACACTTGAAAGTCAGTTTGTGAATTAAATCCCTCAGAGAATGATGCTAATTTAAGCTATAGTAACATTCTGGCCACAACTGATGTCCCTGTCGCTATTGAAGCTGACCATAATGAGTCCAAATTTGTGTCAGAAAGAAACTTTGCTAGTAATCCCATTTTACCTAAGATGGCAGTGGGGCATTCCTCCTCTTGAAGACATTCAACTAGAGACTGGACGTCTTGCAATAAAGTCTGCATGGTATATACCATGTATAAACTTGTTTTTATTGCAAATCTGGATGCCGTATAAGCACATTTATGGTGCTTTCTGACTTTTTAACACAAGGATTTGCCAGAGGGATCAATGACATGCCATCAATAGCAATTATATTGATTCACAACGTTATTGGTTATTTGGAAATAAATATTGGTCAAAAAAATATCACCTTTCTATATAGTTCAATTCGCTATCTTTATTCGGCATTTGCCATAAAAAGCGTGTAAATAAATCCACATGAATATAAAGTGATGAAATAATCTGCAGACAATCCTCATGAAATAAAAACAGTATCTAAAAATCGTTCATAATAAAATCTATCAACTTCATGCATCAATACCAGTGAGTGCTTAGAATCCATTTAAAACATTAGTTAATTAGTCATACCGCTTTCTAATAACTAATGCATTCCTGTTAAAATTTAGCACTGCTTGGCATATATCTATTTAAGATCATTTTTTAAAATACACTCTCAGGAATTGCCTAATATTTGCTTTGCGTAACACCAGCACTAAAAATGTGCACATTGGGCAAAATAACAAAAAGTGACACAAGCTCCGTTTCCAGCATTAATACAGTGACAGGTGGGTAATTCCAGCTGCCAAACACATAGGGCCTCAATATGACTTTGGCAGTCTTTCCGGAAGACCGCCGCTGTGGCAGCTGCCAAAAGAGCACTAAGTTGGATGTGATCCAACTGCCGTATTAAGAGTCACACAGTGAAGACCACCAAAAAACTACCAAAAATCAGAGACCGTCAGGACACTGGAGGGCAGGAAAGAGACGGTTCCACCACCAGCACCGCCAGCCCGCCAAAAATCGACCCACCAGATTAAAAGCCACCAATCAGCACAGCGGTTCTTCCATGGCGGTAAACCATTGGCACTGCGAATTGCCGCAGTCAAAACTCACATCAGACGGAATACCACACCACTTTGGATAGTCTGAATACCCCACACCTGACACACATCCACACACCAGACGCACCTACTCACTGCACTATATAACACACCGCTACACAACCCACAATCCTTTGCTACAAAAACACCAGACGGAGAACTAGAGACTAGGGTGAAATTATAAATATAGCACCTTTATACAATAGGCACACATACATGTGACAGTCAGCACACTCCCCAAAGCAGCACAACACATTACACACATCACAAGGAAACAGAAATCACAACTGTCACACCCCACAATGCAATACCCACACCTCACCAATTACCCAACACTGCACCCTTACACTCACTACACCCCACACAGAAATTGTCAGGGTAGAGCCACAACTGTTTGGAGCACAGTTTCAACAAACATTGATTACCAGGAAAATGGAGTTGTGACAAAGGATAGTTGACAGGGTCAACTAAGTAGGCATCCATCCACACACAAGGGACGACATCAAGAAGAGGTGCAATGACCTATGGGGGAAGGTACGTTCCATGGCTTCACATCTCCAGGTCGCTGTGCACAAGACTGGTGGTGGGCCCCAACCTCCTCCCCCTCAGTTCACATCTTGGGAGGAAAAGGTCTTGGACATACTGCACCCGGAGGGCCTGACTGGAGTACCTGGGGGACTAGAGTCTGGTAAGTACCTACAACAGTTATGTCATACCACTGTACTGTCCTGCATGCCTTCTCACCACCCTAATACTCCCTGTTAGAAATGGGGTCTCTAGTTGGCAGAGGTATACACCCTTGTTCAAGTAGGAACCACAATCCTAGTCAGGGTAAGTCACGCACAATCCAAATTATCCTGTGCCCATCTTCTGGTAGCTTGGCACTGATCAGTCTGGCTTAATTTAGAAGGCAATTTTTAAAGTATTTGTGCAATAAATCATACAGTAACACAGTGAAAACACCACCAAAGTACACCACACAGGTTTAGAAAAATAGATCATATTTATCTGAATAAAAGAAGGTAAAAAAAACAAAGAAGCAATAAGCACAACTTGAAGTATCACTTTAAAAGGGGTTTAAAAGAGTCTTAGGGGGTGATTCTGATTCTGGCGGGCGGCGGAGGCCGCCCGCCAGAATTCCGCCCCCATTATACCGCTCCGCGGTCAGAAGACCGCGGAGGGTATTATGAGTTTTTCCCTGGGCTGGCGGGCGGTCTCCAAAAGACCGCCCGCCAGCCCAGGGAAAAACTCCCTTCCCACGAGGATGCCGGCTCGTAATCGAGCCGGCGGAGTGGGAAGGTGCGACGGGTGCAGTGGCACCCGTCGCGTATTTCAGTGTCTGCAAGGCAGACACTGAAATACTTTGCGGGGCCCTCTTACGGGGGCCCCTGCCGTGCCCATCCATTGGCATGGGCACGGCAGGGGCCCCCAGGGGCCCCGCGGCACCCCCTACCGCCATCCTGTTCATGGCGGGTTTCCCGCCATGAACAGGATGGCGGTAGGGGCTGTCAGAATCGCCATGAAGGATTCCCCCGAGCAGCGGTAAGTCGGCGGGAGCCCGCCGACTTGCCGCTACTGACCGCGGCTGAACCGCCGCGGTCAGAATGCTCGTGGGAGCACCGCCAGCCTGTTGGCGGTGCTCCCGTGGTCGGTGGCCCTGGCGGCCACCGGCCGCCAGGGTCAGAATGACCCCCTTTGTGTCCCCTTATGCGCAGCATTGTATAACCGTTCACTTGGCATGGCAGGATTGACGTACAGTGTCAGGATAAAGGACCGCACTCCATATGCACTGTTTCCTAGAATGACAGGAGTGTCATATTAGTTATTTTTATCTGTGACATCACTTATACGATATGCAGCATTATTCTCTGTTACATTACCAAGTAGGTATCCTTTGCCAATCTCCCCAGCAAGAAGTCCTGTGTACATTTCACTGTGCCTAAAGATATATGAATCATGTGAGCTACCAGGGTATCTGGCCACCAAATCAGTTGTGCTGCGGGAGCCGCGACCCCCCCTACCGCCATCCTGTTCATGGCGGCTTTCCCGCCATGAACAGGATGGCGGTAGGGGGGGTCAGAATCCTCATGGCTGCGGAGCGCGCTCCGCAGCCATGGAGGATTCAAACGAGCAGCGGAAAGTCAGCGGGAGACCGCTGACTTTCCGCTTCTGACCGCGACTGAACCGCCGCGGTCAGAATGCTCGTTGGAGCACCGCCAGCCTGTTGGCGGTGCTCCCGTGGTCGGTGGCCCTGGCGGCCACCGGCCGCCAGGGTCAGAATGACCCCCTTAATTGTTAGAAATAAAAAGCTGTCTCTTTGTTACACATTTGCGTCACAAATAAGGTGTGCTTCAAATTTTCCGGCACGGCTCAGACAATGCGTGGTTTCTTTCCATGCTGCAAAGGGTTTGTGTCATTTTTCGGCATTCAGTCTTGGTTCCGCACTGTGGTGCGGGGATATTTGGATGCCCACGGATAAAGCGGGAAAAATCCTTGACATGCTGGAAGAAGGCACAGGAGTTGCGTCAATCCGGTAGGCGATGTGTCAAATTTTCCATTGCAAGGCAGGCGCTGCATCGAATTTCCACTTGGGAAGTCAGGGCTGCGTCGTTTTCCTCAGCTGTGTGGCAATTTCTCGGTCGCAATGCAGGCTTTGCGTCATTTTCATCAGGCTGTGCGTCGATTTTTGACGCACTAGGAATTTCCTGAAGCGATTAAGGCCCTCATTACTACCCTGGTGGTCGGTGTTAAAACAACAGTAATACCGCCACAGGCCGGCGGGAAAAAAAATGGGGGTACAAACAAACAGCGCGGCGGTCACCACCAACAGACATGCGGAAGACAATGTACCGCCCACACTATTATGAGAGGCCAATCCGCCACCTTTTCCGGGGCGGAACCAACGCGAACAAAAACACGGCGGAAACAGGACTTGGAAGGGAAAACATTCACCTCTCCACACCCCACGAGGAACCAGGACGCCATGGAGCCAGAACTCCAGATACTCCCTGCGATGGTACTCCTGCTCCTCTATCAGGAGCACCAAAGACAGTGGCGATGACCATGGTGAGTACTGCACCTCAGGGGGGAAGGGAAGGAGGGGCACCTCAGCCGGATGAGTGCACGACGCCACTGCTCCACGAGGGGGCTTCATGCCCACTGCTTTATCCTGGGGAGTGCAAAGCCACAGTCTCTCAAGTCTCTCCAGTGGGTGGTTTGCCCACTGCATTATCCTGGGGAGTGCAAAGCCACAATCTCTCAGGTCTCTCCAGTGGGTGGTTTGCCCACTGCTACATCCTGGGGAGTGCAAAGCCACAGTCTCTCAAGTGGATGCCTTTCTCCACAGGTTCTGGAGGGGGCTTTGTGCCCAGAGTGCTCCATCCTGCCAAGGACTGAGGTAGTGGATGTGATACTCCACTGGTTCTGGAGGGGTCATTGTGCCCAGAGTGCTTCATCCTGCCAGGGACTGAGGTAGTGGATGCCTTTCTCCACTGAAGGTGGTGCATTATGAAAGCTGACCAGGCTCCTGGAACTGACCACCAGGCTGACCACTGGGGATGGCAGCCATGTCTGCGGTGGTCCCACTGGCTCAGGATGTCGTGGGGCCGCTGGTGGTGCTTGCGGCGGTGTCAGTCGCGGCGGTGCTTGCAGCGGGCTCTGTGGCATCGGTGCTGACAGCGGACTCTGTGGCAGCGGTGCTTGTAGCAGGCTCTGTGGCATCGGTGCTGGCGGTGGGCTCTGTGGCATCGGTGCTGGTGGCAGACTCTGTGGCAGCGGTGCTGGCGGCGGACTCTGTGGCAGCAGTGCTTGCGGTGGACTCTGTGGCAGCAGTGCTTGCGGCGGGCTCTGGTGCATCGGTGCTGGTGGCGGGCTCTGTGGTGGCGGTGCTGGCGGCAGGCTCTGTGGCGGCAGTTCTGGTGGCGGGCTCAGTGGCGGCGATGCTGGTGGTGGGCTCAGTGACTGCAGTGCTGGTGGCAGGCTCAGTGACTGCGACTGCGGTGCTGGTGGTGGGCTCAATGACAGTGGTGCTGGTGGCAGTGCATGTGGCAGTGCAGGTGGCGGTCTTCTCCGCTGTACAGGTTGGTATCGACGTGGACAGAAGGTGTTACACTGGTCCCATTGTCGTTGCCACCATGCCCTCTCCTGACCTGCCCTTTATTTTTTGTCCCTTCCCCACCTTGGATGGTGGCGCAGCTGTCTTGCCACTATCCCCTTTCGTTTTCCCTGAGCCCTTGGTGGCAGGTGTCTTCATCTTCTCCCTCAGGGATGTGGGCAACTTTTTTACTTTTGCAGGTGGTGGAATGTCCTTGCCCTCGCTCCGTGGCACACTGGCAGCCCTGATGCTTGGTGCACTCCAATAGCCCGCAGTTGCTGGCACCACTGTGCCCGGTGATGTGGTGGTTGAGGTGCTGGGTTGGGACATGGAAAGCCTGGCTCTAGGGGACGGACGGGGACGAGGAGGTGTAGGGAATAGGTCAATATTAGCAAGGAAAAGTTTTTTATACACACTGGGACAGGTAGATGGAGGGGGTTTGGGAGTGGAGAAAGAGGTAGTGGTTGTAGGAGGTGTACGTTTGCTGAATTTGGGTGAAGGTGCATGGGCTGGAGGCTGTTGTGAGGTGGATGGCTGTTGGGTGGGTGTGTGCCTGCGTTTGTGTACTTTGGGAGGAGGGCTCTCAGACACACTGGGAGAGGACACTCGAGATGTGTGAATGGTAGTGGGGGTGTTGAGTGCACGTGAGCGGTGTGTGGTGATGGGCGTGCTGGTGATGGAGGTAGTGGCTGAAGATGTAGTGCATGCAGGTGTGAGTGGAGACGAGACAGGGAGGGAGGAGGATGTGGAGGAGGGGGACACAGTGGAGGCAGTGGATGTTGGTATGTGTGCATGGGTATCATGCTTGTGTGAGTGCCTGTGGGATGTGTGGTGCCTATGTTTGCCAGAGCCACCCTTGTGTGTTGAGGTGTGTGCATGCTGGTCTGATGGTGTGCTTGGGATAGGCTGAGGTACAGGGGATTGGGTCTGGGTGGAGGAGGTTGGAGGGGGGAGGCTGGACACAGGGACAATGGCTGCCATCAGTGCTGAGGCCAGAGACTGAAATGCTCTCTGTTGGGCTGCCTGCCCAGAATGAATGCCCTCCAGTTATGCATTTGTTTGTTGCAAATGCCTCTCGACACCCTGGATGGCATTCACAATGGTAGATTGCCCAACAGTGAAGGATTTCAGGAGGTCAATAGCCTCCTCACTGAGGGCAGCAGGGCTGACTGGGGCAGGGCCTGAGGTGCCTGGGGCGAAGGAGATGCCCACCTTCCTGGGTGAGCGGCCACGGGACACACACTGAGCGGCTGCTGGGAGGGCAGTGCTGGTAGGGGGGGTGGCGGCTGTACCTATTGATGCGGGGGGCACAGAGGGGCCCGCCACTGCAAGGGAGCTCCCATCAGAGGAGGAGTCGCTGTCGCTGCTGTCACCTCCTGTCCCCGCCGTGGAGCCCCCCTCGCCCTCCGTCCCACTGGTGGCTTCAAACTCCATTGTCTCGCCCTCCAGGGCCAAGTGGAATGCAGCTCCCTCCTGCTCCGGTGCCACTGCTCCTCTGCCTGATGATGCTATTGCACACAAGAACAGGGAGACCACAAAAAGAGGGGGGGGGGAGACAGAAGAAAGACATGTTCAGTGCATGAAATACCACTACCGTTGGCGGACACTACAGACACAGCAGCCCTCTGCACTACGCCATGCACTTATAGTTCCTAGATTAATCACATGCCCATGGGGTACAAGGCCTATGCCCGATAGCTAAACACATGGAAGTCACAGGAGCCTGACTAGGTGTAGATGGCTCTTACCACTGGTGGGGTTGGGGTGCCACATAGCCACCTCACAAAGGGTCCTTGCATCCAAAGCTTGCCCTGGCCTAGGGTAACCCACTGCCCACCTCCCCCACCCAGACACCTCGTAATGCGCGCAGAGTCAGATGGATGTGACTGTACTCACCCCCTTGTGGCTGCTGTGATGCCCTCAAGCGCCCATCCAACTCCGGATACGCCACCTCCAGGATCTGGAACATCAGGGGGGTCATGGTGCGATGGGCAACCCTCCCAAGTTGGGAGGCCATCCCCACCTGGGCCTCCGCCGTCTTCTTGCTCCAGCGGCGAATGTTCTCCCATCTTTTACGGCAGTGGGTGCTCCGTCTGTGGTGGACCCCCAGGGTCCGGACGTCCTTGGCGATGGCACACCAAACATCCTTCTTCTGGTGGGCGCTGACCTAGAGGAATAGTACAGGGGGAAAGGAAAAACTTTAACCGTCCGGACCGTCACAGTCATTGGCCCATGTTCCCACCCTTGGCCTGACGCACATACACTCACCGTCTGCACATTCACACCACTCCAAACAGGCATTGCCCATGCAGCATGTTCACAGTGTACTCACCTGTTTGTCTGGAGGACTGTAGAGTAGCGTGTACTGGGGAGGACCCCATCCACTAACTTCTCCAACTCCTCCGAAATGAAGGGAGGGGCCTTCTCCCCAGACATATGAGCCATCGTCGCTTTCAGACTGAGGTCACAGCAGCACTTGCAGTGTAGGTCCTCGCCTGTCGAAGGTCAGGTATCAAGTGAGTGAACACACAGAAAATGGCGGTCACGTCCACGGCGGTGCGTACCTCCACCGCCGGTGTACATCGTCATTGGCTCCTCAGCACCATAGGGTTCAATGTTAACCAATGCAGGATTGCACCTCGGTCTTCGACCGCCTAACGCGACGGTGTAGAACGCCAGCGCAGTTACTTCATATCTCCTTGTCCCACCTTACAGGTCAGCCAGCCGCCATTTCAGGGGGCCACATGGCATTAATAATAACTGCGTCACACCTATCTAGGCCTTGCATACACACAGTAACAGGCACATTGCGTTTAACAAATGTGTGCTAATGACATTTTGGAATACCTCAGTGTTGGCTGACTCTCTGCTCCCTGTTCTCTTCCATAGGGCACGTCAGCTGGGGCAGGTGATGAGATGGCGGCATCCTCCGGTGTAAAGACCGGTGGTGGACCTGTCGACAATGGAAGAGAGACACGTAATAGTCACCTACAGACTTGATCGTGCAACAATCCATGAACTGTGTGCCCACTTGGAGCCAGACCTTATGTCAGCAATCCGCCATCCGTCAGGGATCCCCTCTCTAGTGCAGGTCCTGTCAGTACTCCATTTGCTGGCTAGTGGGTCTTTTCAAACTACAGTGGCCATTGCATCAGGGATGTCCCAGCCTATGTTCTCTAACGTGTTGTCCAGAGTGTTGTCTGCCCTGCTGAAACACATGCACATCTACATCATGTTCCCTCAGGTAGAGGATTTGCCTGCAGTGAAAGGTGACTTCTATGCCCTGGGACATATCCCAAACATCATTGGTGCCATTGATGGGACACATGTGGCCTTGGTACCCCCCGCAGGAGTGAACAGGCGTACAGAAACCGGAAGAGCTACCATTCTATGAATCTGCAGATGGTGTGTTTGGCTGACCAGTACATCTCCCATGTGAATGCCAAGTTTCCTGGATCAGTGCATGACGCTTACATTCTGAGGAATAGCAGCATCCCTTATGTGATGGGGCAACTCCAGAGGCACCGTGTGTGGCTAATAGGTGAGGACAAGGAACCTATACCCTGTGAATAGTTGTCTGGGTCTGGGGTTGTCCCTAAGGGTTAGTGTGTGTCTAACAGTTGTCCCTTGACATTTGCAGGTGACACTGGGTACCCCAACCTGTCATGGCTACTGACCCCAGTGAAAAATCAGGACAAGGGCAGAGGAACGCTACAGTGAGGCACATGGGCGAACTAGGAGGGTGATCGAGTGGACCTTCGGCCTCCTGAAGGCCAGGTTCCGGTGCCTCCATATGACAGGTGGTTCTCTCTACTACTCACCAAAGAAGGTGTGCCAGATCATCGTGGCCTACTGTATGCTGCACAACCTGGCTTTGCGACGACAGGTGCCTTTCCTGCAGGAGGATGGTCCAGAAGGAGGTCTTGTGGCAGCTGTGGAGCCTGTGGACAGTGAAGAAGAGGAGGCAGAAGAAGAGGATAACAGAACCAACGTTATCCAGCAATACTTCCAGTGAGACACAGGTAAGAAGATGTCACTGCCTCACACATCTCATATAATTGTTAGACCTAACATACATCTGTCACTTTCACCCAGTGTATGGACCCTGACTTGTCACTTTGCCTTTCCATTTAACAGATGTGGGTCCCACTGTATGACCTCTCCTATATTGCATCATGGACTAGAGCTGTGTTACATTGGTATGTTGACAATACAATTGACATTGCTATGTTCCATAGTTATTGCGAATACACATTTGTGAAACCACAGACTGACTCCTGATTGTTTTGTGATTCAAGGGTGTTTATTTAAGTGCACATTATTGGAGGGGGTTGTAAATTTGGCAGGGGTGATGGTGGGGGAATGTCCATGGCAGAGTCCAGTCTATTTGTTTCACAGGTGCATTGTCCAAAGGGGCATAGGAAGTGGAGCTAGGGCAGTTGATGGATGGACAGGGTGACAAAGTGGGACAGAAGGATGACATTCAGGGGGGTCTCATTTCCTGGCGAGGGTCTTGGCATTGTTCTCTGTCTTGTTCCTGGATCTCAGGACCGTTTGCTGAGGTGGTTCTCCATCTGCAGGGGGCGGGGTGCTGGTGTTGTGGTCCTGTGGCACTGCCTTATGTCCACTAGCGCCAGCGGAGGTGGTGGGCTGTTCATCATCCAGGCTAGTGTCAGGGGACCCTTGTTGTGCCACAGTGTCCCTCCTGGTGTTGACAAGGTCCTTCAGCACCCCTACAATGGTGACCAGGGTGGTGTTTATGGACTTGAGTTCCTCCCTGATCCCCAGATACTGTTCCTCCTGCAGCCACTGGGTCTCCTGAAACTTGGCCAGTACCGTTGCCATTGTCTACTGGGAATGATTGTACGCTCCCATGATGTTGGAGAGGGCCTCGTGAAGAGTGGGTTCCCTGGACCTATCCTCCCCCTGTCGCACAGCAGTCCTCCCAGTTCCCCTGTTTTCCTGTGCCTCTGTCCCCTGAACCGTGAGGCCACTGCCACTGCCCCCAGGTCCCTTATTTTCTTGGGGTGGTGGGTTTCCCTGGGTTCCCTGTAGTGGTGGACACACTGCTGCTTGACGTGTCCTGGGGACAGAGGTATGGGCCCGCTGGGTGGGTGCTGTGCTGGTGTTTCCTGAGGGGGGAGGCTCTGTGGTGGCATGTGCCAGTGTCAGGGGAACCGACTGTCGGAGGTCCCAGATGGGCCGGGCTGGTCATCTTGATCCAGTTGGACAGAGCTGCTGTCATCACTGTGGGCCTCTTCTGTGGGGGGAGTGGACATGTCTGGAACCTCCTGTCCAGTGGGTAGGGGTCCTGCAGGGGTGTAATTGCATCATGATTATTGCATCTGTGTGTGCCATTGTGAGCAATGGGTGGGTGACCCCGTACTCCAATGCTTGAATTCTTGTCTAGCACCTTGTGTGATAATTGGTTTGGGGTCTGTGTGGGTATCTGTAGTGGACATGATTTGGTGATGGGTGTCCATGCTTTGGTGTTGCATGCAGGGCTTGGTGTTGAGATGGGTGGGTTGTGATAGTGGAACATTGTGAGGTGTTGGACTGATGGGGGGTGATGGTGAGGGTGAGGGTGGGGTAAGTGATAGCATGCAGGTACGGAGGGAGATGTAATAGTTAAGATTTGACTTACCAGAGTCCATTCCTCCTGCTACTCCTGCGAGGCCCTCAGGATGCAGTATAGCCAAGACTTGCTCCTCCCATGTTGTTAGTTGTGGGGGAGGAGGTGGGGGTCCGCCTCCAGTCCTCTGTACTGCAATCTGGTGTCTTGAGACCACGGAACGCACCTTCCCCCGTAGGTCGTTCCACCTCTTCCTGATGTCATCCTGTGTTCTTGGATGCTGTCCCACTGCGTTGACCCTGTCTACGATTCTGCTCCATCTTCCTAGCAATGGAGGTGTGCTGCACCTGTGATCCGAATAGCTGTGGCTCTACCCTAACGATTTCCTCCACCATGACCCTGAGCTCCTCCTCAGAGAACCTGGGGTGTCTTTGAGGTGCCATGATGTGGTGTGGGTGATGTGTGAGGTGGTGTCAGTTGTGATGTGTGAGGGGATGTGTTTGTGTGTGCTGTCTGAGGTGCGTGGATGTTGTGTGAGTGATGGTGTTGTGTGCCTGTGGATGCTAATGTTGTTTCTGGTGGTGTCTCTCTCTGGGCTTGTTTCTCAATTTTGGTCAGAAGGGTCTGTGTGTGATGTGGGTGTGTGCTCCATATTGCATTGGGTGTGTGGGAGTGGTGTGTGTATGTGTATCAGGTGTGTGTATTTCGAATTGTCCAATGTGGTTGTGTTTTGTACATATGTGTGTATTTTGAGCGCAGCGGTGTGAACCACCAATGGTTTACCGCGGTTGAAAGACCGCCGCGTGGATTCGTGGGTCGTGATAGTGTGGGCGTATTCCTGTTGGCGTGATGGTGTCAGTTTTGTTATCGCCAGTTTATCACTGACCTTTGGTGTGGCAGACTTGTGTGGGTGTCTGGATTTTGGCGGATTCCGGACTGTGGGTTGTAATAGCTGTAGCGGAATTCGGCCGCAGCAGCGGTGTGTTGACGGTCTTCTTCACGTCGAAAAGCGGGATTTACCGCCAATGTGGTAATGAGGGCCTAAGTCCTTTTAGCCCTGAGACTTCAGAAAACAGGGGGCAAGCTCAATCCAAGCCCTTGTAGAGCACTTTAGGGGAAGGCAGAGTCCTTCTCAGCAAAGTCAGAGGCCATCAGGGCAGCAGGGCAACAGCAGGGCAGCAGTCCTTCTCAGAAGAGTCCAGTAGAGTCCTTTGGTTAGCCAGGCAGTTGCTCTTGACAGGATGCAGGTGTAGATCCAGGAGTGTCTGGTTTAGTGGGGTCAGAGACCCAGTTTATATACCCAAAAATGCCTTTGAAGTGAGGGAGACGTCAAGGGGTAGTTTTGAAGGGCACATGTTCCTTTTCAGTTCAGTACTGTCTGCCAGGGTCCCAGTAGGGGGTTTAGCAGTCCATTGTGTGAGGGCAGCCCACTGGCCTTTTAAATGTAAGTGTCAGGCCCTCCACCCTTCCAGCCCAGGAAGACCCATTCAATATGCATATGAGTGCAGGTGTGATTGAGTGTCCTGTGTTTGTGGTTGTCTGGGTGAAATGCACAAGGGAGCTGTCCACCAGCACAGACCAGACGTTGATTGTAGACAGGCTATAAAGCACAGATGGTTTTACGTGCAGAGAAATACTCACTTTCTAAAAGTGCCATTTCTAACATAGTAATATAAAATCCAACCTCACCAATAAGCAGGAATTCCATTACCATTCTGGCGATACTAAATATGACCTGGTTACCCCTTTCAGATCAGAATCTACCACTCAAAAAGTATCTGCGGGCAGATTTAACGCTAGTCTATGAAAGGTGCAGGCCTCAAAGTAGTAGTAGTAGACGTTTTTCACTACTTTTACTATTACTCCTGTAGATAGGGCACATGTCGTCTGATGGCCAGTTTGTGCAACATGCAGTATACAACAACTATCTGGCAGACATTCTCAGGGGAGTAGCAGAAGGATCCACCTGTCAGATGGAGGCATCTGAACCTGGCCTTCAGGAGGCCAAAGGTTCACTCAATTATCCTCCTGGTTCGCCCACGAGCATCATTATACCTATTCTCAGCCACTGTCCTGGCATTCCTCACAGGGGTCAAGAGGCACGACAGGTTTGGGTAGCCAGGATCACCTGCAAGAATTGAGGTACAAACATTAGCCTTGCACAATGGTATGGGGGATGACTCCTGAAGGCATACACTAAAATGCATTGGGTCGGACGTGGGCTCACCCATTAGTCACACCCTGTGCCTCTGTAGTTGTGCCATCACATTTGGGATGCTGGTGGCATGCACCGACCCAGGATACTTTGCAGTGAAGTGGGAGATGTCATGGTCAGCCAGGCACACCATTTTCACAATGAATGAGTGGAAACTTTTCCGATTTCTGAACACCTGTTCATTGTGCCCAGGGGGGTACAAATGCAATATGTGTTCCATCAATGGCCCCAGTAATATTTGGAATATGTCCCACTGTATAGAACCCAGCCTTCACAGTGGCCAAATCTTCCACTTGGGGGAAAGCGATGTAGCTGCACATGGGTTTGAGCATGGCAAACAAAACCCTTGCCAGCACTATTGAGGACATTGGCTGTGACATTCCTGCTGCCAAGCCCACTGTCACTTGGAAAGAGCCAGCTGCCTGGAAATAGACCACATATAGAACTTGCACAAGAGGGGGGATCCCAGTAGGACGAGGATAGCTGATATCAGAACAGGCTCCAATTGAGCACACAGCTCTGTGATTGTGGCCCTGTCCAGTCTATAGGTGAGTATTATATGCCTGTCCCCCAGTGTAGCCAAGTCCACAAGGGGTCTGTACACAGGGTTATGCCTCCTCCTCCTAATAGTCCGCAGTGGTAGGTACTTAAGGGGCACAAGAGTGAGAAAGGAGTGACAAACTGAACAATGGAACCATCACCTTAATGTAACTGAGCTTGTATGAAATTGGGCAATGTAAATGGCAATGTATGTACAATTGACAGCAACAACGTAGTTTTCAATTTCAGAATGTTGACTACCACCATGAAATGGCGACAGGTGGAAGTGATGTAAATCCACCGGCGTTGGGCGTCATGGCAGAAGACGGTCCTGCATCACCGTGCTATTCCTCCTTGGCTTACATGGGGCGATATGGAGTACAGTGTCCAATGAGGATCACTGGCGGCGGTGACGGTGTACACCACCGCAGACTTGATCGCAATTTTCTGTCTATAACCTCACTTAATTCCTGACTTTTCACAGGACAACTCCTCCACTGTGTGCTGCTGTGACCTGAGTCTGGAACCTACCATGGCCTGTGTGACAGGGGAAAGTGCCTCTGCCTTCACTTCAGGGGAGTTGGAACGCCTGGTGGATGGGGTCCTACCCCTGTATGGATAGGTATATGGGCCTCCAGACAAACAGGTGAGTACACCATGGGGACGATGCATTCAACAAGGTTGCATGGAGATGTGTGTGCTGGCAGTGTGTAATTTGGATGGGGAGTATGGCTGGTGGTAGTGTACATACAGGGCCCTGGGTGATGTGTGTGTTATTTGAGGGGAAATGGCATCTGTGGGCCATATGTGTGACAGGCTGGATTGTATGGTTAATGGCGTCCTCCTGTCTTTATTTCCTCTGCAGGTCAGCACCCATCAGAAGAAGGGATTGTGGCATGCTATTGCCAAGGACGTGCAGACCCTAGGGGTCTATAGCAGGTGGAGCACCCATTGCAGGAAAAGGTTGGAGGACCAGAGACGCTGGGCCTGGAAGACCACTGAGGCCCAGCTGGGGATGGCCTCCCAACGAGGGAGGGTGCCCATTGGAACCTGACCCCACTGATGGCCAGCATACTGGCGGTGGCCTACACAGAGCTGGATGGGCACTTGAGGGCAGCACAGCAGCCATAAGGAGGTGAGTACAATGTGTGTAACAGCTATCTTTGTAGCCTGGCATGGGATCCTGGTGGTGGGTTTCAGTTAGTGGGTGCCCCTAATGCCAGCTCAGACATTGCTACATGGTCCAGCTCAGGGTAAATGGGTGAATGGCAAAATCTTGTTAACTAGCTAGGTGTCATTCCATGTCAGACAGGGCTTAGTAGGTCCCAGGAGGGGTGCAGATGGCGGTGGTTGGCTCTCATCTTGCTGTGGTACCTAGCCAATGAAATGCCAGTGTGGTGCATAGTGTTCAATCTTGATCCCTGTGTTGGATGGTAATGTGTATGCTATCTGTGGTGTTGGTGCTGTAATTGATCCAGTGCTCCCTTTCTCTCCCCCCCTATTTTCTTCTACCATCCTGTCCATGTGTGTATTAGCATCATCTGGCGGAGGAGCAGGGGCACCGGCGAAAGAGGGAGCTGCATCCCACGGGACATAGGAGGTACAGTCCACCGATGCTAAGGGGTCTAGTGGGACAGAGGGCGAGGGGAGCACCACGGCAGGGACAGGAGGTGACAGCACTGACTCTGATTAGTCCTTCATGGAAGCTTCCTGGTGGTGGCGGACACCTCTGGAACGACCTCAGCTACAGGTACAGCCACCACCCCCGAACTAGCACTGCCCTCCCAGTAGCCCCCCAGAGAGTTGGCTGTGTCCGCCCACCCAGGAGGGTGGGCATCTCTTTCGCCCCAGGGACCTCAGGCCCTAACCCAGTGAGCCCTGCTGTCCTCAGTGAGGAGGCTATTGACCTCCTGAGATCAATCTCTGTAGGGCAGTCAACCATTGTGAATGCCATCCAGGGGCTGGCATCCCAGATGCAGCAATACAATGCCTACCTGGAGAGCATCCACAGAAGGTTGATTGCCCTCTCTGATGGCAGCCAGTGTCCCTGTTCCTACCGTCACCCCTCCAACTCCCACTTCCTGTTCCCAGTCTCCTCAAACCCCAACCCACCCCATGCACACATACAGACAAGCATGCACACAAAACATCACACAGGAGTGGCACAGACAAACACTAGCAGCACACTTTAGGCCACAGGCACTCTCACATATAATAGACAGTTGCACACACAACAATATCCACTGCCTCAACTGTCTCCCCCTCTTCCTCCTCCTTCTTCTCACTCACAGTCACATCCGCACTCAAACCTGCATGCACTGCATCAACAGCCACCACCACCATCACCACATCATGCATCACACACACCTCACTTGCAGACACCTCCACAACATCCATCCACATGTCCTCCTTGTCCTGTCTGCCCCCTCCTAAGAGACACAAACGCTCCCACTCAGACTCCCAACAGCCATCCACCTCACACACGCACACTGTCCATGCACCTGCACCCACGTCCAGCAGACGTACACCTCCTACAACCATTCTCTCTACCTCCACTCCCATATCCTGCCCCAACATCCCTAAGAAGCTTTTCCTTGCCCAACTTGACCTCTTCCCTCCCCCTCAACCCCTGTCCTGCCCGTAAGAGCAGGGTCCCAACAACCCAGCCCAGCACCTCAGCCAAACAGTCTGCCATTGCTCCCACCAAAAAATCAGCTGCTGGCACAAAGGGGCCCCTGAGTGTGACAGCAGCAACTCCTAGTAAGAACACACCTCCACCTCAGAAAGGGAGGACATGGGTGGCGAAGCCCAAGGGACAGAGGACGGGGACAGTGGTGGCACCTCCTATTGCTGGAAGCAAGGACACAAGTCACATGTCAAAGGCCAAGGGGGCCCTTCACAAGACCAGACACATGGATCCCCCTCTACCACCAAAGAGAGCCAAGAATCCCCCTCCACCACCAAAGAAAGGCAAGGGACACTCTCCACCAGCAGAGGGCAAGGAGCCCTCTCCTCCAGCAGAGGCAGCCAGGCAGCCCCCTCCACCAGCAGTGGGCAAGGAGCCCTCTCCTCCTGCAGAGGCAGCCAAGGATCCCCCTTCACCAGCAGCGGGCAAGGAGCCCTCTCCTCCAGCAGAGTCAGCCAAGGAGCCCCCTCCACCAGCAGAGGGCAAGGAGCCCCCTCCAGAATCAGTGGGCATGTTCCCCACTTCAGAGGCTGTGGCCTTTCACTCCCCAAAAGAGACAATTGGGCATTGGGCCCCCTCCAGACCCAGTGGGCATGTTACCCACTTCAGCTGAGGTGCGCCTCCTGATCCCCCCTTTTCCAAAGGTGCCTGCCCATTTACAGAATGATTCCCCTGAAGTGTGGAGTCCGGATAATGTCAGGAGTCAAGTTGGGCCTTGGACTGTGCCCTGTGGCCATGTCGGCCTTTTGTACTTTGGACTGGCCATTGGCCCAATCTGGATATTGACGCCTGCATTTACATTTAATTTTACATTATGGTGGCTTTTGGCAGCAAATTACAGTGTTCGTACATTCTAATTGTTGTCCTTGCATTAATTTAACGTGGGCCCTGTGATATTCATTTTACTCTGCAGCTAGTTCTATGTATGGTGTGTGTGTGAATGGTGTGTGTTGTGCATGTGTGTGTCATTCTCCTTTTCTGCCCTCCCTTGTGTGCAAAACGGCTGTACTCACTATGGTCGTCTTCGTCAGCATTGGTGCTCCAGGACAACCATGGTATGGTAGAGCATCTGGAAGACTTGGAGTTCCGGTTCCATGGCGGCCGCTGAATCCTGTATGTCCCTGATGGTGAGTCTTTTGTTTTCTGTGAAGTGTTTCTGCCAGGCTTTTGATGGTAGTGGTTCCACCCCAGAAATCCTGGTGATTTTCTATGTCATAATATGGTGGGCGGTATCTTGACTTTCACCCTGGCTGTTGATGGCTACCGCGTGGTCAGTGGTGTTTACGCCCTGGTGGTTGGTGTGGTACATTGGATTTCTATGGGAGGTATCACTGCCAGGTCATGATTTGGCAGTAATTACCGCCAGCCTGTTGGCGATATTACCACCACTTCAACAGGCACCACCAATGTCATAATGACCACCAAAGTCTATTACAGAAGCGAATGTTAGTTTCAGATGTAACAAAACATATTAGAGCTGACCCTCTATAACTGTACACCTTACAATCTATCAGTCAGCTTCCCCAACCCACTTATAGGCATTGGAGCTCATTACACCAACACTGATGAATCTGGTCAGGAGGTGTTATGGCAGCCATCCACATCAAAAAGTGCACATGCAACACTTGTAAAGGTCCACTTCACATACCTGTATGTCAGTGGAAGTACTGATTGATGAGCTCTGTCCTAGAGTCAGCTGCTCCTTCTTCCTCTGGCTCTTCTTCACTTTCCATATCACCATTACCAGCCACTGGTCCTGCTGCCTCCCCCTCAACAGCTATAAATGATATCTGACATCTCAGGGCTAGATTGTGGAGCATGCAGCAGGCAAAGATTATTTGGCATTCCTTGTGAGGCGAGGAGTGGAGGGCACATCCAGAAAGGTCCAGGCACCCGAATCTTGCCTTCAAGAGCCCAAATGTTCACTCAATTACGCGCCTTGTCCTCCCATGGGTCTCATTGAAACCGAGTTCCCCTGGTGTGCCTGCGTACCGCACTGGTTTCAACAGCCAAGGAAGGTTAGGATAGCTAGAGTCACCTGTAAACATAATGGTAGAACAAAACATAAATAGCTTCAGCGACTGCCTCTAATGTGACACACAATACAATGCATACTTACCAAGCAGCCAGGACCTCTCTGTTCGTAGTCGTGCCATCAGATGTGGGACATTGCTGTTCCATAGTATGTAGGAATCATGCACTGATCCTGGAAACTTGGCTGTGACTTATGAGATGTACTGGTCTGCAAGACACACTACCTGTACGTTGATTGAGTGGTAGTTCTTCCTGTTTCTATACACCTGATCATTGGCACGGGAAGGGACCAGGGCTACATGGGTGCCATCAATGGCTCCTACTACATGATGAATGTCTCCCATCTTGTAAAAGTCTGTCTTCACAAACACCGAGGGGCATATTTATACTCTGTTTATGCCGGATTTGTGCCATTTTTTTGGTGCAAATCCGGCGGAACCTTAACTCCATATTTATACTTTGGCGCTAGACCCGTCTAGCGCCAAAAATATGGAGTTAGAGTCATTTTTTGGATGCAGGAAACTACCTTGTGCTAATGAGATGCAAGGTAGGCGTTCCCGTCCAAAAAATTACTCAAACACCCGTGCGCCATATTTATCCATCTGGGTGAAAATGGCGCACGGGAGGGGGAGGGCCTTAAAAAATTACTCAAAACCTGTTTAGAGTCATTTTTTAACGCCTGGGTCAGGGCAGGCGTTAAGGGACCTATGGGCTCACTTCCATGGTCAGAGACCATGGTAGCAGGCCAAAGGTGCCCTCCCCTGCCCCCAGGGACATCCCCTGCCACCCTCGCCCACCCCTGGAGGACACCCAAGGATGGAGGGACCCAGCGACAGCAAGTAGAGGTAAGTATTTTTTAAAATATTTTAAAGTGGCATGGGGGGCCTAACGTGGGGCCCCCTACATGCCACTGTGCCCAATGGCCATGCCCAGGGGACATAAGTCCCCTGGGCATGGCCATTGGACAGGGGGGGCATGACTCCTGTCTTTGCTAAGAGAGGAGTCATGTCCAGGGGCTTGTGCGCCAAAAAAATGGCACAAGTCAGGTTAGAGTCATATTTTTTACTCTAATCTGACTTGCTCCATTCTTTGGCGCACAACCCCCATTCTTCCCTGCACCTCAGCTGCCTGGTTAACGTCATTTATTTTGACGCTAACCAGGCCGCTGCGCCGGCTACCACCATTCGTTAAATAAGGGACCCGGCTGGCGTGTAGGAATGGCGGTAGTCGGCATTATACTTTTTGACGCAAACCTGCGCTAGCGCAGGTTAACGGCAAAAAGTATAAATATGGGCCCAAATCCACTCTTTGGGGGAACCTGATGTAGCTGTCCAGGTGCTTCAACAATGCACACAGTACATCCTTCAGCACCAGACTGAACATGGGCTGAGACAGCCCTGATGTTAAGGCTACAGTATTCTGGGGAGGAGCCAAGATGGCGACCGGGAAGGACGCTTAGTTAAGCGCTCCATCTCGGGCTCGCCAAATAAACAATTGCAGGGCGCTCCCGGGGCGCCATTACCTAAAAGCGGAGACGGGATCCGCTCCGTGGAACCCCGCTCCCCACCAATGGAGCCGACTGAAGCCGGGCGGCGGAGGGGTGCGGCCGCCGGAGAATCGGAGACTTTGGAGGAGCCGCGGCCGCCATCTTTCCTGAGGCGGTGCTCCGAGCTCCGACCGGTGTTTTCTGCAATAAGGTGGGTGCGCGGCGGCGGGAGGGGCTCGTATTGAGGAGTAGTGAGCCCATATCTGGGCCCTGCTCCCCCCTCGCTCCACCCTCCCCCCCTCCTCACCATAGATCCCCCCCCGCCTGGAGGGGGGGGGTAGCGGAAGCCACGACCACGCTGCCTAAGCCTTCTGGGTGTGCCCCCCCCCTCAACATCTACAAGCGAGGCACGCCCCCCCAGAGAGGACCCGGGGCCGCAAAGAAACACTCGCTGTTAAAGCCCGCGGGGCACACGCGTGGCCGGACATGGCCTGGAACTACTACACAGCGCGCGGAGCCACCTCACCGTGAGGGCGCCTGGCTGCGGCGGTGATCCCACGAGCACTCGGAGCTCGCTTAACACACACCTACGGGGGTGATCCCCCCCCACCTCACCAGAGGATCTAAGGCCTGGAACCTGTCGTCAGCGGGGGAATCGGTAAGGGCAACATGGGTCTTGCCCCCCCCCTCTCTTCTGTCCACGCTGGTCGGCGGGCCCAGCGACGGGGGACCCCTGCCCGCCCGGGCCAAAACCTACCTCGGAGGCCACCAGGAGGACCGAAATCTCAGAACGTGGAGCGCACATCGGCAGTGGCCCGTGAGGACGTGCGGCCCTCCGCCCGACCTGCCCGGGGAACGTAGGTGACCGCGTGGGTGCGCGTGAAATGAGAATACACAACAGCGAGGCGCGGGTGCGCTACCAGCGAAGTCATCCGCCCGGTCGCACCCGGTGGTGCAGTACATCCACTTAAAGGACATTCACAAATTAGGTAAAATGGCCGGGAAGTCCAAATCGGCGAAAAGCCAAGACCGGAGCACACGGACCAGCACCCGGCGATCAACAACTCATACCAACCCTGCAGTCACTGGAAAGCACACTCCAGGCCCACTCCTCACAATTCGAGAAAGTGCTACAGGCAATTATGGACACTAAGGGGGTCATTCTGACCTCGGCGGTAAAAGGCTCTTACCGCCGGTCAGAAGACCACCATTCTACCGCCGCGCCGTGGTAAACCGCCACGGTCATTCTGACCCACAACTGCCAACCCGCCAAAAACCCGACATCCACGGAAGGCCGCCTCATCAGCGGTCAGCGATAAACTGGAGATGACCAAACCTCCACCGTCACGCCAACACAAACACGCCCATGCCATTATGACCCACAAATCCACGCGGCGGTCTTTCAACCGCGGTATTCCATTGGCGGTACACACCGGCGCGCTCAAAATACACACACCCATACAAAACACAGCCACATTGGACAATTCAAAATACACACCTGAGACACATACACACACCACTCCCACACACCCATCACCATATAAAACACACACCCACATCACCCACAAACCCCCCCAAATCGAAATTCTGAGACAAGGCGCAATACACAGAGAGAGAGCACAGGGAACGCAAACCACAACACACACAGGAACCCAACATCATCACCCACACCACATCCACGCACACATCACCACACACCACCACTCACATCACCACAAACACCACCCCACACCTCATCCACATCACCCCATGGCACCCCAAAGACACCCCAGGTTCTCGGACCAAGAACTCAGGGTCATGGTGGAGGAAATAATTAGGGTAGAGCCCCAGCTCTTCGGCACACAGGTGCAGCACACCACAATAGCCAGGAAGGCGGAGCTATGGCAAAGGATCGTCGACAGGGTCAACGCTGTGGGACAGCATCCCAGAAACCGGGAAGACATCCGAAAGCGCTGGAACGACCTACGGGGGAAGGTGCGGTCGATGGTGTCAAGACACAACATCGCTGTGCAGAAGACTGGCGGCGGACCCCCACCCACTCCACCCGAATTCACAGCATGGGAGCAAGAGGTCTTGAACATCCTGCATCCTGAGGGCCTCGCTGGAGTAGGCGGAGGAATGGACTCTGGTAAGTCTAATCTCAACTACTTCACCCCCCCCAACCACCAGCATGCCAACCCACACCCCCACCCTCACCCCCAACCCCCAGCACACATCCTCCCTGCCAAAGTCTCACCAGCACTACCCACCCAACACAACACCAATCCCTGAATGCCAACACAAACCATGGACACCCATCACCTTAGCATGACCACTGCACATACCCATCACCCCCCCCAAACCACCCTCACAACTCCTCCCACAAGGGAATGCCAGCACTGGGGGACAAGGGCACCCACAAATCGCACGCCATGGCACACACTGAAGCAATAACCATACTCTTTTACCCCTGCAGGGCCCGAACGCCAACACACCGGCCAGGAGGGTCCAGATTTGTCCATCCCGCCCCCAGAACAGGCCCCCAGTGATGACAGCAGCTCTGTCGACCTGGAACCTGATGACCAGCCCGGACCATCGGGGACCTCTGGACAGTCGGTTCCCCACACACAGACACAGGCCACAGCAGACCCAACCCCCTCTGGGAATACCAGTACAGCTCCCACCCAGCGGGCCCATGCCTCTGTCTCCAGGACGCGTCAATCAGCAGTGTGTCCGCCACTACAGGGCACCCAGGCTGACCCACCACCCCAACAACAACAGGGACCTGGGGGCAGTGGCAGTGGGCACACCGTCCAGGGGACAGAGGCCCGGGGAAACAGGGGAACTGGGAGGGCTGCTGTGCGAGAGGGGGTGGACCGGCCCAGGGAACCCACTCTCCAAGAGGCCCTCACCACCATCATGGGCGCATACCACCACTCCCAGGAGACGATGGCGACGGTACTGGCCAGGTTCCAGGAGATCCAGGCACAGCAGGAGGAACGGTACATGGGGTTCAGAGACGAACTCAGGCACATCGGTTCCGCAATGGGGACCATCGTCCTGGCCCTCAACCAGATAGTCACCACATTGCGGGACCATGTGGCACCCCAAAGGGCCCCTGTCACTAGCCCGGACCACAAACAGCCTACCACCTCCGCCGGCGCTAGTGGACAGGAGGCCCCCACACAACGACGGGCCACCAGAACCCCACCTCCTGCTGAAGATCAACCACCCCGCAAGCGGAACCTGAGATCACACAAGAAGACAGAGTAGGATGCCAAGACCCCCACCAGCATAAGATACCCCCTGATGTCATCCCACTGTCCCACATTGTCACCCTGTCAAACCTCAAACAGCCCCTGCTCCATCCTTCCACAGGCATATGGACTGTGTATCTGTGAGAATGAGAACTGGACTCTGCCATGGACATTACTCCACCCCCACCCATCACCGTTTTACTATCATGGACCTATATGCAGCACTTAAAATAAATCACAAATTGCACTTCAAAAATCAGGAGTCTGCTTGTATTCGTTACAAATGTATTACACATAACGGTGCAATAATGTTCAGTTACATTGTGATGACAACATACCAATGTCAATAAGCATTAGTCCATGGGCAAACAAAGCAGAAGTCACGCTGTGGGTCATACAGCTCTGAAAAGGGAAGGGAAAGACAAAAATCAGTTAAAAGGAACTGGGGGGAAACACAGAAAGTAGAGATGCAGGAGGCCAGAAGTAAATGTAAAATGGCGTGGGTGATTCTTACCTGTGTGCTACTGAAAATACTGTTGTATAACTGTGTCCCTGTTGTCCGTGTTGTCCCCGTCGTCTTCCTCCTCTTCACTCTCCACAGGCTCCACAGCTGCTACAACACCACCATCTGGACCATCCTCCTGCAGGAAAGGCACCTGGCGTCGCAATGCAAGATTGTGAAGCATACAGCAGGCCACGATGATATGACACACCTTCTTTGGTGAGTACATTAGGGATCCACCTGTCATATGCAGGCACCTAAACCTGGCCTTCAGGACCACAAAGGTCCGTTCTATAATCCTCCTAGTTCGCCCATGTGCCTCATTGTACCGTTCCTCTGCCCTGGTCCGGGGATTCCTCACTGGGGTCAATAGCCAAGGCAGGTTGGGGTAACCAGAGTCACCTATTAGCCACACACGGTGTCTCTGTAGCTGTTCATCACATAAGGGATGCTGCTATTTCGCATGACATACGCGTCATGCACTGACCCAGGGAACTTGGCATTTAGATGGGAGATGTACTGGTCAGCCAAACAGACCACCTGGACATTCATCGAATGGTAATTTTTTCTATTTCTGTACACCTGCTCATTGTCTTTTGGGGGTACTAAAGCCACATGGGTCCCATCAATGGCACCAATGATGTTGGGGATATGTCCAAGGGCATAGAAGTCACCCTTCACAGTGGCCAAATCACCCTCCTCAGGGAAAACAATGTAGCTCCGCATGTATTTCATCAGGGCAGACAACACTCTGGACAAAACCTTAGAAAACATAGGCCGAGATATCCCTGATGACATGGCCACTGTTGTCTGAAAAGACCCACTTGCCAAAAAATGGAGTACTGACAGAAGCTGCACCAGAGGGGGAATTCCTGTGGGTTGGCGGATGGGGGACATCAGGTCTGGCTCCAGCTAGGCACACAGTTCATGTATAGTGGCTCGGTCAAGTCGGTATCGAAGTATAAGATGTCGTTCTTCCATTGTCGACAGGTCCACCAGTGGTCGGTACACGGGAGGATTCATCCTTCTCCTCGCAAGTCCCAGCGGACGGTGCCTAGGAAGGACAACATGGAGTACAGAGTCAAGCAACCCACAGGTACGTTCACCCAGCTTGCACAGTACACGAATCGCTATGCATTGAAAGGATTGTATGAGTGGCAATGCAAGGCCTAGGCCTGTGTGACGCAGTAGCAATTAAGCCATGTGGGCCCTTGTAATGGCGGCTGCCTGACCTGAGAAGTGTGACAGTGGGATGTGAGGTCAACGCGCTGGCGTGGCACACCGTGGCGGTAGGCGGTCGAAGACCACGGGGCGAAGGCGCATTGGTTAACATTGCACCCTATGGGTCTCAGGAGCCAATGACGATGTGCGCCGGCGGTCGCGGTACGCACCGCGGCGGTACGCACCGCCGCAGGCGTGACCGCCATTTTCTATCTGCTTAATCACTCGAGACCTGATCATCCACAGGAGAGGACCTATACTGCAAGTGCTGCTGTGACCTCGGTCTGGAAGAGACAATGGCTGCTGCGACTGGGGAAAGGGCCCCTGCCTTCACTTCAGAAGAGTTGGAGAAACTTGTGGATGGGGTCCTGCCCCAGTATGCGCTACTCTACGGTCCTCCAGACCAACAGGTAAGTACACTGGGTGCACGTTGAATGGGCTATGCCTGGGTTGTGTATTGTGGATGTAAGATGGTGGGGTGGGGACCGAATGAGGAGTGCAAGGCACGACAGATGAGAGCATGTGCCACATGGCAGGGTTGGGGAGGGGGGGGCAATCACATCTAACATGTAGAAAAATGTTGAAATTTCCTTTCCCACCCTGTACATGTGAAATAGGTCAGCGCCCATCAGAAAGTCGACATTTGGCGTGCCATCGCCAAGGAAGTCCGGGCCCTGGGGGTCCACAACAGACGGGGCACCCACTGCCGAAAGAGGTGGGAGGACATCCGCCGCGGGACCAGGAAGACCGCCGAGTCACTGCTGGGGATGGCCTCCCAACGTAGGAGGGGTGCCAGTCGTACCTTGACCCCCCTGATGTCCCGGATCCTGGAGGTGGCCTACCCCGATTTGGATGGGCGCGTGAGGACATCACAGCAGACACAAGGGGGTGAGTACCAGCACATTCTGCTATCTTTACGCGCAGTGGAGGTGTCTGGGTGGGGGAGGAGGGCTGTGGGTGACATTAGGCCAGGGCGCTTTCTGTAGTGTAGTCCCCTCCTTTAGGCATGGCCCTGTGCCCCCACCCCCCACCTCTGTAGGGTGCCAAGTACAGCAATCCATGGTCCAGCATCACCCATGTGTGCATTTGTTGTCCATAGACCTGTAGGCCTAGTCACAAGTACTGAGTAGTGTACCCCGATTGCGCGGCGTAGTGCTGGAGGCTCCTGTGTCTGTCCTCTCCGACAACGGTGTTGACAATGCATGCACTCAACCTGTCTTTATTTCTCCCCCCACCCTTTTTCTTTATCTTCTTGTGCATGTGTGCATTAGCATCATCAGGCGGAAGAGAATTGGCATCGGAGCACGAGGGAGCTGCAACTCACAAGGCCCCGGTGGGCCATGCTACAGACACCGAGGTCACCAGTGATACGGAGGGCGAGGGGAGCTCCACAACGGGGACCCGTGGTGACACAAGCGACACTGACACATCCTCGGAAGGGAGCTCCCTAGCGGTGGCGGCAACATCTGTGCCCCCCGCCTCAACAGGTACAGCCGCCACCCAGCGCACCAGCTCCGCCCTCCCAGCAGGCCCTCATCCTTCGCTCCGTGCCCGCTCGCCCAAGAAGGCGGGCATCTCCTTCGCCCCAGGCACCTCAGGCCCTGCCCCAGTTACCCCTGCTGCCCTCAGTGAGGAGGTCATTGACCTCCTACAGACCATCATTGTTGGGCAGTCTACCCTTTTGAATGCCATCCAGGGGGTAGAGAGGGAGGTGCATCGGAGAAATGCATACCTGGAGGGCATTCATTCGGGTCAGGCTGCCCATCAACGATCGTTCAATGCTCTGGCCTCAGCACTGACGGCAGCTATTGTCCCTGTTTCCAGCCTCCCTCTTCTAACTGCCTCCACCGTCTCCCAGTCTCCTGTTCCTCAGCCTATCCCATCCACACCATCAGACCAGCCTGCACACACCTCAACACCCAAGGGCAGCTCATCCAGACAGAAGCACCACAGATCCCACAAGCATTCACCCAAGCAACATCCAGATGCAGCCATGGCAACAGTCACTACCACCTCTGTGTCCCCCTCCTCCTCGTCTCCCTCCTCCCTCCCTGTCACGTCTCCACTCACACCTGCATGCACACCACCATCAGCCAGTACTTCCATCACCACCACACCCTCCAGTACAGTCCGCACATGTGCAGTCACCACCCCCACTGCCATTTACACGTCCCCTGTGTCCTCTCCCACTGTGTCTGTCACCCCCTCTTCCAAATCACACAAATGCAGGCAGCCACCTACACAACAGCCAACCACCACACGACAGCCTACGTCACAAGCACCTGCACCCATAGACAGCACACCTGACTCTCCTACAACCACATCCTCTCCCTCCACTCCCATACCCACTGCACCTACCCTTCCCATTGCTCCTAAAAAACTTTTCCTCTCCAAACTTGACCTCTTTGCACCACCTGACCCACCCCCTCCATCTGGTAAGAGTCCGAAGAGCACCTCAGCCACCACCAGCCCTGGATCAAGTCTGAACATTGTGCACGGGTTTTGGAGTCCACCCTTTCCCAGCACAGATACATCGGCCAGACAGGAAGAGCCCAGCGGAGCGGTGCTTGACAGGAAGAGCCCAGCGGAGCGGTGCTTGACAGGAAGGGCCCAGCGGAGCGGTGCTTGACAGGAAGGGCCCAGCGGAGCGGTGCTTGAGACGGCGGGGGCCCTGTTCAGCGATGCCTGTCTTCACGGCGGGGCCCTGTTCAGCGGTGCCTTTCTTCTCGGCGGGGCCCTGTTCAGCGGTGCCTGTCTTCACGGCGGGGCCCTGTTCAGCGGTGCCTGTCTTCACGGCGGGGCCCTGTTCAGCGGTGCCTTTCTTCTCGGCGGGGCCCTGTTCAGCGGTGCCTGTCTTCACGGTGGGGCCCTGTTCAACGGTGCCTTTCTTCTCGATGGGGCCCTGTTCAGCGGTGCCTGTCTTCACGGCGGGGCCCTGTTCAGCGGTGCCTGTCTTCACGGCGGGGCCCTGTTCAGCGGTGCCTTTCTTGTCTATCAAGGGAGCCAGACCTGGCCAGGACTCCCTGCTTACTCGCCCTCCGACCGTGCAGTTGCTGGACCCTCCTGTGATGGAGTCCTGGGCCCGTGGGTGTCCTTCGTCACACCCGGGCAGAGAAGAAAGGCACCGCTGAACAGGGCCCCGCCGTGAAGACAGGCACCGCTGAACAGGGCCCCGCCGTGAAGACAGGCACCGCCGAACAGGGCCCCCCCGTGAAGACAGGCACCGCTGAACAGGGCCCCGCCGTGAAGACAGGCACCGCTGAACAGGGCCCCGCCGTGAAGACAGGCACCGCTGAACAGGGCCCCGCCGAGAAGAAAGGCACCGCTGAACAGGGCCCCGCCATGAAGACAGGCACCGCTGAACAGGGCCCCGCTGTGAAGACAGGCACCGCTGAACAGGGCCCCGCCGTGAAGACAGGCACCACTGAACAGGGCCCCGCTGCGAAGACAGGCACCGCTGAACAGGTCCCCGCCGTCTCAAGCACCGCTCCGCTGGGCCCTTCCTGTCAAGCACCGCTCCGCTGGGCTCTTCCTGTCAAGCACCGCTCCGCTGGGCTCTTCCTGTCAAGCACCGCTCCGCTGGGTCCCGCCGTCTCAAGCACCGCTCCGCTGGGCCCTTCCTGTCAAGCACCGCTCCGCTGGGCCCTTCCTGTCAAGCACCGCTCCGCTGGGCTCTTCCTGTCAAGCATCGCTCCGCTGGGCCCTGCCTGTCAAGCACCGCTCCGCTGGGCCCCGCCGTTTCAAGCACCGCTCCGCTGGGCCCTTCCTGTCAAGCACCGCTCCGCTGGGCCCTTCCTGTCAAGCACCGCTCCGCTGGGCCCTGCCGTCTCAAGCACCGCTCCGCTGGGCCCTTCCTGTCAAGCACCGCTCCGCTGGGCCCTTCCTGTCAAGCACCGCTCCGCTGGGCTCCTCCTGTCAAGCACCGCTCCGCTGGGCCCCGCCGTCTCAAGCACCGCTCCGCTGGGCCCTTCCTGTCAAGCACCGCTCCGCTGGGCCCTTCCTGTCAAGCACCGCTGGCCCATTGACAGTGCCGGTTCTGTGTCGAGCTAGTGTTCACGCTGCACTCTGGGCACCCTGCCTCCTCCATGACCAGTGGAGTCTGTAATCCACCCGATGGACTGTGGCTTTGCACTCCCCAGGATGGCACAGTGGGCATGGTGGCCCCTTCGTGGTTCTGGCGTCGTGGACTCCTGTGGCTGAGGTGCCCCCCCTTCCCTTTTCCCTGAGGTGCCTGTAGTTTTGTCATCTGATGCCCCAGCAGCGTTCTCTCCAACGGACTCAGGTCTCCTGTGTGGGCTTTGCCCATGTGTTTGGTAGACATTGGCCCACGGACTGTGGATATTTGACACACTGAGCAGGACTTATTGACTATGTACATAGCTTTCTCACTGTTCATGATTTTTGCTTTGATATTTCATAACGATAATTTTCCATGACTTCAATGAACCTAATTTATACATAAATTTAAATGAACATTTTATTATGTCTTTGCATTTTTCAGGGGGGTTTGGGGGGTGTCACTCAGTTGTTGCTCTGCATTGGTATGTTGATAGTTGGGGGGGGCGTATGTGTGTGCCTGTAACCTTTCGTCCTCCCCCCTCCCCTGTGTCGTAGGTGCAGTACTCACCGTTGTCTTCTGCGCCGGAGTTCATACTTGTGGTAGATGAGCAGGTAGACAAGAGCTGGTAGGATGTTTAATTCGGGTTCCATGCTGTCCTCCGTCCTCGTGGAGTGTATAGAGGTGAGCGTTTTCCCGTTCGTAGTCTGTTTCCGCCGTGTTTTTATCGGCGGGGCTCCCGCCCCGGAAAAGGTGGCGGATTGGTGAGTTGTGATACTGTGGGCGGTACATTGTCTGCCGCCTGCCTGTTGGCGGTGACCGCCGCGCTGTTTGTCTGTCCCGCCGTGGCGGTCGGAGTGTTAAAGTGGCGGGCTGTGTTGGCGGTTCCCGCCAGGGTCAGAATTCCATTTTTTTGACCGCCTGCCTGTTGGCGGGTTGGCCGCCGCTTTATCACCCACCGCCAGGGTTGGAATGACCGCCTAAATCCTCACTGGAGAGCAGGATAGACACGGTATAGCAAGATCTGAACATACTCAGAGTAGACCATCGCAAATTATCCGAAAAGGTGAAGTCAACGGAAGAGGTGCTAAGTGAACTGGCCCCCACGGTAGCGGACAACCAAAAATCAAATTCTCCGCCTAGATGCAGAAGTAAAGACACTGCTGAGAAGAGCAGAGGAGGCGGAGGGGAGATCCCGCCGTAACAACATACGGTTCCTGGGATTCCCTGAAAAATCACTGGATCAAAACTCAGAACTCTTGCTGGAACACTGGCTAATCAAAGAGGTTCTGAATGGGACCCCATCGAAGTTCTTCTCTGTAGAAAGAGCGCACAGGATTCCGGGACGTCCCCCGGTTCCGGGCCAACCCCCAAGACTGTTAATAACCAGGTTCCTGAACTTCAGAGACCGCGATGCTATACTGCAGCAGTTCCACAACAAAGGCCCATTCAAGTATGAGGACTCAGTTGTCAACGCTTATCCAGACTTCACTCAAGAGGTGCAAAAACAATGCAACTCCTATGTCAAAATAAAGCAGCGCCTCCGTGAACATGGCATAAAGTATGCACTACTATTCCCTGCCAAACTAAGGGCCTGATTCTAACTTTGGAGGACGGTGTTAAACCGTCCCAAAAGTGGCGGATATACCACCTACCGTATTACGAGTCCATTATATCCTATGGAACTCGTAATACGGTAGGTGGTATATCCGCCACTTTTGGGACGGTTTAACACCGTCCTCCAAAGTTAGAATCAGGCCCTAAGAGTGTCAACAGATGAACGCACCCACGTGTTCACCTCTCCGGAGGACGCCTGGACGTGGATCCATGCCAAGGGGCTCGCCCGCCCCAAAGAAGCGGATGGCACCGACGAGGATTGGTCAGTGACCTCATCGCGGAAACGCACCAAGAGGCGCACCAGGGGACAACCCACGGAGAAACAGGCCGCAGAAGAGAGAGCCAAGGTCCTGAAAGAAACCCCCCTGCTGACACAGAACTCCTTTGAGACTCTCAGGACGCACCCCGAGGAAGGCTCGGAGTCGGACTCGATCAGCTCGGACTCCACATTGACAGATGTGCTAAAGGGCCCAGAGCTCACCCCCAGGACCGCGGATGCACTCTGAAAGAGTATCGCTGATCCACCCCCGCCGGAATCGACCGGCACAACTGAGGAGCGGAACAGGACATTGCGTGCCCCACTGGAAGTGGGTGGTTACCACATCTGAACCTATGTATCTTTTTTTTCCTTGAAAACAGTTCCCACACCCAAACTGCGCACAGCTGGCGGCGATGGCACACCGGGGGGGGGGGATCAGATCACCCCGGGAGCGCCCCAAACCATCTGCAGACCGGGTCTGCAGAAGGATGTGAGCCCCATAACGAGCCGCATCCGGATAGTAAAATTGCTCCCCCACAAACATCCACATGGACACAGTTTTGCTCGCACCCCAACGGGGTGCGCAGTTTGTTGCAAGTTCACAGTTGGGGAAGGGATCCAGTTGGGAAGGGAAAGAGGGTAATAGTTAGTTTGTACACTACAGGTCCGTCCATAACACAGGGAACATTGCCGAGACTAAGGGGGCTGACTGTTGATGTGCTGGGGGAGGGGGGAACCGGCTGGGTCCTAACAGTGGGCAGAGTGCTGGATGCACCCTCACAAAATAAAACATGGCCCAATCTGCAGTCTACAGTACGCACAAATACGAAATAGTCACCTGGAATGTCAGGGGACTGGGGACCCCGAGTAAAAGGTCCCGGGTGCACGCACGACTTAGGCGCCAGGGCATACACATCGCAATCCTACAAGAGACTCACCTGCGAGACCCAGACCTGCAAGAACTGCGGAGCAAATGGGGGGACAGATAATAGGCACATCTTACTCAACCTTCGTAAGAGGGGTTCTCATATGGATAGCAGGGAGTGTCCCCTTCCTCCAAACATCATACAGGATAGACCAGGGAGGCAGGTATGTGGTAGTGGAGGGTCGACTCAACGGCAAACAATTATCATTAATAGGGATATATGCTCCCAATAACGCATTACCTGAATTCCTGAGTACACTCACCCCAGCATTATTGGTGAATCCTGAAACACCCGCCATATGGGGTGGGGACTTCAATTGTATACCGGACCCGGCGCTGGACAGGTCAAACCCCCCGCACACAAACGACAGCCAATAGATACACTAGACGCCCACTACAAGCGTGGGCCAGCGATATGGGCCTACATGACATATGGCGCGTTGAACACCCACTACAAAGGGAATACTCATTCTATTCAATACCACATGAGGTACACACCAGGATAGACATACTGTGGGGCACTCAGGAAATTTGCACAATCGCCAGCGGGACAGAATATCTAGCTAAAACACTATCGGACCACTCGCCACTCAAAGTAACTTTGAGCTGGGGCAGGAAGCGCCAAGTGATCCCAACATGGAGACTTCAGGTGGAAGCCGTCCAGGACCCAGCATTCACAGACACACTGAACACAGCGCTAAAACAGTACTGGGAATTAAACGCTGGTACCACAAACCTAAGAGCAGTGGAGTGGGACGCGCATAAAGTAGTGGTTCGCGGCCACTGTATCTCAACTACATGGGGGGTGAGACGTACACTCCACGCAGAGGTCAGCAAGCTGGAAAAAAATATAAGAGCATTAGAAATTGCAGTAGCCCGCAACTAAATACCATACACGACATTAAAAGATGCGCGCGCAGAATACGCTGCCGCTCACACCACACTCCGCCATCACAAATACCACTTGACGCGACTTCAAATGGAAGGCGACAGATCGAGTAGGCTACTCGTGTGGCTTCTGCGTGAAGACCGGCAGCGCTCACCTATCGGGGCCATAGAGACAGGTGCAGGCACACTGGCAATCACGCAGGAAGAAATAAACGACACGTTCAGGGAATACTACACAAAATTATACGCCAAACGTACATCATGTACCACCCAACAACTTAGGTCCTTTCTGGCGGGCTCACACCTGCCCCAACTTACACAGGCAGATAGAGAGACACTAGAGGCCCCCCTGACACTAGGGGAACTCAATATGGCCCTTGAGCAATTGCCTAGGAATAAAGCACCAGGTGCAGACGGCCTTCCATCAGAATACTACTCCACCTTTGCGACACACCTTAACACACACCTCCTGAAAGTATTCGAAGAAGCATGGGCCAGTGGGACTCTACCCCCAACATTGAGGGAGGCAATGATAGTGGTCCTCCCCAAACAAGGACGCGACCCCACTGACGTTAAATCCTACAGACCTTTATCACTACTAAATCTAGACTGTAAAATACTTGGTAAAATACTGGCTAACAGGTTAGCTCCCTACATGCACACCCTGGTACACGAGGACCAAAATGGGTTCATCCCAAAACGCAACACTTTTCTTAACATCCGGAGGCTGCTGAGTGTAATGGGTGACACTCTCCCGAACGCATCCGAGGAAACAGTGATCTCACTCGATATTGAGAAAGCGTTCGACACACTAGAATGGGATTTTTTGTTTGCCACCATGCAGCAAATGGGTATTGGCCCAAAATGTACACGCTGGGTACGTATATTGTACACTGACCCACAGGCTAGGGTGAAGACAAGTGGGGTCATTTCAGGGAGCTTCCCGATTAACAGGGGCACAAGACAGGGATGCCCCCTGTCCCCCCTGTTGTTTGCCTTAGCAATGGAACCGCTGGCCGCACGGGTTCGTGCAAAAAAAGAAAGGTGGGGGGTAGACAGGAACGGGACCTATCACGCCATATCGCTATACGCAGACGATGCCTTGATATACATACGAAGGGGGGGGGAGAGGTGTTATCCTCGGTGATGTCGCTGCTGTCTGAATTTGGAGGGATCTCCGGCCTAGTAGTTAACTGGGGAAAATCCTGTATATTCCCACTAGCCAGCTGGCCCTTAACGAAACAAGAGAATGCCCCGTTAGGCCGCCTAAAATGGTGCTTCGACACATTTAAATATTTAGGGGTTAACATTTACCACAGAACAGAGGACCTCAGGGATGGTAATTTAGGGAGAGCGGTGGCCTCCATGAAAGGCTCAATGCGATTCTGGAATAAATTACCACTCTCACCACTGGGCAAGGTGGCCTTAGCAAACATGCTGATACTACCTAGATTGTTATATCACTTTGCGGCCTTGCCACTCATTATTCCTAAAAGTTTCTTTAACAGTCTGAATGCTGTCTTACTGCAACTTGTGTGGGGAGAGGGCAGAAAGCGGGTCGCACTCACCACGCTACACCGCCCGGTCACTGCGGGAGGGTTGGGCGCCCCAAACTTTGAGCTTTACTCCGCGGCCGCGCAGTTACAGTGGATACTGAACTGGATTCATAGGCCCAATTCGGCGGAATCCACTTGGCTAACGTCCTGACTTCAGGGAGTCCCCCTGCTCGTATGGCTCACAAATAAGCAAACAAAAAGCGCACGCGACAACCCATTGATGGCGGCGGCTCATGCATGCTGGAAAAGGTATATTCAAAGAGATGCAAAAGAACTTCCCTATTCACCGCTCCTCCCACTAGAACGGCTTCCCGGGTGGGCTGAGGCTGGATCACATTCGCCCGCAGCCTGGACAGATGCGGGCATATACACAGTGGGAGACTGCTTTGAGGAAGGGAAATTAATGTCTTTCGAATCCATGCAAGCCCTCACAGCAGTGAGCCCGGGACAATTCCTGGCCTATCACACTATATGTCACGCAATTAGAAAAACATGGGCGGCTGGAGAACTTGAACAAGACACCTCTCCAGCACTGCATCATATGCTGAACTGCGACACCCAAGCAAAAGCAGTCTCAAACTCATATAAACTCCTGAATAAGCCCCTGGAACCCAATTTGCCAAAAGCCTGGGAGAGGTGGAACGCCGTACTGCCTGCCCCGATCTCAAGGGAAGAATGGCCAAAAGCCTTGAGCCACACCCGTGAGGTCTCAAGGAACCCCAGATTCCGATACACACAGTTCAATTACATACACCAAACATATTTAGCACCGGCCAGGATCAAACGCATGTTCCCCGGGTCGGACCCGGCCTGCCCCAGATGTAAAATACCAGAGGCACAGTTCTACCACATGGTCTGGGAGTGCCCCCGGATACAAAAGGAATGGGCTGGGGTGGTTAAAACATTAGCAGAAATGACGGGTCTTGACCTGGACGTGAGTCCCAAGTCCTGCCTACTCGGTCTCAGGATAAGGGCGAAAAAACACAAACACTTACACAGGTTTGTGGACCTGGCTTATGCAATGTATAAAAGACTGATAGCCATGAATTGGAAAGCCCCCAATGCACCCGACTTGAAAGCCTGGCTCACTCTTACATTGTGATGGGCCCGTGCTGAGTACCAGGTACTCACGAAACTAGCACGTGGGGGACTGCGACATGCAGGTTGCGAAATTTGGAACACATTAGTTTCTAAGCTAGAGGCAAAAAACGACGAGAAGCCCCCTTGAACTGCGAATTACCATGAATGCCCAGGCGGTCACTGGTATGTATCCGGCCACAATGCAGCACTCCGTCAGGGGGCGCATACAACCTCATCAACAACACCCCACCCGCACTGACAATAAACCAATCCCCCATGCGCACATACCTCAGGCAGTGCCCACAGCCCAGTATGCCCAAACCATCAGACACTAGCACCCCAACAGCCTGCGCATCCCCCCCCCGCACAGAAGCTAAGACCCCATCTTGGGTAACTGTGGATCCTCTCCACACTAGAATGCACTAGCTATCGGCATAGGCAATAATTCAAACACACTGATTAGATCGTCCGGACCTGGAAGTGTACAAGGTGTTCTTAGTTGTTTGTTTATTTTAAGTTGTGCAAATCTAAAAGATCTACTTAAACCACTAATATCCTGTCATTGATAACACATGTATGTATCACAATGTTTGGTTCTTTTGGAGAAATCAATAAAAACATGTCAAAAAAAAAAAAAAAGGCTACAGTATTCTGAAAGGGCCCTGTGGCCAGGAAGTGTAGCACTGACAAGACTTGAATGATGGGAGGTATGCAATAGGGATTGCAAATGGATGGCATCAGATTCGGCTCCAACTGTGTGCATAGAACCATGATGGTGTGGCGATTTAGACAATATATCTGGATGACATGCTTGTCCTTTGTGTTTGCCAGGTTAACTAGTGGACGGTACACTGGTGGTTGTCTCACTCTCCTCATGGCAGGATAACTAGGTTGAGAGGAGACAATGTACAGTGACTTATGCAGTACGCACAAATCACCAACACATTGAATATTACCTGATGACTAACATCTGTAGAGGTGGCGTAGGACTGCTGACATATATAATGCAGAAGAGTTATATACCACATTAAACATCATTGCTGCAAATTGCCTTACATGTAAATTGGAATGTACATATGAAACAAAAGTCATTGTACATGTGTGGTTGACTTTGCTGTCATGGACTCATTACACATATGTTTCGGTATCTACCCATATCTAGCCACGGCCTATGTACCACAGAGTCGCTTTACATTGTTCTCAACATATAGACATCCTGAACATGTCATTGTGTAAAGATAGTCACAATATGTTTCACAACCATGGAATGCCAACATACGGTTACATTGCAAATATGGGCAGTAAGTGAGTGATGCAGTTTTTTTTGCACATCCAAGATTACATGTGGTCAAAATGGCAGGCATCTGACCTACTGCAGTGGACAGTTGTAAGTGACCTAATTCCACCGGCCAAAGTTGCCATGGCGGTAGGTCGTTGCACCCGCCGTGCTACTTGTCATTGGTTAACATTGCTATCTTTGGTGGACTGGGGCCAATGGGCATGGTCGCCGGCAGTGACGGTCCTGTACGTGGTGGCCGTGACCGCCATTTTCGGCAATTGTGCTCACTTGACTCCTGACACTGTTGCTAGCATTACCTCCACGAGTGAGCTGCTGTGTACTGCCTCTGGGAGCCCTCATGCCAGGTCCTGCAGGTGATAAGGCCCCTGCCTTCACGCCCCAAAGAGCTCAAAAAGCTAGTGGAGGAGGTCCTACCCTTCTATGGACAGTTATATGGGGCACCAGAGGAACAGGTAAGTACAATGGGCCAGCCATGTGTGATAGGTGTTGTGTGTGATGTTTATTCGGGCATGTGAACTGGTGCATGTGTAGATGCATGCAAATGCCATGTTGTGAAGTCGTCTTAGCAGAAAGGATGAGTATGTGTGCCTACTTGCAGTGACAGATGTGCAGTGACCAATTCTATTGGTATGGTGCATGTATACATGACTTTCTCCTTTAGTCTGTGTCATCCATGCAGGTAAACGCCCATCAGAAGAAGGGAATATAGCATGCCATGGTCAAGCAAGTGTGGACCCTGGCGACCCACAGCCGGCGGACCACCCATTGCCGCAAGCGATGAGAGAAGGACCTGAGATGTTGGGCTCAGAAGATCACGGAGGCCCAGCTGGGGATGTCCTTCCAATGAGGGAGGGGTGACCATCAGACCCTGACCCCCCTAATGGCCCTCATCTTGGCAGTGGCCTACCCTGAGGTGGATGGGGGTTTGAGCTTAGCACAGCAGCCACAAGGGGATAAGTACTGACTGTATCCTTGTACTTGGCTCTGGTTTTATGGTGTTTGCAGTCACACTGTAGCAGCTGTGACAATGCAGTAGGTGCTACAGGTATATCTATTAGTGGGAATACGTAGTACCCACATTGCTATTAGATGTAGATCTGGCATTCGTGGTTTGCTATGTGTACGTTTATTTTTCCTATGTCAAGACATATCTATGACTGCATGTGGAGATGCTCATATGACAATGCCACATGTGTGAGTTCACCCAACCATTTAATGGTTGTAAGCTGCAGTTTTATCCTACCCACAGAGTACGTCCTGGTCCATCCTTCAGCATTCGTGCTTTTGTAGTTCTAAGATGTCTGAGGACTCCCGTATGTCTTGCTCACCTATGTTAGCCACTGGGTGCCTGGCATAATTTGTACAGGGGCCATATAACATGGTACAGGTATTGACTTCGTATGAGACAGGCCTCTCCATCACTGCACAGATATGACCACGATGAAACAGTACTTATGGGTCTGCAAATGTATCCCCATTGTCCCATCTTCTTTATACTATGGGGTATGTAAAGCTAGTAAGGGAAGGCTATTCAAATGTGGGTGTCTGATCTTGTCTATTTATCCTTTACATGCATGTCCATGGCATTGCATGCGGGCAAGTCACATTTAGCCCAATGGCTTTGTTCCCTAGGTGATAAGTGGCTAGGTAGAGCTACCCTATCACTATATGCAGTGTCCATGCAATGTGTGCCAATGTCCTACCAAATACAGTGACACATATATCATTTTCTGCCTAAATCATGTTTCAATGGTTACTTTCAGTCACAGTAATAGAGTGGGTCAATCATTACTACCCTCTGCTTAGATGATATGGACAGTGTGGAAAGGATTTGTCATAGATTTGTCATAGATTGGCTTATAATTTCATTGCATGATGGTTCAGCTGTACTACAATGTCTAAGACAGGTGTTGCTGTGGGATATGTTGTCCGTGCAGCTGCAGTCGTGTAATTCCATGTGTACATCATGTGTTCATATCTCTTCAGTGGGATATGTGTGTTGTGTGCACTTAGGTACAAGTAATCACATGTCAGGAAAGGTGTGAGTGGTGCTGCTTCAATCATGTAGCCATGAGGTGGAACTGTAACAGCGTATCAGGTGGTATGTTAGGTGCCCTATGATTTTTTCGTGGCTGGCTAATGTTTAGGTGTCCTTACACTGCACTCCGTGATTGTCAGTGGATGTCTCATGTATGCTATGTAGCCCACTGTAGCTGCACATGCATGTATGAAGTGATGTGGTGTATCTGTGTACAGTGTCTTCAGGCATGTGATTTGAATGGCAGATGCTGTTTGGTCTCTGAATTGAGTTTATTTACTATCATCGGACATTACTTAATAGACATGGACTGGTCATTTGTAGATTCAATAAATGCATGTTATGTTGTGATTAGTAAACTGTTTTAACTACAGATTATAGGAGTATGGAGAGTTATGATCCAGATTAGGACTGATTTTCTGCTTCGGCCGGGGCATGATGAGCATGCTGACATACCTTTTCAGGTGATTTCTTAGAATGCTCCAGTTGTGCTACCACATTTGAATTATGATGTGGTTGAAAGGGTAGCCATGATGAGGTGGATAGGAGTAACATGTTGGGACGTGATTGAGTGTATGTGGGTTACTAGATGACATAGCCTAGCCAGCAGATGTATAACTACAGTTGTCCTTGTTCTAATGTGTGTATGTGAAGAAGGTGATGACCCTTCCTATCTGTCCCTCCCTCTAGCTCTAATTGTGTGCATCATTATCGGCAGGCAAAGGAGATGGGGCACAGGCGAGTGGGGATGCTGCTGGCCACGGGACCCGGTTTGCTCATACCACCAACAGCAAGGGATCCAGTGGCCCGGAGGGTGAGGGGAGTGCCATGGGGGAGACCAGATCTTCCACTTCAGCATCCTCAGAATCCTTCTCCAGTCGACACACCCTGGTGGTGGCTGACCCTTCTGGGACCACCCCAGCACCATCTTTGTGCGCCGCCCCCCTTACTACCACCACCCTCCTTGTAGCTCCCCACCCAGTAGTCTTTATCCACTCACCCAGGAGGATGAGCATCTCCTTCTCTGCAGGCACCTCTGCCCCTGCCCCTGTCAGCCCTGCTGCCCTCAGTGAGGAGGCCATTGACCTACTGATGTTGATCTCTGTGGGTCAGTCGACCATCATGAATGCCATCCAGAGACTGGCAACTCAAGTCTAGCAGAGTAATGTGTTCCTGGAGGGCATTCACAGTGCAATGGCTGGCCTACAGAGATCCTTTCAGCCTCTGGCCTCCACACTGATGGCAGCCAGTCACCCTTTCTCTTCTGTCCGCCCTCCACCTTCGTCTTCCCAATCCCAAACTCCTCTTAACCGTCCCAGCCAAAGCACACAGACAGACAAGCATACATCCACCTCAACATCCAAGGGTACCGCTGACAACACAAGCACCACAAGACCCACCACTGGCATGCACACAGACAACATCCACCTGCAGACACACCAACACTCGCTACCTGCACTGACTCCCCCACCCCACCTTCACAGACACTACAGCAGACACACCTGCAGACACCACACCCACATTGACCAATACAGCCACAACTCCTATCCTACCCACAGTCACCATAATAGCAGACCCTCAGACATCCACCCCAGTCACCACCACATCCGCAGACAATACAGACATGACTAGATGCAGCACATCCACCATACCTGCAGTCACCACCCCAATAGACAATCACCAATCCACCACAACATCTTACAGCACCTCCACCCCCCTCCTTCCAAAACACATAAATGCCCACACTCACCCACCCAACAGACACCCAGCAACACACAAGCATACCTCGCACACACATGCACCCAAGACATCCCCTAAGACACCTCTCCCAACCACTCCCATTCCCTCCATTCCCAAACCCTTTTGTTATGACCATCCCCGTGTGTTGAAGAAATTTTTCCTCTCAGAGTTGAACCTTTTCCCTACTCCTCTCCCACCCCGTGTGACCCGCTCCGAAGATCTGTGTCCCTACCCGTGTCCACCCCTTCCACCTCCAAGTGCTCCCCTGACCCCCCTGCAGATACCCATGCCCCTCCTCCACCAAGAAGTCGACCCCTCGCAAGAGTTCCCGGCCCTTCCCTAAGCCTCGACCTAAGCCTCCCCTTCCCATCCCCAAGCCCAAGGATCCACCTCCCAAACCCATACTCAAACCCTCTCCTCCTCTCTTTCCATATCCTGAGGTCCCTGCCTGTCCCCTTGATGCCCCTACCTGTGGAGGTTGTATGGCATTCAGGAGTGAGGTAGGGGCAATGAAATGTGCTATCTGTGCATGATGCACGTATTTTATTGGACTGTCCGACGGCCTACTAATCTTGTACATAGTTATGTATTTATTTTTATATTTATTGCCATACATCTGTGCCAACCAGTTGTTGATTCCAAGGTAACATTTTTGTCCTGCCTTTCATTCCTTATGGCTGTTTTGGTTTTGCCTGCTTTAGTTTGAGTGTGAGTACGTTTTGTGTGTGTGTTGATAGTGCTACCAGTTGTGTGTGGCCAGCATGTGTGTGTGTGTATAGCATTTGTCCGGGTGTGATGGCTGTGTAGTGTGTGATGGGCATGTATGAGTTAGCGACATGGGTTAATGCTGATATTGCGTGTAGTGATTTTGTGACATGTTATTTCGAGTGTTGTGTGCCCTTGTGTGGTTGTGCTGTGTGTGTGAGTGTTATGTCTGATCAGTTGTGATGTGTGTTGGTGGGATATGATGTATGGCTCCTTGTATGGATGTTTGATTGTGTGTGTTGGTTCTATGGTGTTGTTAGGTTGTGCTGTATGCATGATTTGTCAAGTGGAGATGTGTATTTTGGATGTATGATGGTGATCTGGAGGTGCTGAGGTTCTGGTGTTGTTGTTTCATTTGGTTGTGTTGTAGTGTTAGATTCTGCCAGTGCTGTGTATCTGGGTGTTAGTGTGTGTTTTGAAAGTGTGTGTGTGTTGGCCGGAGTGTGTGTACTCTATGTGTGTGCGTGTGTGTATGTGGCTGTGTGTAGGATGTGCGTGTCAGTGTGATGGTACGTGTATGTGTTGCCATCACCAGCTGTTCAGGATGTGTATGTTGTATGCGCATATGCATATACATTGTGCAACGGTATCAGGTAAGTGTCTGTACTCACAGTTGTTGTTGTCGTTGTTGTTGCTGGTTCCGGAGTGGTTGAACGAGCAAGAGCAGCTCAAAGACGTGTAGATCAGGAATCATGACGGCTCAAGACGGGTACGTGTTCCTGAAGGTGAGTGTATTTTATAGAGTTGGTGCCACCAGGGATTCCATGGTGGTGTGACTGCGGTGGAACCCTTGGCAGTGTGCAGCCTCGTAATCTGTCCGGCGGGAACATGCTCTCCGCCGGCCTGAAGGTGGCAACTGTCATTTGTGGCGGCCTGACGGCACTATCGATGCTGATGGTGTATTGACTGTATTGCGTTGGGAAGACCGAAATGGTCATAATTTGGCAGTCTTCTCTACCACCCCGTTGGCAGTACGACTGCCACCACCAATATGGTGGTCATGAGACCCCCAAACTCATAATGACCCCCTTTTTCCCTATCTAACTCAGCGTGAATTGCACTGTGCTGATCCTACACTTAAAAACTTTGCTAGATAAACAGACATTTGAGGTGAGCAAATCTAGAGGTTTGCTGGTGTTGCAGGGTGCTCCTTACTGGAGCTGCTCTCCAGCTAAACTTGGGAACTACCCAGAGTTCTCTCTTCTTTTTTGCATAATTTATGCATCACTCTAACCCTGAAAGGGCTTTATTTTGACTTATACTGGGTGCTCCCTTGTGTCTGGACAAAGCTAAACCCTTCTGAAGAGCTATAATCATGGCAAAACACGTGTCAGGGGTTGCTTTTACTCATTCCAGTTTGGCTTGGATGGTATTTTACCAGTCCAAAGCAGTGATACTGTGCCTGGAGCAGAGAATGGCTTTTGCCATTTTACAGCTCGGCGATGATGGCACTGTGTCAGTCCTGTGCTTAAAGATTTTGATGTACCAATGGCAAAAGACTTTGGGGTCATTATGACTTTGGTGGTCTTCCATGAAGACCGCCAAAGCAACGGGTGCCAATAGACCGCCAGTGCTGGCAGTCTTCCGCCCACCAGATCACGGGTACTGCTGGATTTCTGCCACACTTTGGGTGGAAATCAAGGAGTAGTCGTGATGGCGGGCGGAGGCACTAGGGCGGTTCCACCACCGGCCATGCCCCATCAGTAGGACACCGCCTGCTGTATTATGAGTAATAATACGGCTTGGCGGTGTCCTCATGGTGGGGCGCTGCCGGAGGTGGTAGCTTCACTTCCTGTTCCCTGCCGGACGATCTCCTCTCTGGACCAGGTAAGATGATCGTCTGACAGGGGAGGGGGTGGGAGGGTGGGGGGATTGTTGTGTGTGCATGTGTGAGTGCCTGGTGTCTCCATGTGTGCATAAATGTGTGTATGCATGGTTGTATGCATGTCTGAATGTAGAATTGAGTGCGTGTGTGCATGTAAGTGTGTATGCATGTGTGTATGCGAGTATGAGTGTTGTGGTGAATGCAAGTATGAGTGTTGTGGTGAATGTGAGTATGAGTGTTGTGGTGAATGTGTGTTTGCATGTGAGTGTGCTTGTTTAGATGGGTGTGAATATGCGTGGTTGAATGCGTGGTTGAATGTGTGTATGAGTGCTGAGGTGAATGCGAGTATGGATGCATGTATGTAAGTGTAGGTGAATGAGCAAATGCGTGGTGCATGTGGATGTCTGTGTGTGTGTGCATATATGCGGGGAGGGGGTGCTGTGTCTGGAGGTGGGTGGGTGGCTCTGTGTCTGGAGAGGGGCGCTGTGACGGAAGTGGGGGTTTTAGTGCTTACTGGAGGGGTGGGGGAGTTGTATACCGGTGACAGGGAAGAAATTCCCTGTCACCGGTATCCTTTCCGCCAGGCTTTTCATGGCAGTGCTACTGCCGAAGAAACCGCGGTGGAAAGGCGGATCCTAATACCGCCGGTTATCTTCTGTGGACTGTCGGGTCAGAGATGCTCATCTCCAGCCCAGCTATTCCGACAGCCCTGACGGTATGAATAGAGATGTGGTGGGTTGGCAGAGGCCAACCCACCACACTCATAATGTGATGGTTTTCACCACCAGCCTGTTGGCGGTGAAACCGCCACCTTTACCCTGGCAGTCCGAAGACCGCCAGGGTCATAAAGACCCCATAATCTCTTAAAAGGAACCACCTCAGTTTTCCCTGCATTGCATTGCACACTATTTTAGTTCTGAGCAACATTTCAGTGACTATTGTACCTCCCAAAATACAGTTTGGCTTTAATCTTGCCAGAAGTGCTGTGTTTCAGGGATGTCTTCAGCGAGTTCAGTATGGGTCAATGTAGGAGGCTGGACTGACTTGTAGTGAGTACCAAGGGGTACTTACACCTTGCACCAGGCCCAGTTATCCCTTACTAGTGTATAGGGTGTCTAGCAGCATAGGCTGATAGATAATGGTAGCTTAGCAGAGCAGCTTAGGCTGAACTAGGAGACGAGTGAAACTCCTACAGTACCACTTAGGGGGTTATTCTAACTTTGGAGGAGTGTTAATCCGTCCCAAAAGTGACGGTAAAGTGACGGATATACCACCAGCCGTATTATGAGTTCCATAGGATATAATGGACTCGTAATACGGCTGGTGGTAAATCCGTCACTTTTCCGTCACTTTTGGGACGGATTAACACCTCCTCCAAAGTTAGAATAACCCCCGTAGTGTCATATGCACAATATCATAAGAAAACAAAATACACAGTTATACTAAAAATAAAGGTACTTTATTTTTATGACAATATGCCAAAGTATCTTAGAGTGTACCCTCAGTGAGAGGATAGGAAATATACACAAGATATATGTACACAATACCAAAAATATGCAGTATAGTCTTAGAAAACAGTGCAAACAATGTATAGTTACAATAGGATGCAATGGGGACACATAGGGATAGGGGCAACACAAACCATATACTCCAAAAGTGGAATGCGAACCACGAATGGACCCCAAACCTATGTGACCTCGTAGAGGGTCGCTGGGACTATTAGAAAATAGTAAGGGTTAGAAAAATAGCCCACCCCAAGACCCTGAAAAGTGAGTGCAAAGTGCACTAAAGTTCCCCAAAGGACATAGAAGTCGTGATAGGGGAATTCTGCAGGAAAGACACAAACCAGCAATGCAACAACGATGGATTTCCAGTCGAGGGTACCTGTGGAACAAGGGGACCAAGTCCAAAAGTCACAAGCAAGTCGGAGATGGGCAGATGGCCAGGAAATGCCAGCTGTGGGTGCAAAGAAGCTTCTTCTGGACAGAAGAAGCTTAAGTTTCTGCAGGAACGACAAGGGCTAGAGACTTACCCTTTGGAGGACAGATCTCTCACGCCGTGGAGAGTCGTTCAGAAGTGTTTTCCCGCCGAAAGACTGCCAACAAGCCTTGCTAGCTGCAAATCGTGCGGTAAGCGTTTTTGGATGCTGCTGTGGCCCAGGAGGGACCAGAATGTCGCAAATTGCGTCAAAAGACAGAGGGGACGTCGAGCAAGACAAGGAGCCCTCTCAGCAGCAGGTAGCACCCAGAGAAGTGCCAGAAACAGGCACTACAAGGATGCGTGAAACGGTGCTCACCCGAAGTCACACAAAGGAGTCCCACGTCGCCGGAGAACAACTTAGGAGGTCGTGCAATGCAGGTTAGAGTGCCGTGGACCCAGGCTGGACTGTTCACAAAGGATTTCCACCGGAAGTGCACGGAGGCCGGAGTAGCTGCAAAAGTCGCGGTTCCCATCAATGCAGTCTGGCGTGGGGAGGCAAGGACTTACCTCCACCAAACTTGGACTGAAGAGTCACTGGACTGTGGGAGTCACTTGGACAGAGTTGCTGGATTCAAGGGACGTCGCTCGTCGTGCTGAGAGGAGACCCAGGGGACCAGTGATGCAGTTCTTTGGTGCCTGCGGTTGCAGGGGGACGATTCCGTCGACCCACGGGAGATTTCTTCGGAGCTTCTAGTGCAGAGAGGAGGCAGACTACCCCCACAGCATGCACCACCAGGGAAACAGTCGAGAAGGCGGCAGGATCAGCGTTACAGAGTTGCAGTAGTCATCTTTGCTACTATGTTGCAGTTTTGCAGGCTTCCAGCGCGGTCAGCAGTCGATTCCTTGGCAGAAGGTGAAGAGAGAGATGCAGAGGAACTCGGATGAGCTCTTGCATTCGTTATCTAAAGTTTCCCCAGAGACAGAGACCCTAAATAGCCAGAAAAGAGGGCCTGGCTACCTAGGAGAGAGGATAGGCTAGCAACACCTGAAGGAGCCTATCAGAAGGAGTCTCTGACGTCACCTGGTGGCACTGGCCACTCAGAGCAGTCCAGTGTGCCAGCAGCACCTCTGTTTCCAAGATGGCAGAGGTCTGGAGCACACTGGAGGAGCTCTGGACACCTCCCAGGGGAGGTGCAGGTCAGGGGAGTGGTCACTCCCCTTTCCTTTGTCCAGTTTCGCGCCAGAGCAGGGCTAAGGGGTCCCTGAACCGGTGTAGACTGGCTTATGCAGAAATGGGCACCAAATGTGCCCATGAAAGCATTTCCAGAGGCTGGGGGAGGCTACTCCTCCCCTGCCTTCACACCATTTTCCAAAGGGAGAGGGTGTAACACCCTCTCTCAGAGGAAGTCCTTTGTTCTGCCATCCTGGGCCAGGCCTGGCTGGACCCCAGGAGGGCAGAAGCCTGTCTGAGGGGTTGGTAGCAGCAGCAGCTGCAGTGAAACCCCAGGAAAGGCAGTTTGGCAGTACCAGGGTCTGTGCTACAGACCACTGTGATCATGGGATTGTGCCAACTATGCCAGGATGGCATAGAGGGGGCAATTCCATGATCATAGACATGTTACATGGCCATATTCGGAGTTACCATTGTGAAGCTACATATAGGTAGTGACCTATATGTAGTGCACGCGTGTAATGGTGTCCCCGCACACACAAAGTCCGGGGAATTGGCCCTGAACAATGTGGGGGCACCTTGGCTAGTGCCAGGGTGCCCTCACACTAAGTAACTTTGCACCTAACCTTTACCAGGTAAAGGTTAGACATATAGGTGACTTATAAGTTACTTAAGTGCAGTGTAAAATGGCTGTGAAATAACGTGGACGTTATTTCACTCAGGCTGCAGTGGCAGGCCTGTGTAAGAATTGTCAGAGCTCCCTATGGGTGGCAAAAGAAATGCTGCAGCCCATAGGGATCTCCTGGAACCCCAATACCCTGGGTACCTCAGTACCATATACTAGGGAATTATAAGGGTGTTCCAGTAAGCCAATGTAAATTGGTAAAATTGGTCACTAGCCTGTTAGTGACAATTTGAAAGAAAAGAGAGAGCATAACCACTGAGGTTCTGATTAGCAGAGCCTCAGTGAGACAGTTAGTCACTACACAGGTAACACATTCAGGCACACTTATGAGCACTGGGGCCCTGGATGACAGGGTCCCAGTGACACATGCAACTAAAACAACATATATACAGTGAAAAATGGGGGTAACATGCCAGGCAAGATGGCACTTTCCTACAGTCAAGTGTAGGATTTATGTCATAGTGGAACTGTGTGATGCAACGTGTATTCTAGAATGGAAGCATGGGCAGAGGGTTTCAGAGCTGCAGTGCCAGGGAGAGTTCTTGGCAGTGGTGGCTCCTCTGATATGGCAGAGGAGTGTCGCTTCCGCCAGCAGCAACCACTACAAATCCTTTAACAACGAAAGGATAATAAATTATGTTTATTATCCTTTTGTTTTAAAAGGGCGGGGCATTGGGGATGACAAGCACTGAGGGGAGTACACTATGCACTCCCCTCAGTGCGCATATGTGTATGGCCAGCCGTCTCGGGCTGGCCAAACAGACATATGCACTGTGCTCTCTCCAGCCTGGCACTGTGTTTCCAGGCTGGAGATAGAAGTGACAGGCTTCCAGTCTGCCTGGGAGCACCATAGCTGGGCGCTCCCAGCCAATCCTAACATTGATCTGAGCAGCTTCAGGATTGGCCGCAGGGCAGGCTGGGAGCCTGTGCCTGTTTGCTGCTGAGGAGACAGAGGAGTGGCAGTGCGGCATACAGGTACGTTTTTTTCTTTAAAATGTAGTAATATTCCCCGTGTGTCATCCCACCCCTGGCAACCCCTGTGAGCCGCGACTGGGTCGCGGGTCCAATTGTGAAATAAACTGATCCTGTTCTCTATGCTTTGCATCTCATGGAGTCTTCTTCCTGCAGTGATGTTACTAAAGTGAGTCATTGTTCAGCCTGTCTGGCTCAGTTCACAGCTCTGTCTGTCTCGCATGACGCGGTGTCACGTGCAGTCATCATTTGTATAATTTTAGGGTGTGCTTACAGAATGTCAGATAATGAGTTTGTCTATGGGAGCTGGAGCTGCAAAATCCCACATTATTCCTTTTTGCTCAGGCTACATCCTCTCTTCCACTTTTCATTTATGAGTGAACTCTTCTCGTATGGACGTAAAAAAGACAGAGCAATCCATGTATGAAAACAAATATGAATACATGGGTTAAGGAAAATTACTAATTGTATTGTTCACTGCCTTGCATAGGCCTTCACCATGTTTTACCTCTGAAGTGAATCCTTGCTTGCACCCTATCGCAGGAACTAATGCACCTGACTCCGGCAGCCCAGGAAAAAAGTATGAACAATGGGCATACTAGCCATGGGCTTAGGACCAGAGGGCGATGGTGGGATGGGAGTTGCATGTCCAGATTTCAGACTGGGGGGGGGCATGGCACGATATTTCTCTGCCAAAGATTTTGAAGGAGAAACTGAAGACTGAAATGGAACAGTGGCAGTCAGAACACGGCTCTATAGAGCCATGCTACACATTGCCTATGTCTCCTTGAAGTGCTGTAAACTTAGCAGCAAACTCATTTGGGGCCCCAAGACCTCTTTGCTTTGTATATATATTTAATTGCGGTCACTGAGGTATCGAGCCTCTCAGCGAATCATTTTGTTTGTCAAACCACAGGAGTCAGGAGAGTTAATGGAAGTCAGGAGGGTCACTGTTATATTAATGTTTCAACTGGCTCTCCTGACTTGAGGAACAGAACTATTTGAGGAGAGGTTTAACACTGCAAAGACCAAAGCTAAATAATTAGCCCCCACAGAGTTTCCTCCTTAGGTTACAGACAGTGCTTATTTGGAGCCAGTAATTGCTGGTGGAGGGCACCTATTTTTGGGGATCCACGCGAATTTTTCTGCATCAGACATATCCCAAGTGCAAGAGAGGGAAAAACACACAGATCAGAAACAAAGTGGAAGAGAAAGATAGCAAAACTGTCACAAAGGGAGAAATCTGGAACCTGAAAGAGCGAGAAAAAGGAGCAGGGAGTGTCTCCTAGTGGATTAAAGACTAGCAACCGTGGTATATGGTAAACTTACATTTAATGGTACAGGCTTCTGAGCAGAGTTTCCGGCACCAGCACTCTTTCTTTCACAAATTAAGCACTGGTCATAGTGTTTCAAGGAGATGCATGTGAAGTGCAGTATGGCTTTAGACAGACAGATTCTGGCACCATGTTTGATCTTCATTAGCTGTAGGAACATTACAAACAGTAAAGCACACCTTTACATTTTAGGATTACACTTTATGTACATGTGTGTCTCATGTCAGTTTGATTTAAGGTGTGATTTATGTATTTAATGAATTCCATATACTATCACTAATCCATGAAGTAGCTGAACACAAAGTGCTGACCTTTGGTGATAAATGTCTGAATTACTTACTAGTAATCTTCACACTTCGATTCTTCTTCGCTTGTCCCAGTATTTACAATGATGAGGTAACGCCCTTGTGCAACCAATTTGACTACCCCTTCAAAGCCTTCTATTATTTCCTTTATCACTTCCTAGGGCAGCCTCCTGTAAACCACCCTGCCATGACTGACTTTCGGAAATTATTTTTAAGCCCATCTTACATGATGAGTGTATAACTAAGAAGCATGCCTATATATCTGGCTGACAAATCTAACAAAGACATACCGAGAAGGAAATAGCCACCCCTCAGTCGATACCCGAAAAGTATTGCTATGACACTCTCAACTGAAACAGAAAACAAAAACTCATACAAAGTGTTAAAAGAAAAGCCATGATAATTTATAAAGAGGCTGCTTTGTAGAGAAAACCCCTTGCAGCATCTCGAGTATAACATATAGCGTGTGCACGCATCGATCTCAAGAAAGTTTGAACAGGCCCATGCACTTCTCAATACTAAGTAAAAAGAAAAAGAAAACAACAATGAATGGGTGCTTTAGCAATACCCGAAAGACCAGAAAGGTGCAAATTAAGTACATGCACAAAAATAAACATGTAGTGGGTTATGTTTAGAGAATACTGTCCTAGGCAGGGTTCACTGAAAAAATAAAAGGCTTGAAAGTGATGCTGGTGGTCAGACTCGTTTCACAAGGATGATGTCACATTATGTAGGGAATGATGTGAGGTAGGAGATGTGGAGGTAATATAACGATGTAATCCTAAACTCTCTGAATTGCACAGCGTACAGCCAGGAAACCTGGGCTTAAATCCCACCTTCCCCACTTGGCCGAATTGTGTGATCCGTGGCCCATCGGTTTCCTTCACTATACATCATTTTCTTTAATAAACCGGCTTGAGAGCACATTGAAGTAATTTGGATCAGGATCAGCTCTCTACAAATACCTCATTTATATACAGTTAACATAAAGAACTCTTGCTTCACATTTCAGAAAAGGATAGGTTATATAAATAGAGAACATGACAACCTGACACATTTTGGTAACTCGTTGGCAAAGTGGTCATGACATCAGGGTGTCGTGGTTTGTTTCATATTTATAAACTATGACTTTTAACAAATGTCACTCAATCCAGTGACATATTCATGTGTATTTAATTAAGACAATGAAAATATTGAAGCATATTTTTTTATTTTAAAGAGTCAGGGGCAGATTTGCTATATTTTCAAGCAGCCCAGCAATCAAATTGTCTGTGCTGCCTTGCACAAAAGAGTGAGAGCAGAGCAGTGCCATATTCATTGAGTAATGGCACTATTTGTTTCACCGCCTGTGCTGACACACTTTGTGGCTACCGTGGGCCAATGCACACATCCTTGCATCAATGTGTCTTTGATGAAGGCGTCCTTCCCTATAAAATACTGTGTTTAGGCATAATTTCACAATATTTTCACTTTGTATGTGTGGTGTAAGTGCAGGGTGCATGCAAAGTTGGAAAGGTTTGGAGGAAAGAAACTTTTCACAAAATGAATGCTTAACTTGAGGAGGTATTAATTGTTGGTGTAAAGTGGGGTACCTTGCATGGAACGCTCCCTTCACACACAGTAGCATAAAGTGCCACTCTATGTTACTTTAGGCCTATTTTCCAATGCAATAAGAATTTGTATTGGAAATTAAATCCAGAAAGAACATATTGCAACGTTTTGCATCACTTTTGTGACACAAACCATGTGCAAAGATTTAGTGAAACTGCCCCACTTGGAGATATTTTTTATGACATTTGGTACCCAATTTAAATCTTTTCAAGGCTCAAACCATATTTATGAGTGGGTGGTGCCATGCTTGCACCACGCAGTGTGTTACATGTGTGGCGCAAACCACAAAGTCATAGTTTTGAAGCCACACAAAGTCACTTTAAGTGTTTTTGAATAGCTTGAAAATATGGAGTAAGGCAACGCAGTGCAAATTGCTGCGTGGTCTTACTCTGCCATGGGTAGGCGTTCCATGGCCTTTGCGGTGGGTGTTCGCATGCAACTTCCATGGATTTTGACATATTCCCAGATTTTCAAGGATTTATAAACCTGGGAATGTGCCAAAACCTTACATCTACCCAGAAGAGCTATAACTAGGGGTAATATACTTATTTCTCCTCGTTGTTTTCTCTTTCTATGTGCAGCACACCATAGAAAGAGAAAAAAAAAACTCCCATGATTGTTTTTGTGCCAGAAGATGTCCCTTCCTGCACAAAAACAATCCTGCATGAAATGCAGGCACCTTTGCACCAATGTGCAACAGTGCCTGCATTGGCGCTAGGTTGCCAAACGTGTGCCAGCGCAGGGGGAAATAACAGGAATGCGTCTGATTGGATAAATATTGCACATTCCTACCCCTTCCCAGTGACGTGGGGCAGCACAGCAAGGTGACTTGCAGCACTGTCCTGCGCCACCACACTCTTAAATGTGCCCCGTAGTGTCTCCTAAGTTCTTGGTTAACAACATAAAACACACACAAATTAACAAAGTTATAATATCGACGCCTCGTCAGGGGTAGTAAGCGCTATATAAATTCTATTACAATACAATACAATACTGAAGTCCACACACAAAGGATTCTTGAGAAGTGCGAAAACTGCATCAATAGGGTCAGCAAAACAGGGTCACCCATATAACTCTAACATCACACTCAAACTGGTGGTCTGCTGCATTTGTTCCTCGCAGTTTTAGCTCACGCTTTCTTGCCGGTGCTGTAGCAGTGAAATTTTCCGGCAAAGAATGCCCCCGAGCAGCCACATTGCAACCCTAGCAATGTATATTGTGAATTCCAACATTGCACAATGGTGTCTCTCCTGCTGAGAGGATATATTCTCTTACATAGAACAATCTCTGCTCTTACGTAGGCCTTCTCTTGTAAACTGAGGCTGCGGCTTGTGCTTACGAGGACACTTCTTGGAAGGCAGGCGCACACTCGGTGCTCTCCTTGGAGGTCCCGGCCAGGCGGACAATAGGGCCTGTGCATCGCTGCGGGGGAGAGGGAGTCTGAAAGGTGAAAAACAATATTATCAATAGTAGCATCGGGTCGTTATGGAAACCCACCTCCAGTTGCCTGAACGACACGCCACAAGTGCCGGAGAACAATACTTGCACTCTCCTCTGTTGTGCTCTCGGGTGAGCAGGTATTACGATTTTTCCTCTAAAATGAGCGCCATGTCTGATGATCGACAAGGGCAAGTTTGGCGCGTGCCCGTCCGCACATTCCAGTAATTCCTGTGTCCTTGTAAACAGTTGTTAAAGACTAGTCAGATAAGACCTTTGAGTGATGGGAATTGAGTAAAAGACTCTGAGTCAATAAATCTCTGAAAGAAACAAAAAAGAGTGCGCAGTGGTGACATAGAACTGACACTGTGCCAACTCAATATCACGACTAAGGGCCCTGAGCAAATGCTGTGATTCTATCCGCGTGGAATCTTTATTATCACTAGTCCCCTAACTTTCATTATTGCATCTAATTCTTTTTTTGTTTAAACACAAATAACAGATAAAAGATTCGGTTTGTAATACAGTTTAACTCGAGCCTCTGAAATGTAGTTGTGCAGTGAAACCAGTAGCCCTTTAAAAAGAAGATTCAGGCTTTGCATTGTATTTTTATGAATGTCGGGCCACGTTGTCCCAAAATGTACATTTGCAGCAAGCTTGGGATGGGCAGCATTTCTTCCAGAGATAAAGAATTGAATGCAATACCAGTGCTTTCTGAGTCGCAGTTCAAGACACAAAATTAGAATGTAAAAATAAATCCCAACCATAACGCTCAGTGTAGGAGGCTGGCCTGGTTTGTAGTAGGTACCTAAGAACTTACACCTTATATTAGGTCCATGTATCCCTTAATAGTGAAATGTAGGTGTGTTCTAGCAGCTTAGGCTGTCTAGAGGTAGCTGTAGCAGAGCAGCTTAGGCTGAACTAGGAGACATGCAAAGCTCCTGCAATACCACTATAGTTACACAGTACTTATACACAATAAAAGACAATACTCAGTGGTACCAAAAAGAAAGGTCCTTTATTTTAGTGACACAAGGTCAAAAATATCTTAGGGACAATACTCCTTCTGGAGGTAAGTATTATACATAATATATACACTAGAGACCAACATCAGGTAAGTAAATAGACATAGAATAGTGCAAACAGTAGAAAATACAATAACATGGAATAGACCTAGGGGCAGCACAAACCATATACTAAGAAAGTGGAATGCAAATCACAAATGCCTCCCTAGACAAGTGTAGTGTGAAGAGGGGTGCTGGGAGTGTAAGAAAACATAAAAAGTAAGTAAAGTACCTCACCCCAGAGCCCAGGAAAGAAGGAGTAAAGTACTGCAAGTTTCCTTAGTACACACTACAAGTTGTGATAAGAGATATTGCAAGAACCAAGCAAGACTGCAATCAACAAATGGTGGATTCCTGGACCTGAAGACCTGTGAAAAGAGGAGACCAAGTCCAGAAGTCACAGAAGATTCCAGGAAGGACAGGAGCCCCTGCCAACCTAGAAGATGGTGCAAAAGTGGATTCTCTGGTTAGAAGAAGTCTGCAGAAGAGCACCAAAGAAGATGGTTCCTGCATGGTGCAGGGGATACCCCACTTTGAGATGTTGGCTGCAGGCTGTTTGCATCACTGGATTCATCCAACAAGCCTTGGTTCCAGCAAGGTCGCAGTTTGTGTCAAAATGGCTCTGCCTGGACCCAAGAGGGACCTGGGGGCCTCAACTCAGACTGATGAGGCAGAGGGGTCTCCCAACACTGGAGAGAACCTACAGAAGACCAGGCAGCATCCACAGGAGGCCCAGGACACGGGGACAAAAAAGATACAAAGTACGGTTGGTACAGCACAACAAATGTAGGTCCCACGCTGCCGGAGAACAACTCAGTGAGTTGTGTGTCACAGGATGGAGTGCTGGGGACCTGCACTACACTGTACACGAAGGATTCTTGGAAGAAGTGCACAGAAGCCCAAGGAGCTGGAGATGATGCGGTGCACAGAGGTACTGTCGCAAACCGAGAAGGCAAGCTCTTACCTCCGCCAAAGTTGGACAGCTGGACCGTAGGACAGTCTGGGTCATGTTGGTCCACCACCTGTGTTCCAGGGAGCACGCTCGTCGTCAGGAGAGGAGTCCCAGAGAACCGGTTGTTGTCACAGAAGGGTGCCTGCTGAAGCAGGGAAGTGACTCCATGGGAGATTCCTTCAGTTTTTCTGGTACAGGGTGAAGACAGGGAGTCCTCAGAGCATGCACACCTTGGAAACTGTTGTAAATGCTGGCTGGAGCTGAAGTTGCAGGTCACAGGAGTAATCTTGGATACTTTGTTGCAGTTACAGCGGTTGATCTGATGGTCAGAAGCTGAAGCAGAGGATTCCTGGGGGAGTCTTGGAAGCTGAATCTGAAGAGACACCCAGAGGAGAGACTCTAAATAGCCCTGAGAGGGGGATTGGCTACCTACCCAGGTATGCACCTATCAGGAGGCGTCTCTGACATCACCTGCTGGCACTGGCCACTCAGAGGTCTCCAGAGTGTCCCCACACCTTGGAATCCAAGATGTCTAATGCCAGGGACACACTGGAGGCACTCTGGGCACCACCCCTGGGATGGTGATGGACAAGGGAGTGGTCACTCCCCTTTCCTTTGTCCAGTTTCACACCAGAGCAGGGACTGGGGGTCCCTGAACCGGTGTAGACTAGCTTATGCAAGGAGGGCACCATTTGTGCCCTTCAAAGCATTTCCAGAGGCTCTGGGAGGCTACTCCTCCCAAGCCTGTAACACCTATTTCCAGAGGGGGAGGGTGTAACACCCTCCTCCCAAAGGAAATGCATTGTTCTGCCTTCCTTGGACTGAGCTGCTCAAACCCCAGGAGGGCCGAAACCCATTTGTGAGGTGGCAGCAGCTGGGGCTGCAGTGCAAACCTCAGAGAGCTGTTTTGCCAGTACGTTGGGTCCATGGTGGAGCCCCCAGGATGCATGGGATTGCCTCCCCCAATACCAGATTTGGAATGGAGGAACAATTCCATGATTTTAGACACCTCACATGGCCACATTCGGAGTTACTATTGTGAAGCTACATATAGGTATTGACCTATGCGTAGTGCACGCGTGTAATGGTATCCCTGCACTCACGAAGTCCGGGGAATTGGCCCTTGACAGCGTGGGGCACGTTTGCTAGTGCAAGGGTGCCCTCACACTTAGTAACTTCGCACCTAGCCTTCAGTAAATGAAGGTTAGACATATAGGTGACTTATAAGTTAGTTAAGTGCAATGAAAATGGCTGTGAAATAGCGTGGACACTATTTCACTCAGGCTGCAGTGGCAGTCCTAAAGAAAGATTTCTCTGAGCTCCTTATAGGTGGCAAAAGAAATGCTGCAACCCATTAGGATCTCCTGGAACCCCAATGCCCAGGGTACCTAAGTACCATATACTAGGGACATATAAGGGGGGTCCAGTGTGTCAATTGGAATTGGAATATGAAGTCACTGAACTACAGTGACTAATTTGATACGTAGAGACAACATAAGCACTTAAGTTCTGGTTAGCAGAACTTCAGTGACACAGTTAAGCACTACTGACAACACACACATTAGGCCACAAACTATGAGCACCGGGGTCCTAGCTAGCAAGATCCCAGTGAGGCAGGCAACACACACTGACAAATAGGGTTTTAACTATGAGCACTGGGATCCTGGCTAGCAGGATCCCAGTGAGACAGTAAACACACACTGACACACACTCACAAACAGGCCAAAAGTGGGGGTAACCATGCTAGAAAGAGGCTTCTTTCTCACACTCAGTCCGGCCCTTTGTCATTTTAAAAGTAATATATGCAAACGCAGTCTTTTTGTAATATTGAGGTAGCGCTTCAGAGTGTTTCACTTAATGAACTGGCACAAAAACGTTTTAACCATAAATTCATGTTCATTAAACAGAAGTGTGTGGAGGTTCAGCAGAGACCGCTTAACTTAAAGCAGCATGTGGTAGGTAGCATGATATTAGACCTTACATTTAACAGTATATTGCTTTAGACTGTCAAAGGTTTAGGGTGGATTAATGTCCATTTTAGGGCCAGAAGATGCATCCTCAGGTCTAGCAAGGATGGGTACATTGCATTTCTTCTCCTTGTCCATTGCTGAGCGCCCCTGCACAAGGAGCCTATAGCACACAAAACTTGACTTTTCCCTTCCCCGCGGTTTCACTCGCTCCTTCCTTTAACCCCCTTTCTTTATCCCCTGTCCCTTCTCCCGCCTCCTCCCTTCCCTTGTCACCCTTTCACTCATTTTTTCCACTGAGCTGTGCCCCTGGGAATAGCTGGTTTTATAGCAATGCAATTGATGCCACCGAACAAGGCACCCAGCTCAAAGGGTACTACATTTTGGAATATTTTATGGGATTAAGAGCACTTGCTAGACAGTTCCTTGGAAACCCTGCAATTTCCAAACAGTAATAAAAACGTCAAAATAAGTCTTGTGATTAATGTACCTTCTAGAGAGATCTGAGATCTGAGTTTTATCTTGTTACAGTTTTGACCCTCCATAAATGTGTGCCAAGTGTTAATGTGCCTGCTGCAAAGCATGTGTAACATGCAGATCACAGAATTGTATCTTGTGCAATAGGCTCAGCAGGGTATTGCGTTTGTGACAGAGATCCTTTTGTTACTTGCAGTTTCTAAGGTACAATCCTTCTAATATAGCACAGTGAGCCATGTACTGGCATCAAATAGCTGCATGCCAACTGTGCAGCATAAATTTAGAACTTTATGTTTTTTCTCCAGTCTTTCATTGCTAAAATGGTTTGTTTGGGAAGAGATAAATTCTTATTAATAAAGCCAAACCCCACGACTGTGTCACATTTTGAATCCTGAGTTTGTGCTTCTACAGACCCCTTTTTAGATATACTGCCTACCAATATGAATGACATATGACTCTGACACCATGTAGTCCTCAGTGTCTTCTGTAACATTTCTTGTACATCTATTACCAGCTTGTATGATTTATTGTCTCTGTATAATATGTGTATGATATAAAGTGCCCTGACACCCATAAAAGAAATTAAATACATGTTAGAGAGGGGCTATGGAAAGATGAGGGCCACCCTGGGAGGATGGCAGTGAGGGAATGAATGAAGAAGGAGGTCACGAGGGGCACCAAAAAAGTTGTCATACCAGTCTCTGCTAGTGCTAAAACTGGCCCTGCACTTGGTCCCTCCACAGAGCTGGGTTGCACCGTGCAAAGCAATAACAGCAGAAAGTGCAACCCTTGAAATGGCATGACCCCACCTCTATGACACCCTTTTAGAGAGTTTTCAGTTTTCGCTGCTCACTGTGATTCATGCTCCAGTGAATTTCACTTTATAAAGAATATCAAAGAGGGCTTGAGGGAAAGATAGAGCAATATTAATTTCACTTTTACATTTTATTATCTGAATGAAATAGACTTAGGGGGTCATTACGACCCTGGCGGTCAGAGACCGCCAAGGCTAAAGTGGCGTCCGTACCGCCAACAGGCTGGCGGTACAGAGACCCATATTATGACCGCGGTGGTAGTGCCGCGGTCGCACCGCTGGGGCCGGCGGTTTCCCGCCGTTTTAGCCCCGGCGGTGATAATCCGCCAGGGCAGCGCTGCAAGCAGCGCTGCCCTGGGGATTATGACTCCCCTACTGCCAGCCTGTTCCTGCCGGTTTGCACCGCCAGGAAGAGGCTGGTGGTAAGGGGAGTCCTGGGGCCCCTGGGGGCCCAATGGCATGGGCAGTGCAGGGGCCCCCTAACAGGGCCCCGTGCAGCTTTTCACTGTCTGCATAGCAGACAGTGAAAAGACAGTGAAAAGCACGACGGGTGCTACTGCACCGGTCGCACGGCGGGCGTAAACTAGGTTTGCGCCCGCCGGCCCAGCGGGGATGTTGTAATGGGGACCGTGGGAGTGTGGCCGCATTGGCGGCCGCACAGCGGTTACAGCTTGGCGGGTGGCAGTAGCTGCCCGCCAAGCTTGTAATGACCCCCTTAGTGCCTTATTATGAGTGTGGCTGTCCAAGGACCGGCACACTCAGGGTGACGGTCCGACCGCTGCAACTTTGGTGCAGGTCGGCCCCCTCTGTTCTATGGTATGAATTCAACTTCCTTAAGGGAGGCGAGTCCTATATTGTACCACTGTTCCCGCCGGTCTGTTCCCACTGGTCAGGCCAGTGGGTAAATTGTAATAGGACGGGGGGAGGGATGCCACTGGTATGACGCTGGCTTCCTCCCCATGGTAATGGCGGTTGTCTGGTCCGACCGCCAATGCCATAATGAGGCCCTTAGTTACTTGGTACATAAGTGAGTCTTCAGTGTGACAAGAATATAGGGCCAGATGTAGGTAGGAAAAATTTAGCGAGTCGGAAATTGCGAGTCGTTGCGACTCGCAATTTCCTACTCGCTAAATGGTATCCAAGAAGAAAAAGCGACTTCAATTTGCGACTCGCAAATGAAGTCGCACCGCAGATTGCGAGTCCGCTGTTTGCGAGGTCGCTTTTTGCGACCGCGCTAAAAACGAACATGCAATTATGAGTGGGTGTCGCAAATTGCGACTGTGCTGGAAATTGAATGCAGGTGCAGCAGAACACTCTGGAAAACACTTCCTGGCTCCTGATGATGACATCACAGCCAGGAAGTTTACAAATACACCTGGGAGGAGGGAGGACCACACCCATTTTAAACTGTTGAACTGCAAACAGAGAGAACAGCAGCTACCATGGCAGAGACACCAAGGAAGCGCAAATTGAAATTTGCAGAAAAAGAGCTGGAGGTGCTGACAGAGGAAGGCTGCCAGCACCATGAACAACTTTTTGGGAGGGCAGCCCTCAGTGTGCCAGAGGTGGAGAAGAGAAGATTTTGTACGGAAATCCAAGACAAGGTGAACTCCATGGGTGTCAGCCACCGGAGTATAGAAGAGTTAAAGAAACAGTGGTATGACCTGCGCTCCTGGACCAAGGAGAGGGTGGCAGAGCGGCTACGGGAGATGAGGGGCACTGGAGGGGGACCGTCCACTATACCACCACCCACACCCCTGGAGGAAAGAGTTGAGGAGACCTTGGAGCCAGAGGCAGTGTGCGGGATGGGAGAGCTGGATACTTCAGAGCCAGGACCATCAACCGGTGAGTACCATTAGACATGCATGTACACCCATATATGCCATACCCCCACCCACCTTGTACACAGCAGCATGCACAACCAACATAGCTCAATTTCAGAGTAGCAACCACCTGCATGGTGTATTATGGGCAATGTAGTCAAGTAGGCAGTTGATAGGCAACAGTTTATTAGGAAGTTGATAACAGATGGTAGATACTGACAGTGTGTTCCCTATGTCCCACAGGTCTCCCACACGACACCACCGCCAGCCAAAGCATCCAGGGGCCACAGGTCAGCCACCAGCCTGCAGAGGAGTCAGGACCAGCCACCACAGAGACCTGCACCACCCACACACAGTCCCCTCATGATGCACCAGTTGCCATACTTGTGAGTGAGCCAGCATCTGGTCCCAGCCACAGTGCCACTGTAGATGACACAGAGCCTCCACTGCATCGCAGGCGACGTGTAAATGTACCACCAGAGCCGCAGGCTGAGTCAGGGGACGCCTCTGTGTCACCCGCCGAGGCCGCACTCCTACTGGGTCAGCGCCTGCAGACACGGGAGATAAGGAGAATATCAGGGGCCATGCGGCGCATGGAGCAAAACCAAAACAGTGGTATGCAGCTGGTACACACAGAGCTGCAACAACTCAACACACATGTCGGCGACCTTGCACTCTCAATGAGACAACTGGTGGCAGAACTCATAACTGAGAGAGAGGGTGCAAGGCGTAGTGACAGGCAGCTACTGCACTGGCTGGACAGCATGTCTGCCTCCATCGTCAGGCTGGCAGTGAACACTACTGGCCTTTTAAGGCGCACGTCAGCCTCCAGGTAGACATGGGCCACTTTGCCAATGATGTGGCACATGGACTGGGACGTCTCAGCCACGCCGTGGATATCATGGAGGCCCGACAGGTGACTAGGGGCGCGGCTGACACACCGCAGGACAGCGAGGAGGGCTCCACCATCAGCAGTGTCTCAGTCAGTGACACCAGGGTGTTGCGCAGTGGTAGCGCAAGGCAGGGCACTGCTGACACACCAGGTACCAGCCATGCTGGCCGAGGCCGGCGTAGAATGTGAGCTCCGCACTGTCCTGGGGTAGAGGCACATGAGGTCAATGTGTCCTCATGCCAGGTGGACTTTTACAGCCCCTGAACTGTTGTTAATGTATATAGTTTTTTTTGGTGCACATAATTAAATCACTTCTTAGTTCCACTTCACACCTGGACTCTTTGTGTGTGACATTAGTGAGTGTGGTGACAGTTAGCACGTACCTTCCAAAGTATTGCTTGGCAATGTGGTCCCGTCTCAGTCTGCCTTGATTTGCAATGCTTCTATCCCCATGATGGCGATGTGGTAGCTCTTGCTCTTCATCCTCCGAATCTGGGTCTTCTGGGGTAAGAGGTAGCCCACGTCTGGTGGCAATGTTGTGCAGTATAGCGCATGCGCCAACGATCTTGAAAGCTGTTATTGGAGTATACTGGAGGGCACCTCCACTTCTGTGGAGGCATCTGAATCTTGCCTTCAGCAGGCCAAAGGTCCTCTCTATGATATTTCGGGTCCTCCTATGTGCACTGTTGTATCGCCTCTCTTTCTCATTGCTGGGTGTTAAGTACGGGGTAAGTATCCATGGTCATAGTGCATATGCACTGTCACCTGTGTGGCACAAAATGTACAATGTTAGCTGGGCATAGATGGTTTCCACATTGACCTGTGTGTATGTCTGCAAGGTGTATTCAGCTATACCTAGGAGGTATCCGTCTCCAAACTCCCCACGTTCTAGGCGTTGGTGTATCCCACTGTGCCTGAAAATGTAGGAGTCATGTGTGCTCCCTGGAAATTTGGCAACCATGTCAGTGATAACATAATGGGCGTCACATACCACCTGTATGTTCAGTGAGTGGGTACACTTCCTGTTGCGGAACAGATATTCCAGATTTGCAGGAGGGCAGATTTGTATATGTGTCCCGTCCACACACCATATGACATGGGGGAAGTTGGCAATCCTGTAGATTGGTGCTGTTGATTTCTGCCTCATTACTGGGTAGGTATATGTATCTGGACATGTATGTGAGTAAGGCATCTAGGAATGCTCTAAAGAACTGTGAGATTGAACTTTGGGATACCCCACCTGCCACAGCAATGACCCCCTGATGGCTACCCGAGGCCAAGAGGTGTAGTGAGCATAGCACTTGCACATGCGTAGGGATGGTGCAGCCGAACACAGTCTGGCGTTGTAGCTGCGGATTGAGTAAATCTATTAAATCTAGTATTGCTGCACTGCTGAGTCTATATTTATCATAAATCTCCTCCTCAGTTTGTTGGAAAAGTGTCTGCCTGGTTCTGTATATCTTCTCCTGTCTCTGGCTCCTCCTCCTCCTCTGCTGTGCGGCGTGGGCTCTCCTCCTCAGTGCTATCACATATATCTCTGCCATCTTGAGTAACCCAGGTGCCTTCTGGGTCTCCTTTTATACTTTGGTTCTGGTTACCACCTGCTCTGAGTTAGTGGTAAATTGAAAGTGCAAAATGGGCTTTTTGCGACTAGTCGCAATTTGCGAGTGGCTATTGCATTTGGTTTGCGACTCGCAAATTGCGACTTCTTATTTGCGGGTCGCAAAATGGGGTCGCTATTTTTGCGAGTCGGTAATGGCTTGCGTCGCATTTTGCGAGTCGGAAATGGGATTTTTGCATCCCATTTCCAATTTTGCGGGGTCACAAATTGCGATTCGGGCCATTTGCAACTCGCAAAAGTTTGCTACATATGGCCCATAGTTACTGCTGTTGTAGATTTTTTGTTTAACATAGAACGTAGGGCCTCATTACGAGTTTAGAGGTCCAAGGACCACCATGTTGGCGGTGGCGGTCAGACCTTCAACATTCTAGTGGAGAGGACCATCAAATTATGACTATAGCGGTGATGCAAACAGAATACAGCCAAAGCACCGCCCGCACCACCACGGACGATTGAAGGAACCAGCAGGCCAGCGGAGACCAAGTTTCTGTCAGACTTATTACCAGGTTGCACACCGCCAACATTTCCACTGTGGTCGGACCACCACGGAAACCCAGGGGAAACAAACTGTATAACAGGAGACGCTCATCTCCAGGAAGCCATACTCGTCCGGAGCTGCCATGGAACCACAACTAGACGTCATCCCGCTGCTCCTACTCACTGAAAGACAACAGAATCTTCATGGATCACAACAACAGAAAGCGTAAGTACACACACTCACCTGTTACAGTTGTATATTGTGACATTTTGTATAGTTACATCGCATACCATAGGGAGGGGGCTGCAAGGAAAACACTCACACGTGTCAGTACACTGACATGCAAACTCACATACAACAACAAAGACACCCACATATAAACAGCACACACACTCCAGCCAGCATACACACAACCTACACGTCAAGAACACACACGTACGCATGGCAATACAGCACATGCCCATTCTCACAGAATCCCATACAACATACCAGCACATCACAAAAAAAACCACAACCGCACCATCATAAACACATTGTCAAGCACTCACAACCGACACTGGCCAGGGACTCATCACACATACAACACAATGTACAGCCAATAAGGAACAAAAACACACAATTACACAATCATACAACTTAGCAACCAACACACACATCTCACACACACAGCATATCATACCTGTCATATCATGCACAATAAATCACACTCACACAGTCAAAACACACAAAGCCAGCCACCACAACAACAAGTACATGCCAACACAAACACCACACAATACAATCACAACAACATGTCTGCAACATACACATGCCCATCACACAACACTCACCCTATCCCTGGGGAACAAAAGCACTGCACACACCCTCACATACTGCCCAAACAATGCAGGAAGCACAAGCACCACACACACACAAATACTTGCACACAATCAATGTCAGGCAGGAACAACTCAAACGTAGGAAAGGAAAAGCAGGACAAAGATGTAACCAGAAAACCAACAACTGGTTGATCTGAATATATTTTTGATATAACAAATAGAAAAGTTGAAGGACATTGACCAGTCCAATATAAAAACAATGTGGTGCGCCAAAGGCACTATATGGTGCTCCAACTTTACTCCTGACTGCCATGAAACCTCCACAGGGAGGGACATCAAGGGGGCAGGCAGGCACTTCAGTGGTGGGTGGGTTTGGCTTAGGCTTGGGAGGGGGGTTTGGGCTTTGGCATGGGAGGAAGGTTTAGTTTAGGCTTGGGGCAGGGCTGGGTCTTCTTGGGAGGGGTCGACCCCATAGCAGGGGGGCATGGGTAATAGCAGGGGAATAGGGGAGGCCTTGGAGGTGAAAGGGATGGCCTCAGGGAGGGAAACAGATTGTCTCGGGGTGTCACGGGGAGGAGGAGGGAAAAAGTGTGGTGGAAGAGGGAGTGGTTGTATGATGTGTTGGTGTGGATGTCTTGGGTGTGTGTTTGTGGGAGGAATGCTTGTGGGTGGTGGGTGTCTGTTGGGTGGGTGAGTGAGGGTGTTTATGTGTCTTGGGCTGAGGGGGGTGGAGGTGCTGGGGGATGCCGTGGTGGGTGGGTGGCTGTCTGTTGGGGTGGTGACTGAAGGTATGGTAGATGTGCTGCAGGTAGGCATGCAGGTGTGGTGACGGGGGTGGATGTTTGAGGGTCTGCTGGGGTGCTATCTGCAGGTAGTACAGGTGTGGTGGTTGGATCAATGATTGTTAGTGTGGTGTCTGCAGGTGTGTCAGGTGTTGTGTTTGTGATGCTGGGGGTGGTGGGGGTGTCAGGGAAGGTTGTGACTGTTGCTGTGTGTGCAGGTGTATGTTGCTTGTGTGTATGCCGGTGGTGTGTCTTGTGGTGCTTATGTTTGTCTGTGCTACCCTTGGATGTCGAGGTGGATGCATGCATGTCTGTTTGTGTGCTTTGGCTAAGTCAGGGAAGGGGGGATTGTGATGGGAAGAGGAAGGTGGAGGGGGTGGTAGGCAATGGGAAACTGGCTGCCATCAGTGTGGAGGCCAGAGCGTGAAATGATCTCTGTAGGCCAGCCAGTGCACCATGAATGCTCTCCAGGAATGCATTACTTTGTTGTATCTGAGCTGCCAGTCCCTGGATGGCATTCACAATGGTTGACTGACCCACTGAGATTGACCTCAGGAGGTCAATAGCCTCCTCACTGAGGGCAGCCTCCTCACTGAGGGCAGCAGGGCTGACAGGGGCCGGGGCAGAGGTACTTGTGGCAAAGGAGACGCTCACCTTCTTGGGTGAGCGGGCACATCCAACTAGGTGGGAAGCTATGGGGAGGGTGGTGATAGAAAGTGGGGTGGTGGACAAAGGTGGTGTTGGGTTGGTCCCAAATCGGTCTGCCACCATCATGGAGTGTCTACTGGAGGAGGATTCTGAAGATGATGAACTGGATCCAGCCTCCTGGGTGGCACTCCCCTCACCATCCGGGACACTGGGTCCCTCAATGTCGGTGTTCTTGTGACTGGAGGTCCCGTGGCCAGAAGCTTCCCCATTCATATGTGCCCCTTCTCCTTCACCTGCCGATGCTGATGCTGGGAAACAGAAAGTGAGGTGGGGTCATCACATTCTTTACTTACCACTTACATCACATTGTACACATCAGTAAGATCACATCTAGTTGTGCAACCCACCCAGGTAGCACCAGTTTAGTGCCAACATCATGTCACAACAAGATACAATGTACATTCCTCAATCATAACATAGTAAACACCAGCTCAGCTACCTATCTCACACCTACGATGCAATGATATCAGTAGAGCTATCACACTAACCATTCCATGACAAGGTGACTTGGCCACATGATACTGAGTCCCTATCCACAGCAACATAGTCAACCAAGAAATGGAAAATAGATGTAACATAGATTGCCACATATCACATACACAAACTAAACACATACAATCTGGCCTGGTGTCATGTACCAGGCAAGGGAACATATTGTATAGTAAATAGCGTGTGCACACGAGCCATACCCACTTCATGTCACTGAATTCACAACCTTCACAATGGAAATTTGCAAACATGCAACTACTCTAAGGGGCATAACAAAATGCTAGAAGATGAAAGAGTCAGAACACGTCACCTCCACATGTTCCAATAGTAATATAGGAAAGGAGTATACATACTTTGAGGACCAAGTCATCTAAGTCATTGTCTTCCTGAAAACAAAGTATAGCACGCATATAAAGACCTAATGAGCTCAGAGCATTTACTCACACATAACCACAAATATTATATAGTATATCTACTCTTTCAAGTCAATGGACACCTGTCATGTGCCTGAAGGTGACATACAGTTCAAAGTATCATGCAATTATTCCATCAATTGCCCAATGACAGAGTGGCAACATCATTATCCACACATCAGATATGACTAGCCTAACATCTGTCTGGAAAAAAGTCAGAGAGACGAACCACATCTGAGGCTACCATGACAGGTACACCCACCATGATGCTAGCCAAATGCCTGTATTCACATACCATACCACTCACATGTGTATGTGAACTACCAGACCTGCACCACATTGGTGTCAGTGCAAACAATAGGTTCCCATACAACAAGGACTCAAAACATATCCAAAATAGCAACAGAAAGTATGTTTACAACTCATTACAACGTGTATTCATGACATAACCTTTCAATGTACACATGATGTTGACAAAACACAGTTAAGATTGTACCTGTGAAAAATATGCCTTGGCCTATTTATCATGTATACAACACTATGGCTAAGTATATAGTTGTGTAGCCACTTCTCACCTACAGACCATGAACATTGTACTGACATTCATAGCCCTGACACCAATGTATGTGACCCAATAGGAGTTTAGCAATACTTCCATGGTTACCAACATGTAGGATGCCCACTCAGATGAGACATTACAGAGGCCTATGTACACCCCTCACTTACCAAGGGGGTTCACCTTGTAACAGGTCTGAATACGTTTTGCAAGTATGGCATGTGAAATGCCACATGGACATCACAGACTCACATGATGCTGTCACTCATCAGAAAGCTTTTGAAAAGTAGGAATGACTTTAAATTGTCAGGCTTTATGTTGCACATAGAAATGGATGAAGGGACATTAGAATGGACAGAGGACCAAGACCTGGACAACCTACCATCATAATATTGGGAGTCTTGACCTGTAGGTGGGAAGGAACAACCTGTCACATCATACACTAACCTGGTAAAGGGATGAAACTGTGTCTAGTCTGTATTTACCCCCTTGTGGCTGCTGTGCTGCCCTCAAATGGCCATCCAACTCTGGGCTGGCCACCACCAATATGCAGGCCATTAGTGGGGTCAAGGTCCAACAGGCACCCCGTCCTCCTTGGGAGGACATCCCCAGCTGGGCCTCTGCGGTCTTCCGGGCCCAGCGTCCCAGGTCCTCTCACCGCTTCCTACAGTGGTTTGCACTTTCTAGGCAATGGCATGCAAAATCCTCTTTTTCTGATGGGCGTTGACCTGCATAGATGACACAGACAAGAAGAGGATGTAATGTCCACATACACAATACCAAAACAAGCAGGGTGAAACTACAAGTTAGTGCAACTAGCCATACACAGACTGCCTTCAACATCCCCTTCAATGAGGGATGACCATCTGATGTCAGGTCGTGTGTGATGGTAAGACAAGCATACAACATGCATATCCAGAACCAAGTGTCAGCTTGAAACATGTGGGCAGACCACAAGCATATCTCGAGACATGGTAAATCTTTCCAAATATTTTTCACATCACCCTCAATGACATGTCTTGCAGTCTGCAGTTGGCTCAGGGTACATACATCACACACTCTCTACCATATCTCAGGACTCAAAATCTATCATTTCACATATGCACATATCCATCTACCCACACATATTCCCACAAACCTTCATTCCACCACATTTCCTGGATATCATCATACACTTAACCCATCAAGCACTGTAATTATCTGTTCCTCTGGTGCACCACAGAGCTGTTCATATAGGTGTAGGACCTCCTCCACAAGCTTATCAAGCTCCTCTGGGGAGAAGGCAGGGGCCCTATCACCTGTAGGACGTGGCATGATTGCTCCCAGAGGCAGTACACAGCAGCTAAGGTTTCTGGAGGTCTTGCTGGCAGCAGTGTCAGGATTCAAGTGAGAGATGAATGTAATAGACATCGCCACTGGCCCAAGACCGCCAAAGGCAACAATGTGTTCCAATGGCAATGTCCACCACGGCTGTATCCGCCTACCTCTGTGATGACTTCACCTCCTAATGTCCAGTACAATAGGTCAGGCAGCTGCCATTTTAAGGCTCATATATGAACGGAAAATATATTTAAAAGTTGCGTCACAAGCTGTGAAACATATCTACAACATTGTGTTCACTGTTGGCTTTGAGCAAACATGTAGAAATGTGCATGAATTATGTACAGGATGTAAAATAGATCTGTTTAAGTAATGTAAATATAGTAACATAATCGTCTGCAGAGCAATGACAAAATGACACATGGTATCTGCATCCCATATATGTGCAACACGTTAAGAATGTTTATGTCACAAAGACTGTCAGTGAGATGCTTTTTCATTTCTAAAACATGATAGAGGAAAGGGGATGTGAATGCAGTAGTAAGCCATTATTTGCCTAGGTATGTTCAGTGTACAACGTTTCAACAGTTTCATGTGGCATTTTAGAGCATCATATGTGACATAGGTATGATCATACTTATGATGTACAGAATGAGTGATATACATACATTCTGGTTTTCTCCTACATAGTTACCCTTGCATGAGAAGAGTGAGAGAACCTCCAGTGTACTGTCTACTAGCAGACCCACAGACCATGGAGGAGAAACATGTGATTCAGATCTACCGCCTGGATAGGCATACAATCATGGATCTCTGTAGTCAGCTGGAGCCAGATCTGATGCCTGCCATTTGTAATCCTTATAGCATACCACCCATTGTACAAGCTATGTCAGTGCTGCACTTCCTGGCCACAGGCTCCTTTCAAAATACAGCGACACTAACTGCAGAGATGTCTCAGCCCATGTTCAGTCTGGTTTTGAAGGTTGTACTGTCTGCCTCGTTAAAACACTGGGACAGCTACATCAGATTTCCACAACGTGAAGATTTGGCCAATGTGAAGGCTGAATTTGATGCTTTGGGACACATTCTATACGTGGTTGGAGCCTTGATTCCCCCAAATGCCAAGGGACAGGAAAAAATTCCACTCCATTAATGTGCAACTGGTCTGTTTGCCTGACCTCTACATTTCACAAGTTTGTGGAAGGTACCCGGGGTAGGTCCATGATTCCTTCATCATGTGAAAAAGCAATATCCCACTGCTGATGACTCAACAATACACAGAGAGGGCCTGGCTGGTTGGTAAGTCACATTTGTCATGTGTGTCTGACACTTTTATCTGCTAATATATGTGTGGATGTAAGTGACTTATGTTTGCCTTACTAACTCTTTTTTACAGGGGACTCAGGTTACCCAAACCGTCCCTGATTGTTGACACCAGTGAGATACCCAACCACGACAGGTGAAGTCCGCTTCAGTGAGGCCCACGGAAGGACCAGGTGTGTCATGCAGCTGCCTTTTGGGCTCCTAAAGGCAAGATTCCATAGCATTAATTAGTCTGGTGGAGCTCTCCTCTACTCACCCACCAAAGCATTTCAAAATATTTTTGCCTGCTGCATCCTCCACAGCCTCACTTTAAACGTCAAATCCCATTTATACCAGATAAGGGGGAGCCAGCAGTTCCAGCAGGTGAGAATGCAGATTTGCCAAGTGAGGATGAGTATGATGTGAATGCAGCTAGAGATATCGGGGCAGATTTCATCAATCAGTACTTCACCTGACTTTAGGTATGTGATGTTATGTAATTTAAGTAACTCAGTGGGCTATTGGTGGGGTTAGGGATGCTTGAAAATGGTCTTAGGATGACCATCAGACAGATCTTAAGTAGCTTCAAAGCCCATAATTCAGATGTCCATGCAGAATATTACGTGGCAAAGTGTGCAGTTTTTTGATCACCATAGTCTAAGTTAATCACAATGCACAGTCTGCGTTACCATTGTATATAGGAATTGGCTGTATAATGTTTTTGTTTCAATGCAGCCTATACCTTTTGTTTGACATTTATTATTTGCAGATTACTTCACAAGATTATCCTCATTTGGCAATATTAGACAGTGTAACAGGCAGGTGGGATTTGCAGACTGACAAGTGAAGTGAACATGGATTGAACCAGGTACTCTCTGGCATGAGACTTGTGGTGTATGAGTTCTATACCCAGACTGTCAGGACAGTGGGATGGAAGTTTCCTATTCCACTCAATAGATCTGTTTGGCATTAGAGGTTTGTTCAATGGTGCCATGTGTGTGTTCATTTGTCTCTCACACATGTCATCCTGTGCTATCTATACCCTCAACAATCAGAATGGTTTGTATTGGTAATAACTAACTTGTACATAGCTGTCACTGTGATTCCTCACTGCAGACCACTGTGCATGTGTATCAAGACTGACGTAGGTACGCGGCATGCCTACTGATACCTGACCATGGTAAGTAGAAGGTTGACTGGGGGCATTTGTACTGAACTCTGTCTTTATCATGCGGTATGCTCATTTGTGAGCTATGGTACGGCTTTAGCTGATGATACATTGAAACAATATGTTTGCCTGCTGGGATAGTGAAAGACTGACATGTCCCTAACTTCAGTAGTCTGTGGGGTGGTAGTGATTGACACCTATGCTGAAACACTGAAGTGAGCAGCAGTACTTCACTGTGTGATGATTGGCTCCCTCAACCTATATGTGGGAAAGTTCAATGAAAATGAATTGAGTAATGCCTTATCATTATTATTCAATGCAAAATCTACCCTGATTAAACAGTACATGTGAGATGGAACATTACAAATGTCTTACATTTGAGAGAAACATTTTTGTGCAAGAGGTGTTATAGATGACAGTTAAATATTTTTGATAAATGACTCTCACTCATGATCTGTGGTTAAGTAGCATTTATTGAGGAGTGCACAGCAAATTTAGTGAATTGGATGAAATATAACACAAAGGAAACAGTGAAGGGTTCAGTCATGGTGGATAAAATTATCAGGGTAGCTACTACAACATTTGAAGGCACAAGTCCAGTGTCCTTGTACCATAGGAACATGGAGACAGGTTTCAGACAAGTCAACATGGTGTATCTGTGGCACACAAGGGGAACCAATCAGTAGAGGTTCACTTCCTGGCAGTGGTTTTGGTCTTGGCACCTGCTCCTCCTGGATGTTTTGGGGGACGTCCATGTTTGCAGAGGGGGGTGGTCATCAGCTACAGAGGCAGGGGTGTCTGAGGTATGTCCTTCCCCTTGCAGGGCCTCCACTCCACTAGCAGCCACAGATGTAGAAGGGACTGATGTCTCATTGCTAGAGGAAGGGGTCAGCTGGTGTGTACAAAACCTACCTAGGGTGGTATTCATGTCTCTTAGCACCCCTGCAATGGAAGCCAAGTGGGCATTTTGGGCCTGCCACTGCTTCATGACTTCCTGGTGGTTGTCCCTCTTCAGCTGCTTTATCTTCCCCATCATGGTAACTATGTGGCCCATCATGCCTTAGGATTGTTGGTAAGCTCCCAAGACTTGGGTGTCCTGGCCAGATGTATCCCTAGGAGCCTCTATTTCCTGCCCCACGCCATCCCTCCCACGTACCCTACCCCCAGGCACAGTTTGCCCACTTCCACTGGTGCCAGGTCCATCATTGTCTGGGTTTACGACAGGAGACTCAGGTACCTGTATTGGGGGACACAAGATGGTAGACATTGTCCTTGGAACAGAGGCTTGGGGGTGAACGGTTGTCTGTGATGTTAAAGCAACAGGGCTGGAAGGAGTTGATGTGGGCAGGGTGAGGCTCACAGTTGTTGACTGACCATGTGTACCAGATGGTCCAGCTTTGTCCTCAATGTCCACACATCCAAGGGTGTAATCCTCACCGAGGGCTTCATCCAGGTGGGTAGTGGCAGTCTCTGGTATCTTTTCCATGATGACAATGGCTAGGTTATCTGTAGGAGAAGTGGATCACCACAGTTGCTAAAAGTAATACAAGTTATATCAAAGTTTGACCATAAGACATGCAATTTGACATGCGCACAGAGCCTTTACTTGATCACCTGATATGACAATGACACCTGCTTCCAAATCTGGGTTTGAGCTATATGGGACACAGAGATTTCCATTAGAATATTGTAATGAATCAAGATGTTCTTCCAGATGAAATAAAGATGTACAACGGCATGTAGTCACGAGGAAGCTTTATTCTTATATATAGGAGGTCCCATCCAGCCAAGATCCAACTGTCAGCCTCTCCTCACCAAGCTCTCTCTGTCTCACCTCAGCCATGACATCACCAGATTCCAATCCACTCTCAAGAGTTCTACATTCCTATGCATACTACACACCTCCCCCCTTTAACAAACAACAACAAACCAAAAAAATGAAACAATAAAATACATTAAGAGAGCAAAATAAAATTAAAGAGCCAAAAAACTAATTGAACATATTACATTTGAGAACCACCACTCGATTGAGATTCCACATCTTTGAATCTTCTGTTCTTACGGCATTCTTAAATAACTTCACCACTTTTACAGGCTTGGATTTATGTGTACTTCTGCCTTTGTTTACCGGGCCACGAATAAGTACCCAATCTCCTACTTTGATTTTTTTGAGTCGAAATATCTCTTCCTAGCTTCTACTTTCTTTCGTTCACACTCTCTCCAGCTGTCATCTGACACAATCATTCTTGATCTTGACTCCACATCGTTCACCCAACTGGGAGCTACTAAGGTATTTGGGTGTCTGGCTCTAAATAATTTGAAAGGTGTTTTTCCCGTGGTGCAGTGCGGGGAAACCCTGTATGCCTCAATCCTTTTAATTACTTCTTTTTTCCAATCCATACTATTGTCTTTGGCCAACACAATTGTTTCTTTCAAAACTCTGTTGAAAAGCTCTACCATGCCATTGGTTCCTGGATGGTAAAGTGCACATTTCTTGTGTCGTATGGCACAGTCTGCTAAAAACCGTTACATTTCTCTAGACACCAACTGCACACCATTATCGGTGAGGATGGATTTTGGAAACCCTTCTCTCCCAAACACTTCCTTCAGAAACTCAATTACATGCCTCGTCTCAATACCTCTGGTAAATTTGATCTCCGGCCACCTTGAAAAAACATCTACCAGCACCAGGAGATATACGTCCACACCCCCTCCACGAATGGGTCCCAGAATGTCTAATGCAACTTCTTCCCAGGGTTGTGCGGGGTGTTCTCTAATCTCCATGGGTTGAACTCTAGGTTTGACTGTTTTCTCACTCAACACACATTGCAAACACTCCCTAATGGTCCTCTCCACCTGCCTATCCATTCCTGGCCACCAATATGTCATTCGCAAACGCCCTTTGGTTTTAGAAATTCCCTGATGACCCGAGTGGGCAAGAGAAATAAGCTCCTGTCTAAGCGTGGTAGGAGGAACTAACCTTGTGCCCATAAACAGCAGGCCGTCTCTATTCGATAATTACCCCTTTACATGCCAAAACTTCTGTGTCTCTGCACTCCCATTATTTTTGTTCCATCAATCTTTCTCCAGCAAAGAAACTTCTATTACTATGACCTTTCTTTTTGCACAAATTGCATGTTACTTTAATGGCAGGGCAATTTCTATCATTCGCCATGTGGCCCTGCTTACCGCAACGAAAACATTTCCCTTGAAAGTTTTTCTGTTCCTTTCTATAATTTTGTTTCAGAGAGATTTCATGTTTGTCTCCATGACTCTTGATGAGATGTACAGAGTCACATTTGTTCTCCTCTTTCTTAATTGCCTCGACACATTTGAGGGAATGTTAAATTTTCTTTGCCAGTATTACAACCTCATCTAGTGTCGGATCATCCTTTTGCCAAATTTCCTCTCTGACCTTCTCAATGTTGCAGCCCAGCATAAACTTATCCCTGATTCTCTCATCCAAAAGTGGCCCAAATTTGCATGATGATGCCAGTTTCCTAAGGGCGTTAATATAGCTCTCTATGGTTTCACACTCTTCCTGGTTTCTCCTGCCAAAGTGGTATCTCTCGAGTATGGTGCTAACCTTTGGAAGATAATGTCTATCCAACTTTTCTATGCACGTCTCATATTCATTTAGGTTCTCGTCAAATATGTCTGGAAAATTATCAAAAACTTCCTGACCTTCTGATCCTAAACAATGTAACAATAATGCAGTTTTCCTTTCAACGCTAAGTGATGCACCACACACTTTTGCGTACCTCACAAAAACTTTCTTCCACTTTTGCCATTTTATAGGTGGTTCTCCTGGCAAAGCCAAGAAAAACGAGGGCGCAGTAACATTCTGCATAATTGTGTGTTCCAACTCACAAACTCCTGTCTCTGAATCCTTAATTTTAAGGTCTTAAATAGTTTGTTATAATAGTTATATTAAACGTATCTTTGTGCTTGGTAGAAAAAAAATGGTCTTCTTTTTTTAAATATTTTAATAGCTGCATTATACATTGGCCAAACTATTGGTGAGCTTGAAACAGCTGACGCGGAAGTGTGTGCGTTTAAGCTGCCGTGTAGCTGACTGGTTGCTTTATAGTTAATATGAGCTGATCCGATCCAGATAACTCCGTAGGAATAGGGCTATAATACAAATGTTTATATATATTTATATCATGAAGAAACTGGCGTGCAGCGCTTGTGCGTTACAGTCGTTGTTAAGCTCATGTGCAGGTCCAAAGCTCTGCCGCTGTACGGTTTCTATAGAAACGCGTACACAGGCCAGCTGATTAGATCAAACGAAGCGCTCGCGTGGAGCCGGCGCGCGCTCAGCTGTTTAGTTAAGAAAGAAAGAAAAAAAAACAATGCACGCTGGGAGTCAACGCGCACGGTCCTTCCTCTCAACAAACAAGCGTTCAAAGGACAAAATGAAAAACACCTCCTCCTGATGTTCTCCCTTGTGCATTGGTAGCTGCCTACAGAATTTACCCTGTCAACTATTCTTTGACACAGCTCCATTTTCCTGGCGATAGATGTTTGCTGGACTTGTGCTCCAAATAAATGTGGCTCTAGTCTGATGCTTTCGTCCACCATAACCCTCAATTCATCATCTGTGAAACAGTGATGTTTTTGTGGGGACATGGTAGTGGTATACGGTGAGGAAGAAAAGAAGAAGAAGAAAAATCAATTGGTGATGAGGAGTGGGGCTGTGATGTGAGCTGTTGATCGGTGGTGTTGAATGTCTGGGTACTAATGTACATGTTGGGTGTGTTGTGCAGGTGTGGGATGAGTGCTATGTGAAGTGTGTAGGGGTGCCAATTCTATGGTTAGTAATCTTTTTGTGCACCCTCTATGTAGCAGTGCATGGCATTCCGGTTGCAAAGTACTGTAGGGCATGAAGGGGTGTGTTTTATAGTGCAGCTGCATAGGTTTGTCGGGTGTGTGGATGTGTGTCCGTTGTGGGGTTTTCAAACTATCCGATGTGGTGTGGTGTATTAGTGATGTGACCGTCAACTGCCACAGTTCTCCCCGCCATTGGTCTTCCACCATAGAAGAACTGCTATCATAATTTGTGGGTTGTAATAGGATCTGAGATTGGCGGGCTGGTGTGAGACCGCTTCTTTCCCGCCGTGTCCTGGTGGTTTCAGAATTTTGGCAGATTTCACTGTGTGAGTTGTAATACGGCATTCGGGTTACCACCTACATAGTGGTCTTTTGGCGGCCTACACCACTGCGTTCTTGCCAAAAGATCACCAAACTCGTAATGAGGATCTAGGTATTTATAACCTGGCAAATAAATCTGTAAAAGGCAGCAATTAGTTGTATTTGTGAATATGATTGCCTGATAATTACATGACTATTTAGGCAACGTGTGGGTCGCTCATTTGAGTTTTCAATTTGGATGAAACTATGATGAACCTACTTATCCCAAATGGGCTAAATTAATATTATACTGGTACCACAGTTAATATGAAATGATACCTAAAAAATGCAAAGACCAGAGAAAATCAGTTAGCAAAATAATCTTAACATAGGTGATCAGCTCCAAGATCTGGCCATATTCCTCAGTATTGCACCTGTGAGAAAATATACAAAAGTGCTATTAAAACCAGAAGTAACACAAAGACTCCTAAGGTAAAATATGAAAAACTGAGGAAAGAGGCGGAGAGGGGAGAGGTAAAAGAAGGACACTGAAGGAGGGACACTATACAATAAGCACAGTAGCAAGTTGGAAAACAACCATAGTGAGAAGTCGATTCAAAGTGCCAGGGCCGACATGAGTGTGAAGGAGAGACACAAAAGGAAAAAGAAGTTCACTTGCAGTCAAACTTATTGGCAAACGTGCAATTATCCATGTAACCGGCTCGATGGACGAGGGGGTAACAAAACTGCCCCACGGAGGGACAAATGTAAAGCATTTACCAATGATAACAAAGTATTTTTGAAAGGCAAGCCAATGAATGAGTGATAGTGATGGGCGTGTAGTGGGCGTGGTTAAAAGTCCACAGATATATTACAACAGGCCAGAGGATAAATATAGTCATGGCTCATGAAGCTAGTAAACGTTAATGAGCACATTTGTATTAGGGAGTTGCACAAATTTGCCAGAAGACAGTCCAGAAACTCTCCAGGTAAAGAAAAAATCATGAATATTTCTAGCCCAGAGCACTACGTGGCTCATCTTCAGATCTAGGTTACTAGCTATGTGCACTCCCAGCATCCTATGAAAAGATTGCCATAACTGAGGGAGAAGAAAGTCTCCATCACTATGCCCTGGGTTTCTCTTTTCCTGCATACATATAAAAATGTAAAGGGGAGGACTGGAAGTGTTGTGGACAGTATCTTAGTTCTGCTTCCTAGATGACCATATGCACCAGAGATTTTACTGTTATGTCTGGCTATCACTGCAAGCTAACCTCAGGCTTTGGGCATGTCTTTCTCCAGCAAAATCATGATGTCCTAGGCAGGATCCATCCTTCTTCCATGCTGGTCTTTGAAACCTGAGCAAAAGATTTAAGAAATGACTGCCTCCTTCACAGTCATTTCTAGATCTGGCTGATGGTACCTCCACCAGGGGGATTTAGTAATTTACTCTGTCCATTGCCCTGCTGGAGAAACAGGCCGTCCACCAGATTATAAATCTGGCCATTTACACGTAGCTATAGAAGAGTACATGGTGTATGAACATAATGTATGGCAAAAGTGACAAGTGTTCAATCACTGAATTTGCCACAGAAAACGACAGAGAAATAAAATACCATATTATTTCATTTTTTGGCTGCACTCTCTGTTGCAACCTTATTTTGTTTTCAATTAGTCGTACTAGTTCATCTATGTTTATTATTGGCCATTTTTTTATATAATATGCATATAATCGTCTATGTTGTTTCTGTGTCAACTGTTACAGCAAGCAAGCAAGACCATGGTAGTGTTGAAAATAAATAAATTGTGGTTTGAAATCAATAAAGAGCATTGCATATCAGAGCAGAGTGCTGGTTACTTTTTGACAAGGAAAAGTGAAGGGAAAAATTGTAGATGGTGCCTGACTGTCGCCTGGCACCCGGAAAGATTGGTGAGTCCCACACATTTTAGGGCCAAAACCTCTGTGGATATATGACAATGTTGGCAGGCCTACCTAAGAATTCTCCACAGAAAGGTTGCTGTGCTGCACTCCACAGAAAGGTTGCATGTCCCATTACCATGTATAAGTTTGACCATATAAAACCTGTTCTACAAAACAGAACCTGCATTGGATTCCATTAGAGAGCAGGCGGAACATTAAGATAGGTACTTAAAAGCATAGGATTGGGTTCAGTATTATGCGTAATCATAGTTTAAACATTATTGATGTGAGAGAAAATGTAGATTTTCCTAGTAATTTTTGACGGAAAATCTTAATTTTATTAAAGACACGGAGGCGAATATTATGCATTCTTTTCCTACTTTATTTTCAATAGCAGCAGTCAAGAACTACAGCTCCCAAAAGGACTAGCAACAGGCTAGCCAATAGGAGCAAAACAGAAACCAACACTAAACCAATCAGAAAGACCCATTAACCATAGAGACTACCCTTGACTACAAGCAGCCCTCTTTTCTTGAACGAGCAAGTCAAATAGAGTCATAAAACAAAGGGTAAATAAGTCCAACAATTGCTAGAGCGAGGGAAGCGGAGCAAAGGTCCTGAACACGGGCAATAAACCAAGAGGACGTTGATGAAGGAAGTTGATCCTGAGGAGATTGGAAGGCAGAATCCAGAGGTTTCTCTTTGAAAAAGGAGGAGATGGAGCCCACGGCGTTATCCCGAAGCTGGAGGCAATGCAGGAGTCGCTGGGTGGGAGAAAGAAAATACATGTTAATTGAAATACTGCGGTGGGATAATATTCGCCTCCGTGTCTTTAATAAAATTAAGACTTTCCGTCATAAATTACTATGAAAATCTACATTTTATGTCAAGACCAGAGGCTCTATTATGCAAGTTTAAAGCTTGTCAATAACCAATGAAGAAGCAGTTCTAACAGGTTTACAATAGAAGGTTTTGAAAACATTGTCATTAGACCAATCTGCTGACCTGAGAATGTCCTCCAAACTAGACCCCAAAGAGAAAGCCTTTGAGGCCATAGCTCCCCTAGAAGAATGGGCTCCAAAAACGGAAATATCAATACCCTCTAGGGACATAATCCACTTAACCCATCGGGCCAAAGTTGCAGAAGCCACCGGATTGTGGGGTTTGCGAAAGGAAATCAAAAGTTGATTGGAAGAGGACGTTCTCAGGTTACAGGTTCTTTTTTCATACTCTTTTAAACAGAGACCCACACACAGCTTTGGTTTGTCAGGAAAGAAAGGATAGAAGACAGAATGTAAATTGGTTTTGGTGCGTTTGGAAATATGGAATAGAACACCCGAGAGTAAGAACTGCCGGGTAGACACGTCTAGGGATTTAAAATCCGATACTCGTTTGATTGAAATTAAACATAAGAACATAGTTAGTTTGGCAGAAAGCATTTTAAGAGAAAGACTTGAATTGTCTGGCCAAGACAGAAGAAAATTCAAGACTAGGGAAACGTCCCAGACATGGGAATATTTGGCGGTTGGAGGTCTTGACAGAACTTTTAAAAGTTGACAAACGAAGGGATGAACTCCGATTGGCTTACCGTCAATATTTGAATGGTTCATAGATATAGCAGATCTGTACAGGTATATTGTCCGATAAGATTTACCCGTACCCGCCTGGGCAGCTAGAAAATTGATAATTAAATTTAAATCTGTTGAAAAGGGATTGGCACATTTTCCCACACACCAGCCTGACCAAAGAGACCAAGCTGATCTGTAGACTCGCCTTGTGCCAGGTGCCCATGCATTATTAATGAACTCTGAAGCTACTGACGAAATAAGGAAGGACTGTTGGGAAGGCCGGAGATGTTCCAAGCTGAAAGGGTTAGAGTTGTTGAGAATTAGATTGTGGGGACAACCGAAAGGGTCTAGGAGAAGGGACGGAAACACCGGAAGCAAAACCGGAAAGTCTACCGCTAACTCGAGTAGAGGAGGAAACCAAACCTGGGATTGCCAGAAGGGAACTATCAGGACAAGAGACGCTTTTTGACGTCTGACCTGGTTCAAGACTCTGTTGATTGGAATGAAAGGAGGAAAAGCATAATTGAATGTCCGGGACCAATCTTAGAGAAAAGCGTCTGCAGCGATGGCCAGAGTATCTGGGCGCCAACTGAAGAAATGTGGAAGCTGAGTATTGAGTCTGGATGCAAAGAGATCCACATGAAAAGGACCCCATTTCCTTACAATTTGAAGGAAAACTGAGTGGTGCAGTTTCCAATCGCTGGAGTCCGTGAGATGGCGAGAATGCCAATCTGCAGTGGAATTCAAGGATCATGGGAGATACTCGGCTAGAAGGGAAAATTTGTGGGTAAGACAGAATTCCCAGAGGCTCTTGGCCAGAAGAGCGAGAGGCCTGGACCTGGTGCCTCCTAGGTGGTTGATGTATCGCACCGCTGATATGTTGTCCATACGGAGTAAAATGGAGCATCGCACCCTGATTTTTGTAAAATTTTGATCGCAAAGGAGCCTGCAAGAAGCTCTAAACAGTTTATGTGAAATTTGGACACCTCTGTGGACCATATACCGCCAGTCGATATTGAACCACAGCGGGCGCCCCAGCCCGTGAGACTTGCATCTGATTCTAACACAAGATCGGGCACAGAGGGGAAGATGGATCTGCCGTTCCAGGCCTCTAAATGGGATATCCACCATTGTATTTCCATTTGAGATTCTTGATCCAAAGACACGAGGTCAGAAAAGGCCAACCCTCGTTGAAGATGAAGAATTTTGAGATGCTGTAACGCGCAGTAAAGTAGAGGCCCTGGGAAAATGGCCTGGATCGAAGAGGAGAGAAGACCTACGACCCTTGCGAGAGACCTGAGGGAAATAGCGTCTTTTTGAAGCGCTAGGACCAATTCTCTTTTGATTGCGGCAACCTTGGAATAGGGAAGGAGAAGAGTGGCCGAGACAGAATCTATCTGGAAGCCTAGAAATTCTATTTGTTGGGAAGGAACCACCATGGATTTTTCGTGATTTATAAGGAAACCTAGTTCCGAAAAGAGTGTGGGTGTTGAATGAAGGTGAGACAGAAGGGAAGACCTGCTTTGGTGCATGATAAGGATGTCGTTGAGATAAATAATAAGCCTGATGCCCAGAGATCGAAGATAGGCCACAACGGGTTTCAGCAGTTTCGTGAAGCACCAGGGTGCCGAAGATAGGCCGAAAGGAAGGGAGGAAAAGTGATAAGTTTTTGAATTCCAATGGAATTGTAAGAATTTTTTGTGAGAAGGATGAATAGGAATGGTGAGAAACGCATGCTGCAAATCTATTCTGACCAACCAATGAATTGAAGCAAAATATCCATGAGATGGATGATGGTTTCCATTTTGAAGTGTCGGTAGACGACAAATTGATTGAATGATTTTAGGTTGATTACTGGTCTTAGTTTCTTGTTCTTTTTGTGAACGAGGAAGAGAAAGCTGATGAAGCCGGAAGGGTCCGTGGTGCAAGGATGAATGGCATTTTTGTCTAAAAGGGATTGAATTTCTGAAGAAATGAGAGAGGACATTTCAAGAGAAAATCTTGGGAAAGGAGGCAGATGGGATTGGAAAGAAGGAGAGAGGAGTTCGATACAGTATCCCTGAACGGTGCTTAGAACCCATGGTTCTGAGGAAATCGACTTCCATTTTTGAAGGAAAAAACGTAGCCGACCTCCTACGGGAAGGCCAGAAAGTTGGCTTGCCTTGGTCATTGGATGACCTGGAGTAGCGTTGTCCACGATTGCGGAAGCCCCTTGATCTTTGGGGATAGGATTGGGGTTTAAATTCCTGGATGTGGGTACCAAAAGAGTTGGAATAGCTTCTTGAGGCTGGATTTCGATATGTGCAGCCAGTAAAGCGGCTCTAACCTCTACATGCCCGGGCAAAAACCCGTTGGTTAAAGACCTTCTTTAATGACTGTTGGGTCTTATCCAATGAAGAGAAAGTAGAAACGAAGCGGCTAAGGTCTTTGATGAAAGAATCTCTGAAAAGTTTGCCATCGGCCTGGATGCCGGGATCCAAAGTAGCCAAGTTAGCCAGCTTAGGGTCCATCCTTAGGAGGAGACCCTTACATCTCTTGTGAATGATTGCCGAATTCACATTTCCCAAGAAGCAGAAGGCTCTTTGTGTCCAAAGGGAAAGATCTGAGGGATCGATTGGGGAATCTTCCAATCTGGCAGATTCGGCTAAGTCAAAAATTCTTGTGAGGGGACCTACTACATCCAGGAGTTTATCCTGGCACGTCGTCCAGGCCTTGTCCACCCCCTTACGGGGATCCTTACCTAATTTGGTAAAGAACGTTATGAGTGACTGGTCGATAGCCGGAGTTACTGTTATGTTGGAATCCAACGAAGGTCTAGGACACTCTGATTTTAGTTTCGACCGTGTCTGTTTGTCCAAAGGGAGACGCAAGCGAGAAGATATATATTGGCCCACGTGATCCAAAGGGAGCCACTCAGTGGAGTTACGATGTTGTATCAGAGATGGATCGAACATGGGGACACCCTCTGAATCGACAACACTGGAAGAAGGATCACTGGAAGAAAGTTTAACACGTTTTGGGGGAGGAGAGGATGGGGAAAATGCATCATCAGGATTATCAGATTGTGATAAATCGTCCATGTCCTCATCATCTGTGTCCAATATTTTTTAAATAACAATTTTTTTTGGCGCGGAGATATGTTTCGTTTTTCATTTACATTTTAATTGAGACACCGTTTTTTTTTAGATATTCCCCTCCTTCGTAGGAGGCCTGGGAGGAATCAAGTCCTCAGTCTGATGTGAAGCAAGCTCACTTTCCATTTGCGCACCTTTACTGGATTTAGTTATAGTTATTTTACGTTTTCTGCCTTCCCCGCAGAATGGGCCATAGAATTGGACACCATGGACGTTATCGAATTTTCAATGTTTTTTTACATTTTGTCCATAGATGCCTTTAAAGCATGTTTCACAGTACATTGGATAAACATATTTAAATCCTGTTTAAAGGATCCCTCATCCTCAGGCATCAAAGGGGAACTGTCCAGATCCATAATAATAACAATAATAATAATCCCCAAAACAAGAAAGAGAAGGAAATTGGAGTGGTGCAAAAAATTGCTGGGCAGGCAGGGGTTAACTGAGAGCAACACGCTCTCTGAAATACAATATAACTCCTCCCCGAAGGCGGGGACGTAGAGGAAAGCCGGGCCGACAAGGCTCGCTCCTCGGAGGTTGCTTCCGGCAGAAGGAAGCAGCGCACTAAGAGGGACGGAGTCGGAAGGCTCTTCGACTGAAAGCGGTGTCCCAGGGAGCCGCTTTGATGAAGAAAAGCAGCGTGAAGTGCAGCCAAAGCCGGGGGAGCTCTCCCGTATGTCAGATGTGCGAAGGTATGAAGCGCGCTGACAGAAAAAGGCGAAGGCACAGAAATGCAACGCGCGACGGTTAGAGCGCGCGCTGCTGCCTTAACGAAGAAACGAAAGTGGGGCGGGTGAGGGGGCCAGAAAAAAATAACGCAAAAACCGTCTGGGGAACAGTCGACATATATAAAATGAGAAATAAATAAACAGTATAACATAGTAAAATAACACAATAAGCACGGAGAACCAAGAAAGAGTACTTATCTTGACTGCGAGCAGCAAGAAAAGAGGGCTGCTTGCAGTCAAGGGTAGTCTCTATGGTTAATGGGTCTTTCTGATTGGTTTAGTGTTGGTTTCTGCTTTGCTCCCATTGGCTAGCCTGTTGCTAGTCCTTTTGGGAGCTGTAGTTCTTGACTGCTGCTATTGAAAATAAAGTAGGAAAAGAATGAATAATAGAGCCTCCGGTCTTGACATAAAATTATCATTATATACATAAAACATTAATTTGTTCTTGACCTTGATTATTTATTTTCTATACAAAAATAATGAACGCAGTACAGCAGGAAGATCATCCAACATGTGCACATTTTTCTTAAAGATTATATGCTACATCTTTGTTCCTGTCCACCCCGCAATCTCCCTTGAAAAGAAAAGGGTCCACATAACATTGCAATTTCATGTCATCTGAGACACCTAATTAATAGAGCTCATCCTACTCTTCACCCATTCAGTGCTCTAACTTTGGCCTCAACCCTATATCTTGTCCTTCTATTTCTATGGCCCCACCACATCCTAGGGTTAACCACCCAACCATGTGCTAAGCCTTAACCTAAACCACCCTCCACCCCTCTTACAATCTCCAATTCCCTTTATATCACAATATCCTCTTTCAAGGAGTAGCCAAAGTGCTCAGACAACCTTACGTTTGTATGGCTCTACTCCTTATTTGCTTCAGTGCTCCAGTTCCTACTCCCTCTTTTATTTTCATTCCAACTTCTATTTTTCTCTTCTATGACCTCCTCTTTCCACCAATCAAATAACGTTCATCATTGAATACATCCTCTGCCACTCATATTTTCCTTCATCATTAGTACCTAAATCTTTCATCACTCTTTGCTTCAGTAACAACCCACCAACCCACTTGCCCTTGAACTCTCCCACTCATCTCATCCTGCCTTATCAGCTCACACCCACCTCTAAAAGACCCTTTCTCCCAATTCAGACACCCATTGGCCTACTTCCTTCTACCTCCTATACTCCCTTTCTCCATACCAACCAGTTCACATCTCTCCCTTAGCCTACTACCTCACTACATTTTCCCTCAACTGCCCTCCCTATCACTCTTCTACTACCTCCAATTCTTCGATCCCCTTCTAATCAATGCTCTCTTGCTTGCAAAGATGCCCTTAAGTCTTCACCTTCTTCTCCTCTACCCCATATGACCTGCTTAGTCTTCTCTTCCTTTGCTGTCCCTTCAAACACCTTTTCTCTCCTTCCCAGACCACCCCCTTCTAACCACTCATTTCTTACACGCACTGTACCACCTGCTGGCATGCACTATCCTATCTATTGCTCATCAATAGTCATCACATGCCCTACTTTCCCTAATCCATTATGAACATCCCACCTATCTACTGTCACTTCAAATCTCTTCTGCAACCTCTCAAGTTCCTGCTAACAATGCAAGGACAAGTAATCAGCTAACCTTCATTACAGACTTTTGTGCTCCAAAATCCTCTTCTAATTGTCTTGAACAACCACCAAACATCAAAAGAACAGACAGTCCCACAGCATCTCACTCCCTCAACCTTCGCTTTTTTATCCGCTACCCTTCTTCTACCTCTTCTCACAACACTCGGGGGCCCATGCTTCTCTCACCTACTTATGTGTCTCCTACTTCCGCCTCACCCAAATAACCTGTCTAAGTCTCTTTTCAATTCCTTTGAACAGGAAGAACACTCACAAAAAACTCTGAAACGTACACAACCTTCTCTTCTTCATTGCTTCATAGTTTCAGATTCAGTTCTCCCCTTCTCCCTTATCATTCTACTCATCCTCAGCCCTACTAACATCTCACCACTAACACCAGTACCCTTCTCTCTTCCTGCTTCTGTCGCAAGCCATTCACCCAGAACTGCCTGCAGATCAACACGTTTACAGAACAAGAACTGATAAAACATCGTCGATGCAATGTTAGACTCAAAAACAGATCTGCTGTTAATAACTGAAATCCGGTCTGGAGATTATACCTTGCTGGTACTCCTTAAGTATACCCCATCATGATACTGAATTAATGTGTACAATTGATTTACCAGTGATATTCAAATAATCACTACAAACTACCAAAATTGAAGATATATGCTGACAGACAACAAATCTTTTCTAATATAATGCACACTAATTTCAGCTTTCTCCTGTCCTATATTACAGACCATCATTGAGCAATGAAACTTTTTCAGATGCCTACCTCAATGTCATCTCATATCTCTCTATCACCCATTAACAATCTGTAAATCCTTGGTGACCTGAACATTAGGCTTGAGCCATCGTAAATGTCACAGCTTATAGGCATTAAATGAATCTGGAAGCTCTCAACTTCTTTCTGCTAGAATATGGGGCTATACACACAGCTGGACAAACACCGGATCCAATATTCAATCCACCTGGAATCATCACAGTCACATAGGAAAGGTCTGTCCCCTGCCACATCATCTTTCACCAACCAGCTCACACCAAGACCTAATGCCATCAATACTGATACCAACCACCTACAGACACTGGAACATGCTTGACATGATTCTCGCCTATTTGTATTCTCATCACTCAAAGGGTGTCAACCAGTCATACCATTTGCTCTACAAGATGTTCAAAAATCGGATTGCTCTCAAACCATCTACATATCGTACACAACACCTGAGGACCCCCTGAATTAAGAATGAAATAAAGAATATTAAATCACAATTGTCTACGTTTCAGTAAAGAATATCTAGAAACACGCTTGACAAAATATGTATCCAGAGTCTGAAAAGGTTATATTCAGTATAGAAGTAGAATAAGAGTCGGGGAATGTGAGAATGTGAGGGAGTGAACTAATGATTTGAATTGAGAGGTTTGGTAGTCAGAGAGAGAGAGTTGTGGAGTAGAGAAAGGTGAGGTAGCACAGGAGATGTGAGGAAGAGAGAGGAAGGAGGCAAAGAGGTGAGAAAGAGTGGTGAGGTGTAGAAAGAGCTGAGAGAGAAGTAAGATAGTAGAGGCATGGATAGAAAAATAGAGAGATGAGGTAAAGGTAGAGATGGGGTTGTGTGCAGAAGTGAAGCAGATGGAGGTGAGATACAGGGTGGATAAAGAGCACGAGCTGCAGAAGGGGGATGAAGTACAGAGTTTAGGGTCGAAAGCAGTTACTTGAATGTGATTGATATAGAGGTAGGTACAGAGACTGAAATAGGCATAGTAATGAGAGTGGCAGAGACAGATGAAGTGAAGTGTGGTATGTTGGGTATGCTGAGGGAGAGAGGTGAGGCAGACAACAATGAATTAAAGAGATAGAAGATCGAGAAAGAAGATGGAGCCACATAGAACTGTAGATAGAGAAAGCACTTAAGAGATGAGATAAGGTAAAAAAGGTGAGGTGAAATGAGGAGAGAGAAATGACACCAAAAGATTATTTTTCAATTTAAGTTCCATCAACTGCCTGAGAGTGCGAGGATTACGGCTGGGCAGACCAGGCATCCACACCAAGAAGAAGACACTTTACCTATTGCTGACTCACCAAAAGTGAAGCACACTGGCAAAAAATGTTCTTTGGGATTCACTTTCCAGCGCAAAACTTGCTTTTTACTGGAAATTTCCTAGAGGTATTGCAATGCAGTATTATGCGCTGTTCTGTGTTACTTGGGATCACACTACCACCCATTTTGTATTCAAAGCTCTAACTGATAGTGTTTCAAGACATGGCTTTGTACCAAATAAATACACCTTCTTGAGGCAGGCTCAAACGAAGAGAAAATGTTTGTCCACCCAGTTTTCATGTGTGAACACTACACAACATATGCAAAGTGGTGGATTTAAAGGGGAAACTCAAAGAGGAAAATATTTCGAGTTAGTCCAAGCACTAATTTTGTACTGCAGGCTCCCCTTCCAGAACACAACCTATACTAAACTCAGGCACACACCTTTGCATTATGGTACAAAGTGTGTGCATGGCATAAGCCAGACGGTGTGCCAGCACTTGGGAAAGGATCAGCAGCACCATGTATTAGTACATGTGGCACTTTTCTGCTGTCTTCAATTAATACAATGCAGTGCAGCAACTTTGCTTGCTGCACTGCATTGCATGAAATAATGGCTCTGTACAACATCTCAACAAATCCTTCACCTTGCAGCAACTAGGCAGATGACACACAGATCATCCTGAAACTGGAAAACCTGACCAATTTTGATAGCTCAGGAATGGACCATTGTCTCAGAGCAACTCACTTATGGATGCTAGCTAATCACCTTAAACTCAACTCTTCAGAAAGGGAAATACTCACATGTGGAGACTGGAAGATCTACTATCCTCTTTTAGTCTGGCCTCATAAACTTGGAGTATCTGGTTCAACACTGACAGAGGTAAGAAGCTTCAGAATGATCATTGTTTTAAGCCTATAAGCTATGCAATAAACCAAGTAATGAGAGGTGTGTTATATAAAATATGGACTCTAAGATGGAGTTTTCCTCACCTAGTATTGCAACAGCAGTTCCGGGAGACTACCTCCTTCTTCCTAGCACTTGTTGACTGTCTACATTGACTCTACCAGGGGGTTTAAGTTTTGCTCTTTTGATAGCTACACATATTTCAAAATCTGCGGCAAGCTAACTGATACCTATGCAGCTATATGATCACATCCACCAGTCATAGAAGCTGTTCACTATCTTTCTATATAATCAACTTTCAACTTTCAAACATCTTCTGTATAATGCAAAAGGCTGACAACTGCAAAGCTCCAACCTTACACCAATTAAAGCTCCAAAGATATTTACAAAATAAAACACGTAGGGCCTGCTTTGTGTAAGTTCACTTTTTTTGGTATTCATAAACTGCAAGTTTAATTTTACTAATAATAATTTTATGATTGCATTGACTGCACTCATTGCTGAGACTGCACACATCAAAAGATTGGCCTATCCTATTTTTGTTTGTGGTGATTTGTCCACTCCGACAGCTAAGCCTCCACAGTATAAATATCACAATTAGTAAAATTAAACTTGTAGTTTTTTGAACACCACAAAATAGTAAACTAGCACAAAAGTATAAGTTTACCTTTGTGAATTAGGCCCTCTGGTTTCAACTGGTTATACGAGTTGACACGAAGAGGTGCATAGAGTGATCCTACTTGACCATTCAAATGACAGAGCTCTGGAAAACGCTTATGGCAGGGAAAACAACCATCAAGAAAGTCAATCCATTTCCTCTTGAAAGCAACTTCGGTACTACTGTTCAATCCCTTGTACACTTCCCGTAGGATGGTAGTAATACCCTATTCCACAGCCTCCAGACTGACACCTTTATAGGCATCCTACACACTTGCAGCATGTCTCATCCATGGCCCGAAGAAATATGATCACATCACCACATCCTGATGGAACGCCATTTGCTCCTCTAACCAGTCCACATTAGCTTCAAAATCAGATGTGTTATTTGCAAAACTATCACAACCAGAAACCCAGCTTATCTTGCAGATAATCTTGCCATCTCTAATGGTTCATAGCACACCCACAGCCAGAACACCATCAGACTGCAGACTAAGAAGTCTAAACAGAACCAAGACAGACCTTTTCCATCTAAGGACCCAGGACATAGCCCCGTATCCATCAGAGTGGCCCAACTCTGCTTCTATTTAGGAAAGAGTTGAACTGCATCCCTCCTTTTACTCACTGACTTTAAGCTTGCCTTCCACTATGTATAGCTCTATGTTGCCTTTTGGTTAGGTTCACATCATAAAAGTAGCATATACATATCTACATACAAAGAAACACTAGCCCTAGGAAACTCTCACAAGGAAGGGAAAAAATGGAAATCGATAGTGCTCTCTGCTGAACTTGCAGAATGCAACACACTTAGAAAAAGAAAAAAACGAGGAGAAATAAAGATATTTCTTCTTTTTGAGCCTCTATCAGCAAGATGTAGCATTTTGATGCATTTCCAGGTTTACCTATCTTGGGAAAACTGGGAGTTCACCAAAATACATCGGTGGATGTGTGGGAACACCCATTTTCCACCTTTGTAACACATTCACGGTGCTGAGTAACACAATGGCAACACAATCCTTTGATAAATCTGAACCCTAAAGCACTGTGTCCCTAAGTGGTCTTAAATAACAGCAATATTCATGGCAGACACGACTATTCTCAAAAATGAAACTGGACTTGCAGCTCTGGTTGGTAGTGGCACTAAAAGTTATTCTGAACAGTCCTGGTAAGCATAAATCAGGTCACTGGGATAGGTATGCCAAACTGTCTGGTGCTCTCATGAAACGAACCAGAGAAAAGCAGAAAAATATTACACTACTATTATTATCACAAATAAAATGAAAGTGTTGCAGGAACCACATACTTGAGAAAGTTCTATTATATAATTTACTAAACCCCAGGAGACCTGAATTGTAAAAAAAACCTACCTCTGCACTCTCTGAACTGTCCATGCTTTGTACTGTAATTTACAGTAGTACATTTACAGTGCCTAATCCTCTCAGACTCACTACAACTGATCATAATGAAACTGCCTTTTACTCCCCATTCCGAGTTTCCACCTCGAAAACAGGGAATTACGTGTAATTTTGCTCATTATTTCATCCGGTAGAGGTGTGCACTGACCAAAACTACTTATACTTTGTACAAGCGATTTTCATCAAGTATTGCTGCTTCTAATGGTGGATGAAATTTCTCACGGTACCTGCAATTTAAGCCAGGTTTCTAATAATGTTTAGGAGCAAACAGGAGTTTTCAGCAAAAACATGGCTAAAAGCAGGGTTGGACTGACCGTACCAGGCATCGGGCATTTCCCCTGCAGACTGAGGGCCGCTTTTATTACTGGGGTCCGATTTTGTAGCAGTGTAGCAGTTTTCAAAAGAACTGCAGAGCTCCTTGTATATCCAACAGTTTTCAAGCAAAAGTAAAAGGGCAATGATAACTCTGTTGATTAATGTACCTTCTGAAAAGAGAGTCTGAGTTTTGTCTAGAGGCCGTTTTGACTCATCTAAGGAAGTGAAGAGGGTACTATGCCTGCTGCAAAAAACATCTACTATGCAGATCACAGAACAGTATTTTTGTGCATAGCTCATTGGGATACTGCTTTTGTCCCAGAGCCCTTTTTGTCACTGTGCAGTTCATAAGTTGCAATCATAATCTAGCACAGTGATCTATGAACTGCCATCAAAGAGCTGGATGTAAACTGCACAATACAGGTTAGAAAGTAAGGTTTTTTCCCAGTCTTTGGTTTTCCTAATTTTGCTAAAAAGGGTTTGTTTGGGTAGAAATAAATTGTTATTAGCAGAGTCAACCCTAACCACTGTATTACATTCTGAATCCTGAGTTTATGCTTCCGCAGACCAAGCACTTTTAAAAAACATGCCTACCAGTGTGGATGATTTGTGAATCCTACACATTGTAGTCTCCTTTGTCAACGTTTTATCTGCACTGATTACACGTGTATGATTCATTGTTTTTCTATGAGTGAGAGGCACTGTTAAAGCGTGATGGTGAGAGAATCATTGAAGAGCTCCAATAAAGCTTGCCATATCCTGTAAGGTCATCATCTACTATGCTTCAAAAACGAATACAATTGAATATATAATGAAAAATTTAGCGTTTTTGCTATTTTTCCCAAATGTTCTATTAGGGGAGTGGAAAGTAGAACCCCCAAAGTCCCATTTTAGTGGTCAGGTTTGCTCACTATGCACCCTATGGCGGATGGTCTGACAAAATTTGCCAGGGCTGCTTTGGGTTCCAAGCCGGCCCAGGCTACAAGCCCGTTGCAATCAGAGCCACATAATTTCCCTTCAGTAAACCACAGGATATGGTGGTAGATAAGTGACTTCATTGTTTCAGCGTTTCAATAATTTTCCACTTCAGATGCAGCAGTTTGACAATGTGTCCTTCTTGGGATAAGTTCCTTCTGTATCTTCAGATCAAAAACAATCTTGTGAACACTTCTTTCAATATCTTCAGATAAAAAAACACAGCTCAAAAACACTCCTTTCAATATCTTCGGATCAAAAATGAGAGACTGGACACAAAAAACATATTTCGCGATAGGGTCCAGTCACATGGAATGAAAAAGTAATCACAAGATTCACAAAGAGGGGGCTATCTAGTGTGTCCCACAACTGTCGCAGTATTTTGTCCACAGCAGTTGTGATCTTGATCTGCTCAGTTTTATCGCCTGGATTTAAAATAGGATACTATTTGCAAACTACCTAATATTTTAATTAAAGATAATTTAAATACAGTTTAAAAGTAAAAGTGGTGTAAAGTTTTTAAGTGAAATCAAAACATATGGAAAGTTTAATTAGCATATTTTTAATTTGGGTGGGGTTGAACATCCAAGCTGGCACTTGGACTGCACTAGTCCCCGGGTAATGGAGAATATCGAGGACGAAATAAGTGAGCTCTGTAGCAACGAACATGGAGTAAGGGCCAAAGGAGGGGAGCAGGTCCCAGCAACAAGGAGCCTGATATCAGGACAGTCTGACCATTGGTAAGAGGCGGTCCTGGCAAGATGGTGTCAGTGGGCGGAAGAGCACCAAAGGTTGGAAGCGCCTTAGACTGAAGGTGCGGCAGAGACCAACGGGCAGATGTGGAATAATGACATTTGAGTGCTGCCTGAGAGTCTGAGGGTTTAGGTTGGATAGGCCAGGAATGCACTAAAAGTGATGCAAACTGGTGCAAAGTGTTAATTTGGGACTTACACCCAGCACCAAACTTGCTTTCCACTGGAAATTGCCTAAAGGTAACTCAGAGGAGTGCTCTGCTCTGCATTACCTTGCATCAAGGGGTGTTACATGGGTGGTGCATGGGCATTCCCACTCTACCTCCTATTTTCTTTGGTGCAAAGCCATATTTACTAACATTTCTAGACATGTCTTTATGCCAAAACGTATGCCTCCCCAAGGCAGGCTCAAAGTAGGGGAAAAGGTTTTATTTCTTCCAATTTGCAGGTGTGCCATATACTACAGCATACATGCAAACTAAGTAGGAAATGTTCTATAGGTAGTCTAATTATAGTTTTTGTACTGATGACTGCACTTCCTGAACAAAACCTATGCTAGGCTAAGACTCCCACCTTTGCACTATTTGGCATTGGAGTGTACATAGCACAAAGCAGCCATATTATGTGTCAGCACTTGGGAAGAGAGCAGGACACCATATCTTAGAATACATAGTGCTGTTCTGCTCTCTCCCTTTTATACAATGTAGTGCAGCGACATGCTGCAAGAGAAGAGCCCTACATGACATGGCTAGAATGGAAAGTGTATTTTCTGAATTATCTGACAGCTATTGATAAATTTGGAGTTGTGTCTGCAGACCCGAAAAAAAGAATATTCTCACACACTATGGGTTCTGAAGCTTTGAAAGTATATAATCAAATGACTAAACAAAGGGGTTCTGATGACGCTAATGATACCTGATAACTATTTTTACACCAAAAGATTGTTTACCTATTGCAGGGTTCGAGTTCTTTCAAAGGAAACAAGTGAATGAACCTATTGAAAAGTATGTATCCAAGATTCGGTTCTTTTCAACAACCAAATCATGCATGCCAGTGATCCTGCGAACCAACACAGACCATGGGTTAATGGGGACTTGGAACTAAAGGTGATTTTAGCAATAGTAAGGAAGGCTGAATTGTCAGAAAGATGTGCAAAAGCAGTCAAAAGAAAATGAAAAAAATGAGAGTGACTTTGGTGGTAAAGTAAAAGAAAAGAGCATCACAAAATATTTTACAACTCCAAAGTATGATTTGACACACTAAAAAATAAATAGGGAAAACTTTAAATGCTATCATTGTAATAGTAGAAACCATTTGGCTTATAATAAATCCTGCCCAGCGTTAAAGCAAAATATATCTCATGCAGGTTGGTAGGTCATTTTTCTAACGTCTTGCTGTAAGAAAAGGGACAAAATAAGTGTATAGTTGAACAACATTCTAGTGAGGAGGAATACACACCTATAAACAAGAATAGGGATGCAAGTGACAGCTTTGTATTGAAAGTGAATGCTTGTGAGAACAGAAAAAAACAACTTGCTTGTTAGTCATTGGTGGTGTTAAGATCCAGATTTATGTGGAATCGGGCTAGCCATATACTTTTATTGTTGAAGAAGTGTGGTATAAGGAATTTGTAAGCAAGATTGCGTACAAACTGTGTCCTCCAGACATCAATCCTGAAGGGTAAACTGGAGAAAAGATGTTAGGTTGCAGAACTTTGATTTTCAGGTTCAAAATATAAAAACAGCTGGAAAACAGTTTATTGCAAAGAAGGCCCATCAGTTTTAGGCTGGTTTCACCAAGGCACCTTACATATGGTTCTGGACTCGAATGGACTGGAACCTGTTCAGGTGATAGATGATAGTAAAATTACACGCATAAGAATTTAGCAAAAATGTCTCAATGTTTACAATGGTAGCATCAGTAGTTTAATAGGGTGTGAGCACAAAGGGCACAAATACATAAGGGCAGAAATTTCCCAATATTACTAATAAAGGACGCAGAAAAGGAACCGTAAAAACTAATGGATTTAGATATTATTGAACATATTCAATTGTCTGATTGGATTGTGCCTTTAGTTGTCGTATCCCACAATAGTGGTAAAATCAGAATATCCATTTAACTTTCGAAACTGATTAATAATATTCTGGTAGATAGGTCCCCATTTCCCAAAAGTTTGGAGATGTTTTCTCCAGTAACAGGGGCAAGATAGCTTTCTACTATTGACCTTTCTACTGCTTATCACCAGATTACTCTACAGAGAGTATGTGTGAGATACACAGTATTTATTATTTCTGTGGGATGTCCCCAGTATAAAGGAATGCTGTTCGGGGTAGCCTCAGAGGATGCAGTTTTCAAAAAGTTAATGTATCAGCTGTTTGGAAAAATTAAAGGAGTGAAATGCTTTCAAAATGCAATATTAGTCTTTCGAAAGGATAAGGAAGAACATAATGAAAGAGTGATAAAGGTTTTGGAAATTTTAGAAAATATAGGCCTGAACATATTCTAAATTTGCAGAATCATCAGTATCTTGACAAAGCCTTCCCAAAAAAAGTTCATCCACCTCAGCTCCTTCCTGAAACGTTTCAAGGGGGATCTGTCAAGTTGAGACTGAGAAAAGCGGGGTCCTGAAACTCTTTTCCTCATGCAATTTCCATAAGGAAATTTAGGCAATGATACAGAAAAAAAACACTCAACAGAATTAGACAAAATTTGGCAGAAAGCTAGATCTGCACCCAGAAGATGCGCTTTTGTGATTTGGGGCCAGATGTAGCAAAAAAATATTTAGCGAGTTGCAAATTGCGAGTCACAGCGACTCGCAATTTGCAACTCGCAAAATATTATGCAGAAAGGTGTCTCAGACACCTTCTGCGACTCGCTATGGGGTCGCAAAGACCCACCTCATGAATATTAATGAGGTGGGTTGCAGTTTGCGACCCCATAGCGAGTCAAAGCACTCACAGGGATGGTGGCCTGCTGGAGACAGCAGACCACTATGTCTGTGACTGCTTTTAAATAAAGCAGTTTTTTTTTTCTTTTTGCAGCCTTAAAGGAAAACGAGCTGCAAAACGAAAAACTTCCGAAACCATTTACTGTAGTTTCGTTTTTTTCAGAGTAGGCAGTGGTCCATAGGACCACTGCCTGCTCTGAAACAATATTTTTTTGGGCATTCACAAAGGGGAAGGGGTCCCATGGGGACCCCTTCCCTTTTGCGAATGTGTTACCATCCACTTCAAGTGGATGGTAACTGCGAGTTGGTTTGCGACCGCATTCGCAGTCACAAACCAACTCAGCATGGCGATGCGGTCGCAAATAGGAAGGGAACACCCCTTCCTATTTGCAAGTCGCAGCCTCAAATTGCGAGTCGGTACCGACTCGCAATTTGAGGTTGTGCATCGCGTTAAGCCTTTTGCGCGTCGCAAACTGCTTTTTCGCAGTTTGCGACGAGCAAAAGGCTTCCTACATCTGGCCCTTGATGTATATCTGTCGAGACATTTTTGAGAAACGAAGGCTATAAAAAATAGCGATATCTAGTGCTGCTGTACCGGAATCAAAAGTTTAAGCATTATAAGGGGCCAAGAAGGCTTTTTTCCTATTGCACTGTTCGATCCCATGGGACTGGATGGGTCCTGCAGGAATGAGTGATGTGATTGACTGGCTGCAAAATGAAGAAAAATATTGCAGCACTAAGTGCAGGACGTGGGGACTGAATGTCAATAAAAAATAAGATGCAAGGGTGCAGGGTAGGGGTACTCTGACCCTCTTGAAGTTATAGGGGATCCTAGAGGGACCCACTGGGCCAAAAATAAGACCGTCTTATGGAGATCCCACTCCCTCCACACACCCACTCTTCATTAAGTGAATAAGCACCTACTATGCACACCCTCCGGCCTGTACTAGATCCTTTGTGGGTAGGTGATCTATCAAACCAATCAATGAGATACAAGTGGCCAAACCCCTACAATGCGAAGTCTACACTTTGTACAGAATTCTTCATGGAGTGTTCAGTCACTCCAGACATCATTCCCCCTTATGAGGTCAAGCCCGTACTACTCATACCTTTTGCCTTGTACAGAAGTCCTTATTGAGAGCCCACTCCCTGAACACATGCAACCCCCATTAGGTGGGCAAGCCACTACTATACACACTCATTGCCCTGTACCAGACCATTTGTGGGCACAATCAGTGTGATGTCAGTGAGCAAACCCTTACAGCGCACTGGCTACACCTTAAACTGAAGTCTTTGTAGAGAGTCTACTTCATCCAGAGAAACAAGCCCCCTTAGGTGACTAAGGAGGTCATAATGACTTTGGCGGTCCCACTGCCGGACCACCAAAGCCGCGGGACGATGTTGCGTCATGCCAGCTGGTGTCCCCCTGTCGTATTACAATGTTCTTTCTGGGGTGACTGGGAGGAACATTGTATTACAACATTCCCTCCAAGCATGACTGGCAGGAATAGTACTACGGTATTGAGGAGCCAAGTCCAACACTGTAGGACACCAACAGCTGAGGATTAAAGCACTGTCTGCACTGCAGACAGTGCACTTTCTGAGGGTGCTGGGCAGTGCAGAGGCCGCTCTGTGGCCCCCAGCACTCTGTTTCTGCCAGCTTTTCCATGGTGGGGTCCCCGCCATGGAAAGGCTGGCAGAAACAGGAGTTGTGATCAGTATGGTGGCACTGAGTTCAGCGCTGCAGTGGCTGTCCTTGGACTGTCAGACTCATAATGAGGCCCTAAGGGCCAGATGTAAGAAGGCTTTTGCGCCTCGCAAACAGCGAAAAACGCCGTTTGCGAGGTGCAAAAGCCCCTACGCGATGCTGAAACACATTTTGCGAGTCGGTACCGACTCGCAAAATGTGTTTCAGACTCGCAAATAGGAAGGGGTGTTCCCTACCTATTTGCGAGTCGCACCGCGATGTAGAGTTGATTTGTGACCGCGAAAGCGGTCGCAAATCAACTCGCAGTTACCATCCACTTGAAGTGGATGGTAACTCATTCGCAAACGGGAAGGGGTCCCCATGGGACCCCTTCCCCTTTGTGAATGCTCACAATAATATTTTTTCAGAGCAGGCATGGGCATGGCAAGTCAGTCATTTTTTGCAGGCAGGCATGGGACCCCTTCCCCTTTGTGAATGCTCACAATAATATTTTTTCAGAGCAGGCAGTGGTCCTATGGTCAGTCATTTTTTCTGTTCGGATAACTTCTCCTCCAGACCACCTTTTCTTCCATGTTCTTTCGACTACTCTCTATTCTTGTGTTACTATTGGCCACTCACAGCCAATTATATCCCATTTTTCTCTTCCCAGATCATTTTCACTTTCTATAGCCCACTTAGCGGATCATAGGGCACCCTCGCTACCTACCTTCATTACCTACCATTCTGGCCGGACGGCCCAGGAATGAGTTACTACTTTGGCCCCTTAGGGCCCCCCCTTGCTGTTTGTCCACTACTTCACTATGTGTAGCTCTGTATCTCCCTTGTTGTGTTCTTACTCACCCATCTGTCTGGTCTCTCTCAGTCCTGCTCTACTCTCCTACTTATCACACCTCACTGTACAGTCTCTGTATACCTATTCTCACTTTGTCTTTCATGCTTTATAGTTTGGGTCCCAATCACCTATGTGGCTTGCCATGTTTACTCAATACTCACATACTTAAGCTCTTACACTGATCACTGGTTTCTGGATTTGGAATCTTTTTTACATGTCACCGACGAGTCCACAATCGATTCCAAACACGTATATATGCCAATTCTTGCTTTCATTACTGTTTTGCAGCCTTGATGAAGTCACCTGTGTGACGAAACACGTGTTGGCTGTATCTTGATGATGGCACAATGATCTCTAGCACCTACAAGTAAAGACACCATCTACAAACAAGACTTAAGACTTTTTTCAACCTCATACTTCCTCCAACCTACAACACACCATCAGGGATATTTATCCTTGCCACACTGTTGGACAATATGCTGTGGCCATCTTGTCCCATATACAGATAGATATACACTTTCCAAATATATAACCACTAAGGGTACCCAAGTGATACCGCCTATTGAGGGAACACTGACCAAGTTCCACCCTCAACCCCTACTACCCCACACCCTTAGTGGTTATATAGATTTCTCTTCGGAGGTGGTGTGGGATAGCAACACTCCCAGCACTCTCTTTTCGTGTTCTATGACTTTCCAAATATATACATCACGATTAGTAGTGCAGGTATGCACATTTCAATGTCCGTGGACCACTGGGCCCAAAATGCATGGGCGATGCCCACACTAGATACCTGTCCACAAACGGAGAGAACACTGCAGGGGCATCAGATAGAAATACAACAGTCACCTCAGGGGGAAGGGAAGGGGGGGCACCTCAGCCAGATTACAGCACCACGCCAGATCCACGACGGGGCTCCTTGCCCATTGATGTATCCTGAGGAGTGCAAAGCCACAGTCGCTCAAGTCTCTACAGTGGGTGGCTTGCCCACTGTACCATCCTGGGGAGTGCAAAGCCACAGTCTCTCAAGTCCCTACAGTGGGTGGGTTGCCCACTGTACCATCCTGGGGAGTGCAAAGCCACAGTCTCTCAAGTCTCTACAGTGGGTGGTTTGCCCACTCTTCAATCCTGGGGAGTGCAAAGCCACAGTCTCTCAAGTCTCTACAGTGGGTGGGTTGCCCACTGTACCATCCTGGGGAGTGCAAAGCCACAGTCTCGCAACTCGATAACAGTGGGTGGGTTGCCCACTGTACCATCCTGGGGAGTGCAAAGCCACAGTCTCTCAAGTGGATAACAGTCTCCACTGGTTCTGGAGGGGGACTGGTGCCCAGAGTGCTTCATCCTGTGAAGGACAGACAGAGGGGATGTAGGTCTCCACTGGTTCTGGAGGGGGACTGGTGCCCGGAGTGCATCACGCTCCCCGTGACAGACCCTGTTCTGTCACTGTCCCAGCTGCACATGGGCTAACGATGCTTGATTTGGCGGTGCCTTGCTCTGTTCAGCGGTCTTCACCATGTCGGTCTCTGGCCTGTTCAGCAGTGCTTTGCCATGGCGGTGCTTTGCCCTGTTCAGCAGTCTTCACCATGGAGGTGCTTTGCCCTGTTCAGCTGTCCTTTGCCCTGTTCAGCGGTGCATTGCCATGGCGGTGCTTTGCCCTGTTCAGTGGTCTTCACCATGGCGGTGCTTTGCCCTGTTCAGCGGTGCTTTGCCATGGCGGTGCTTTGCCCTGTTCAGCGGTCTTCACCATGTCAGTCTTTGGCCTGTTCAGCGGTGCTTTGCCATGGCGGTGCTTTGCCCTGTTCAGCAGTCTTCACCATGGCGGTGCTTTGCCCTGTTCAGCGGTGCTTTGCCATGGCGGTGCTTTGCTCTGTTCAGCAGTGCTTTGCCATGGCGGTGCTTTGCCCTGTTCAGCGGTCTTCACCATGGCGGTGCTTTGCCCTGTTCAGCGGTCTTCACCATGTCGGTCTTTGGCCTGTTCAGCGGTGCTTTGCCACGGCGGTGCTTTGCCCTGTTCAGCGGTCTTCACCATGTCGGTCTTTGGCCTGTTCAGCGGTGCTTTGCCATGGCGGTGCTTTGCCCTGTTCAGCGGTCTTCACCATGTCAGTCTTTGGCCTGTTCAGCGGTGCTTGCCTTTGCTGTCTCTGACCTATGCAGAGGTGTGTGGCATTACGGTCCCTCAGTGCCCAGCGGGGCTGTGGCTGCCGGGGCCCTCCAGGTCACTGACTCCGGCGGTGATCTCCTGACCTGTGACGATACTGGTGCCCTCCAGGGCACTGACTCCGGCGGTGGTCTCCTGACCTGTGACGATACTGCTGGCGGTGGCGTCCCGGCCGGCGGGGAGGATGGCGGCCTTCTCCGCCGTGCTGCTCTTCCCAGACTTTGGAGACTTCTTCTGCCCCTTCAACACATTGGGAGGAGTCACAGCAGACTCAGCACTCCCCCCGGGACCCTTGTGAGCTGTTTTTCTGCCAGGAGTCTTCACCCTCTCCCGTCGGCCACTTTCCAACTTAAGGTGCTTTACAGGGGGTGGACTGGCAGTGCTTTGGCTCCGTGTCACACTGGCTGCCCTGGTGGCCGGTGCACTCCACACACCTTTAACACGCACCACTGGTACCTGACTTTTTTTGGCTGAGGTGCTACTACAGGACCTATGAATTGGAGGGGTGGGGGGAAGAGGTCAACGTCGCGGAGGAAGAGTTTCTGACGAACCTGGGATGGGTAGCTGGAGGGGGTCTGGGAGTGGAGGAAGAGGAGGTGGTTGTAGGATGTGTCACTTTAGGTGATTTGGGTGCAGGTGCAGGTACTGGAGGCTGTCGTGAGGTGGATGGATGTTGGGTGTGTGGGTGCCAGCGTTTGTGTACTTTGGGAGGGGGTGTCACAGACACACTGGGAGTGGACACAGGGGACGTGTAAATGGTAGTGGGGGTGGTGAGTGCAGGTGAGCGGGGTGTGGTGCTGGGTGTTCTGGTGCGAGTCCTAGTGCCTGTAGATGTAGTGCATGCAGGTGAGAGTGTAGACGACACTGGGAGGGAGGAGGGAGACGACGAGGAGGGGGGCACAGTGGAGGCAGTGGATGTTGCTGTGTCTGTATGTTGGTGATGCTTGTGTGAGTGCCTGTGGGATGTGTGGTGCTTATGTTTGCCTGAGCTACTTTTGTGTGTTGGGGTGTGTGCATGCTTGTCTGATGGTGTGCTTGGGATAGGCTGGGGTACAGGGGATTGGGTCTGGGTGGAGGAGGTTGGAGGGGGAGGCTAGACACAGGGACAATGGCTGCCATCAGTGCTGAGGCCAGAGATTGCAGGGTTCGATGAAGGGCAGCCTGACCAGAATGAATGCCCTCCAGGAATGCATTACCGTGTTGCAACTCCCTTTCTACACCCTGGATGGCATTCACAATGGTAGACTGCCCAACACTGAGTGACCTGAGGAGGTCAATGGCCTCCTCACTGAGGGCAGCAGAGGTGACTGGGGCAGGGCCTGAGGTGCCTGGGGCGAAGGTGATGCCCACCCTCCTGGGTGAGCGGGCACGGAGCGAAGGCTGAGGGGCTGCTGGGAGGGCGGTGCTGGTAGGGGGGGTGGCGGCTGTATCTGTAGAAGTGGGGGGCACAGATTGTGCCGCCACCACAAGGGAGCTCCCATCAGCGGACGAGTCTGTGTCGCTGTTTGGTGATCCGGTGACCGACGTGAAGCTCCCCTCGCCCTCCATTCCACTGGTGTATTCAGAGTCTGTGGTGTGGCCCTCCATGGCCATGTGGGATGCAGCTCCCTCGTGCTCCGGTGCCACTGTATGATATTGATGCACAGAAGAACAGGGAGAGCACGAAAAGGGGTGGGGAAACAGAAGAAAGACAGGTTGAGTGCATGGCTTACCGCTACCGTTGGCGGACAATACAGACACACCAGCCCCCTGCACTACGCCGTGCTCTTGGCCTCTACAGATGCAATTCCTGGGATCTGGCCTACATGGCTATAGTGGACTTCTGCACACATAGATGACACAGGGGCATGTATACCTGTACTTGGCACTCTAAAGAGGTGGGGTGGAGTGCCACATGGCATGCATTACGGAGGGCCCTAGCCTACCTAACTCGCCCTGGCCTAGGGGAACCCACAGCCCTCCTCCCCCACCCAGACCCCTCCACTGTGCGCAAAGTCCGCAGAATGATGTTGTACTCACCCCCTTGTGTCTGCTGTGATGCCCTCAAGCGCCCATCTAACTCAGGGTAGGCCACCGCCAGGATCCGGAACATCAGGGGGGTCATGGTGCGACGGGCACCCCTCCCACGTTGGGAGGCCATCCCCAGCTGAGCCTCCGCCGTCTTCTTGCTCCAGCGGCGAATGTCCTCCCATCTTTTACGGCAGTGGGTGCCCCGTCTCTGGTGGACCCCCAGGGTCCAGACGTCCTTGCCGATGGCATGCCAAATGTCCTTCTTCTGGTGGGCGCTGACCTACAGGACATGTACAGGGGAAGAAGAGAAGTCATTAACAAGTGCACCGTCGAAGTGAGTGGCCCCCATCCCTACCCTTGCCATGTGGCACATGCATTCACAGTCCTTCATGGTCGCTTAACTCTGCCCCCTTGCTACTGACATCCAGTCCTCTCCACCCAGCATAGCCCATACAACGTGCTCCCTGTGTACTTACCTGTTGGTCTGGAGGACCGTAGAGTAGCGTGTACTGGGGGAGGACCCTGTCGACTAGCTTCTCCAACTCCTGAGGAGTGAAGGCAGGGGCCCTTTCCCCAGACGCAGCAGCCATTGTCTCTTCCAGACCGAGGTCACAGCAGCACTTGCAGTATAGGTCCTCTCCTGTGGAAGATCAGGTATTGAGTGATTGAACAGATAGTAAATGGCAGTGACGTCCGCGGCGGTGACGTCCGCGGCGGTGCGTATCATCACCGCCGGCGCACTTCGTCATTGGCTCCTGGGACCCATAGGGTCCAATGTTAACCAATGCAGCATTGCGCCGCGGTCTACGACCGCCTACCGCGACGGTGTACAACGCCAGCGCAGATACCTCACACCCCATTGTCCCACTTTAGAGGTCAGGCAGCCGCCATTTCAGGGGCCCACATGGCTTCATTTAGTACTGCGTCACACATACCTAGGCCTACACTCAACACACATACATGATGAGTTTTGTATTTGGTGTCGTGTTCTGTGTAGCTGTGGGTACATACCAGGGATTTTGTTGACTCTGTGGTCGCTGTTGTCCTTCTTAGGCACCGTCAGCTGGGACATTTGAGGAGATAGCGGAATCCTCCGGTGTACCGACCGCTGGTGGACCTGTTAACAATGGAGGAGCGACATTTGATCATCACCTACAGGTTTGACCGTGCCACAATCCAGGAACTGTGTACCCAGTTCGAGCCAGACCTGATCTCACCAATCCGCCATCCCACAGGAATACCCCCTGATGTGCAGGTGCTATCAGTGCTCCATTTCCTTGCAAGTGGATCATTTCAAACAACAGTGGCCATGGCATCAGGGATGTCCCAGCCTATGTTTTCCAACGTGCTGTCCAGAGTGTTCTCTGCCCTGCTGAAACACGAAAGGAGCTACATCGTTTTCCCTCAGGTGGAGGATTTGGCTACAGTGAAGGGTGACTTCTATGCCCTGGGACATATCCCCAACATCATAGTTGCTATTGATGGCACCCATGTAGCTCTGGTCCCCCCACGCAGGAGTGAACAGGTGTACAGGAACCGGAAGAGTTATCAATCCATGAATGTACAGATGGTATGTTTGGCAGACCAGTACATCTCCCAGGTGAATGCTATGTTCCCTGGCTCAGTGCATGACGCCTACATCCTGCGGAATAGCAGCATCCCTTATGTGATGGGTCAACTCCAGAGGCACCGTGTGTGGCTATTAGGGGATTCTGGTTACCCCAACCTGTCATGGCTACTGACCCCAGTGAGGAATCCCAGGACCAGGGCAGAGGAATGCTACAATGAGGCCCATGGGCGGACTAGGAGGGTGATCGAACTCACCTTCGGGCTCCTGAAGGCCAGGTTCAGGTGCCTCCATATGACAGGTGGTTCCCTATTCTACTCACCAAGGAAGGTGTGCCAGATCATCATCGCCTGCTCCATGCTTCACAATCTTGCTTTGCGACGCCAGGTGCCTTTTCTGCAGGAGGATGGTCCAGATGACGGTGTTGTGGCAGCTGTGGAGCCTGTGGAGCCTGTGTACAGTGATGAGGATGAAGCTGAGGAAGAAGACATAGACAACAGGGAGTCAGTCATACAGCAATATTTCCAGTGACACACAGGTGAGAACATTTTTTTAACTATCACATTCACTTTTACAATTCTACCTCTATCCTGTCTGTCAATTAGTAGCAGTATATGGTAACTGAGTTGTACATTTCCATTACGGTTTCACAGGTGTGGTTACCAACGTGTGTCATCTGCTTGCATCCTTCATGGACTTGTGATGTGTGACATAGGTATGTTGACATTACATTTTCGAACGGATTTTGCCATTGTCATAGCTAATACACATTTTCATAATCACAGACTGACTCCAGATTGTTTTGTGGTTCAAGGATGTTTATTGAAGTGCTAATTATTGGAGGGGGTGGCAAAATGGTGATGGGTGATGGTGGAGGAATGTCCATGGCAGAGTCCAGTCTATTAGTCACACAGGTGCATTGCCCATATGGTCATAGGAAGTGGAGCTGGGGCAGTTCAAATCTGGACAGGGTAACAAAGTGGGACAGTGGGACAGTGGGAGGACAATCAGGGTGGTCTCATTTCCTGGCGGGTGTCTTGCCATCTTGCTCTGTCCTATTCATGGATCTCAGGGACCGCTTGTGGGGTGGTTCTCCGTCTGAAGGGGGTGGGGTGCTGGTATGGTGGTTCTGTGGCGGGGCGTCCTGTCCACTAGCGCCGGCGGAGGTGGTGGGCAGTTCATCGTCCATACTAGTGTCAGGGGCCCCTTGTAGTGCCACGGTGTCCCTCATGGTCTTTTGTATGTCCTTCAGCACCCCTACGATGGTGCCCAAGGCGGAGCTGATGGTTCTAAGCTCCTCCCTGAACCCCAAATACTGTTCATCCTGCAGGCGCTGGGTCTCCTGAAACTGGGCCAGGACCGTCGCCATCGTCTCCTGGGAGTGGTGGTAGGCTCCCATGATGGAGGAGAGGGCCTCGTGGAGAGTGGGTTCCCTTGGCCTGTCCGCCCTCTGTCGCACAGCAGCCCCCCCAGTTCCCCTGTGTTCCTGTGCCTCCGTCCCCTGGACCATGTGCCCACTACCACTGCCCCCAGGTCCCTGTTGTTGTTGGGGTGGTGGGTTACCCTGGGTTCCCTGTAGTGGTGGACACACCGCTGATTGACGTGTCCTGGGTACGGAGGTATGGGCACGCTGAGTGGGTGCTGTGCTGGTGTTACCAGAGGGTGGAAGGTCAGTGTTGGGCTGTGCCTGTGCAAGGGGAACCGACTGTCCCGAGGCCCACGATGGTCCGGGCTGGTCAAGACCTGCTCCTCCCATGTTGTTAGTTGTGGGGGAGGAGGTGGGGGTCCGCCGCCAGTCCGCTGAATCGCGATGTTGTGCCTGGATATCACGGAACGCACCTTCCCCGGTAGGTCGTTCCACCTCTTCCGGATGTCGTCCCGATTTCTTGGATGCTGTCCCACAGCGTTGACCCTGTCGACGATTCTTCGCCATAGCTCCATCTTCCTGGCTATGGAGGTGTGCTGCACCTGTGCTCCAAATAGCTGTGGCTCTACCCGTAGGATTTCCTCCACCATGACCCTGAGCTCCTCCTCGGAAAACCTGGGGTGTCTTTGGCATGACATGGGGTGGTGTATATGTTGATGAGTGTGGTGATGTGTGGTGGTGTGGGGTGTTTTGAGCGTGGATGTTGTATGGGTGATGGTGTTGTGTGCCTCTGTGTGGTGGGGTTGTCTATTGCTGTTGTCTCTCTCTGGCCTTCTTTCAGATATTTTGGTCGTAGGGGTTTGTGGGTGATGTGGGTGTGTGTTTTATATTGTATTGGGTGTGTGGGAGTGGTGTGTGTATGTGTATCAGGTGTGTGTATTTTGAATTGTCCAATGTGGCGGTGTTTTGGAGATGTGTGTGTATTTTGAGCGTGGCGGTGTGTACCGCCAATGGAATACCGCGGTTGTAAGACCGCCGCGTGGATTCGTGGGTCATCATAGCATGGGCATATTTCTGTTGGCGTGACGGTGGAGGTTTTGTTTTCGCCAGTTTATCACTGACCTTTGGTGTGGCGGAGTTGTGTGGGTGTCAGAATTTTGGCGGATTCCGAACTGTGGGTCATAATAGCTGTGGCGGGATTCCGCGGCCGCGGCGGTGTGTTGGCGGTCTTCTGCACGGCGGTAAGCGGCTTTTACCGCCAATGTTGTAATGACCCCCTATGTCATCCAATAAAGGCAGGAAATCATAGAGATTTAATATAGATGTCAACAGGCCTAATTCACAAAGCTCTTGTTGAAGGGTTAAGTTGCGTTTACTTCGTGTCGCAGTCTGGTTACAGATGTGGCACAATCTGCATATCCACAGGACCACTCAGATATTCACAATGACTTGACATGATTGAGTTTAGTGAACAGACTTTTTGTCAACCCACGTAAGAGCTCAGTTGTACATAGCTCTCCATTTATTTAACACCATGATTCAGGTAATTATGTTGACTGCTATCACATGTCCAATTCCTACTGCTGAAAGTGCCTTGAATTTGTTCTGTGGTGGCTTGAGACAGTGCATATAGGAAGTCAGATTCAAGTTTACGCAAAACCCTGTCATGACCCAAGTAGGAGAAAACTTAGGGTCTCATTTAGTATTTGCAGAAAGAGTCCCAAACTGCTAATGTGGTGTAGGTTCTGACTACATCCGTGCAGCCTCTAAATGTGTAGCTCTGCTATTATGGAAGATAATGTTTGCCAAAAGTGCTTTCGTAGACATGGTGAGAGCACTTTTGGGAAAAATATAACTCTGGGCAGGTATTTATATCCTGTTTTATTTTTGCTTTTCAAAAACTAGCCCCAAAGTCCAAAATAAATGCTCCACGGCTCTGAATTTTTCCTGAACTTTATGGGGGACATTTCTGTTTTTTCATGTTTGTGACTTCTATTTTTTGCATGATGGTCAGCAAACATGCAAGATTAGTGTTGGGTTGACTGTCTACAAATAAGGAAGGTCATATTACTCTTTACAGCTAGTAGTTCTGTGGCTGTTTGGTCACGTCCTAGGGATTTCACATTACGGAATCAGCATAGGCTAGTGGTGCCTTTGCCCTTAAATTAGATTGGAATACTGCTCAATTGTTGTGCAAGGTATCTGATAATTTTCGTCGTATGTCCCATTATTGCAAGATCCTAAATAAAGCTCTTGGTTCCCTTGACAGAGTAAATTTTCGACTCTAGAAGGGTTATGTTTACGCTTCGAATCCTAACAACTACTTCGACTAATCTGAGCCTTGATATAGTGAGAGCTGTGCCACCTATTTAGTTATTCCTTTCTGATGTCACACTGTTCATGTAGAATACAATCGCTATTAGTGCCTTGTTTATCGCAGTAACAAGTAGATAGTTGACACATCCTCACATTACCATGTCAAGACTTACCTAAGTAAGCACAAGTTAACATTTTACAGGGATAATATATTTAGTTTTATGTAACATTTTTCTACCAAAAACCAAGGTCATAGTTTTAATAGTGATATTATGAGGGAAGAATAGGAGAGAACAATAAAGTTGGTTGCCAGGATGCATATGATAGCGCGTCCAATCCTTATAAATTACTTATGCTTGGACTCGCCGGAGGTCGGTGAATCTTTTGACTGGGTTGAGTTCTCCTCATCCAAAGAATTGTCGGATCTCTCAAATCAATAATCATTTATAATCAATAACCAATACTCGATTAGTAATCAATCAACAAATTAGTTATACAGAAAATCAGTAATCAGACACGCCATGACCTTTCAGTCATGAATAACCACACCTGTTTATGAAAAGTGAATGAGTTTATTTCCCTATATTAACACAGCTAACACAATATAAGTAAGTCTCAAAATCAAATGATATACGTATACGAACATTACTAGTTGTCCATAACGACGGAAGAAACGCAATCTACGCAAAATTTGGATTATAATGCACTCGGTTATAGCAATGCAAATCACTAATAAAAGTAACTGAATTTGACTAATTGCATACATTGGTCAGCATAACAAGATTTCAATCCAGCATGGTGCATCAAGTGAATACCTCAACTAACCTCTGATTAGCATTGGCATGTGGGGCTTCATGCAAAACGAATTTAGTCAACATAAATTTAGAAAACTTCTAGCTTGGGCTCTGTCAAAATAAGCAGTTGGTACCTAAGAAGGAAAATACAATGAATAGTACATTTATCCTTTCATAGTTACCAAATACAATCAGCATTCAAGGTAAGTCTTCGTCCTTCAGGTACCGGTTCGATCAGCATGGGGCGGATTTCAAAGGGACAAAGTTTAAGTCAAATTTTCCTTCCTGCAGCAAGGAAAATGGGGCAAAAGTTATAATATGGGCAAGACGGGGTAAAGATAAAGTTAAAGTCTCTAGGGTGAGAATTCTTTAAAGTCTCTCTCTCTCACTGGGATAGAGAAAAAGCATCAAAGTGTCATCAAAATGGCTTCTCAGATCTGGCTTCAAAATGGCATCAAAGAAAAATGGCTGGCTTCTCTTTGTCCGGTGGGTTTAAGTAAGAAAACGTTCCAAATTCTTCAGGGTCTTCCATTGGAGGGTCCATGGGGTGGTTTCTCTTTAACCAGTGAATAGTGTCCTTTTTCTTAATGTTCACCTACGCATAGGTGTCCTTGGAGTTTTGGAACACAAGTAGCAACAAAGTTTGCCAATTAATTCTGTATCAGTGTCTTTATTGTCTGCACCTGCAGAAACTGACCTTGCTTCAAAGGGGATGAAACTTGCCTAGCACTCAACCTTGAGATAAGGGTATTAGTCATTCTACTGGAAAAATACAGCTTTTAAAGTTAAAGCACATCTTTGTTAATACAAGTGAAAACTACGCAGTTAAAATTTAGACCAGGTAACTAGGCCAAAGCCTCTGCTAAATTTAAGCTAAGCCCATAACAGTTTTAACGAGAAAATCATAAAATACATCTGCAATTATGACGGATTACTACATTATCGATTCTTCATGATTAATCAAGCTTGTTCATACTAATTGGCGAACTACTTCGTGGGCACATTTTCTACATACAATATTTTTCTTTGCTAAAATCACATTGTCTTATACGATTTTGTTACATGATATATGAATGTTTGTTAGTCTTTCTTTTTCTGCTTCATCACATGCTGTGACTATATGCAAAAAGTCCTGTGGCATATGGGCTTTGGCACGAACTTCTGTAGTTGGATCAGGCTTCTATGCAGTAGAGCACATGTTAAGAGCAGAAGGGTGATGTATATGGACTGGGCAGTGAGGCGTGGCACCTGACAGGAATGTCTTCCCTCACCATTTTTATTTGCATTGGCATTGGAACCCCTGGCCGTCAGACTTTGAACGGAACTCAGAGACCAGGGCATTGGGGTTAGTGACTCGGTCCATCTAATTTAGTAAGCAGATTATGTGCATTTTTACTTCAGGAGACAGGAGGCCTTGGTGCCCACCCTACTGAAAGAACTGGACCAGTTTTAAGCTATATCTGGACTCCTGATTAACTGGGATAAAACGTTGGAATTCCCGCTTGGAGTTCTGCAGAGTAAACCAATTCCCGAACTGCCCCAACTTAGACTGAGATGGTAGGTGAGCAGGTTCTGTTACCTGGGACTTATCAGGGCCCCATCGATAGAGGACCTCACCAACACAACCTAGATAGATTACTGAAGGGTCTCGCCTTTGTTATCGGATTTTGAAATATGCTTCCCCTCTTAGTGGCGGGACATGTAGCAATCCCTAAAAAGGTCTTCCTGCCTTAGGGCCTCTATGCAATAAAGACCTCACTATGCACGAGTACGAGACAGCACTTCAAGGCACTGAGTAGCCAGTTGATATCCTTAGTCTGGGCAGCAAAATGTAGTAGAGTAGCGCTAGGCACATTGAAACTGGATCAGGTGGAAGGAGGCATGGGCATCCCTGACATGGAGATCAATTATTATGAATCACAACTCGAACATGCGGCTCATTAGGTGACAAAGGACGATAACTAGGAAAAGAGACTCCTTACAGGCACCTATGAAGGAGCCCACCTGATGAAGTGCCTTTTCAGGTGTTCCAGAGTTATGGAGGAGTGGCCTTATTTGGTGCGTATGACAGTAGATATGTAGGAGAGGGCAACAGTCTGAATATTTAAAAATTCGCCCTTCTCAAGGGACTTACACGTTTAGGTGTTACATAGATTTAATCACATCAGAGATGGCATCTCAGTGGCCCAGTTCAGAGAGGGAGGTTGTAGAACTCTCGGGATCTGTACCCTGGGGAGAGGTTTATAACCTTTTAGGAGGCATGTGAGATGCCTGCGGTGGGAGCTGGCCAGCTTCTACAATATGCCAAGTTGGCAGGGATTGTTAAAGAAATATGTAGAAGCTTTTCCGAACCCCTCCACAAACAGAGACCCTACAAACCCTATTCATGGTGGGAGGTGCCTGACATCTGGTGTCCCTCATGTATAAAGCCCTGAAGGAAGACGTGACAGTGAGGATCTCTAGAGCTAAGCAAGTATGGAATGAGGAACTGGGAATACAACTTACAAATGGGGAATGGAAAATATTGAGTGCACTGGTCAAGGAGGTGTTGTGCAACACTAGATTTAAGCAAATACATTTCAATTATCGTCCCTGCATCGATCAAGCTGAGCCGAAGTTTCCTGGTGATGGGTAGCGGTATGCCAGCACTTCAGGACGGAAGTTGCCTCCATCCTGCACCTGGGTTGGATGTGCTGTGAAGTGCATATGTACTGGACGTTGGTTGTAGAGCAAGTTACAAACGTAACACGCCTTGCCTTCAGAATACTACGAAATACTATCTGGTAGGAATAATAAAAAGACCTCAGGGGAAGAACATGCAGTGGAAATTTATGCAACTCACATTGGTGTTCACGACAAGGCAGGTGTCCATGGCTTACCTGGGAACTAGGGGCCCGCGTTCCAAAGCTGGTGTAGAGATGTGACTGAATGCACCATGGCTGAGGAGACTAACATTTGCTTAACTAGAAAGGATGACAATCCAACAACAGATTCAGATACCTGAGATGACATGCTTAAAAGATCTAAGGAGGGATGAGAAGAGGAGAGTCGAATACAAACCCATAACCCCGATATAAGCAATGCAGATAGGCAATAATATCTGCTGGGAATTCAAGGGAAGTGTAAGGAAAAGAGGGCAAAGGAATAAGCACATGGATGGAGATCACGAAGGTCCTTGAATCCACAGGATAGGAAGAGTACTGAGTGGGGCACAGCACAGCGAATGGAGGGAAACCACGACTGCCCGACTGAGTTCTGAGAATAGGAATGAGCTGAGCAATGCGAGTGTCTATTATAATACAAAAAACTCTGTAAGTCATTTACAGATTGTTGTATGACATGTAATGGCAATTACCTTGAGAAAATGAATAAAATAATAAAAAGAGTTAATTTTTTTTTTTTAACTTTCCTTTGCGAGGGTGTATTAAAGCACCATATACTATGAGCTTAAAGAAAAATTAATACCACTAATCAAGGTTAGCAAACCTTCAACATGTTTAAAGGTGGAGCAGATGCACTTTACTGCTGTTTAAAAGGGGTAAAGTGAGCAGAGTACTAAAGCCAGCAAAACATATGATCCAGAAAGAGGTGAAAAATCCAGGGTGACTATGCAGAAAAGGTGGATTTCCTACACCTAGGCAACAGGAAGGCTCAGCGCCCCAATTCAGAACTACAGAGTGCTCACTAGGCCCTGTCTGTTTCATAATTTTCCAAAGCTAGAAGGACCACAGGGCAAGACAACAAATTCCAGAAGACCAACTTTTGCTAAGGAGCGTGTGCTGATAGACTGCCTGAGACGTTTTGCCACGGGTATAAATGGCCTACAGATATTCCTTCTGTCCAGTGCTTACTGGTTACACAAATACATATGCACAGAACTACTTATTTGAGTTAATCTCATGTGCCTTTGACTTTCTGGAGAGTTAATGGAGTTTTTCTATACCACGGATCATTTTTGCTCTCAAGACTCAACTTGGTTTGCATACTTGCCTTGAAAAAGTCCTAGGCTTGTTTGCCTTTTCAGGGTGAAATACATGTTGGCTGAAACTCTACAACCTTAAAATAATTTGTAAAAATGGACTGGACTGAACCTGCACAACTTCAAATAATTGATTTTTATTTATAATGGACATCCAATAATAAATGTGTATATACAAAATTGGATACAAAACAATTATTTTTTGCATTATTATTTAGATATAAACGTTGTAAGGAATCCCAATAACTATCAACTTGTAACACTTGTTCTGTACTTGCATCTTGCCTGTTTCTAGCTTGTATGTTTCGAGGTTTATGGGTTTTTACCTTGTCAACTACATTTACAACAAATGGACAAGCTGTAACAGTTTTGACAGGGTATTATTGGAAAGAGGGAAAGGATGAAGAGCCCATTGTTCTTTTTTCCTTAACTTTTATGTCTCCATTTTTCAACAAAACAGCGTCATTGGTGTGCCATTCTAATTCCAGCCCTGTTTAAGAGCCATATTTCAGAATACAGAAGACTAATTTCTCCACATACACGAAACGTTGTTTCATAACTTTAGAGGCGCTTGGATACTTTGTGGTTTTATTTTGTGTTATTTTGGAAGTCATTCTGACTAGGTTCAATTTTAGGTTTTATGCCAGAATGTGGCAATCAATCTTAATTTGTGCATATTGATTTCAAGAAATTGTTTTATGCCTCTGTTTGTGTTAAGGTTCTGTCTCAGTAGATAACTTTTTCTGCCTCATTCTGGAGTAGACCTATTTAAAGACCGAAGCCAGATTTGCAAACCTGAGATTCCTTTCTTGGTACAATGGGATTGCCTCTTGTAGTATTTCAAAGGTGAGGTTAGAGCACTTTTCACTTACTTTGTATCTTTGTCATGCTATGGCTACACAGGAGGGAATGATTCTGTAAGATACTGGCCTAGGCTCCATTTTGTGGCAAAGTCTTGTTATGGGAAAACATGAGGCTCTATTTAGTCTGCAAGAGAGAGGCCATTTGATACATGCAAACGTTTTCTGGTTGGCTCTGTTTTGGTTTTGTGTGTGAAGCCTGGAGGATTTGATCCAGATCTGGTGTTGTCTCATGTAGAAGTGCCTTACACATTAAGTGGCATGTGAATAGTGAGTGAGGGGTTGTTGCCAACAGGGGATTTGTAAACCAATGTAATTAGTAGTAAGCAAGTCACTCTAACCATGATACTGGGAACAAAGGGTGTTTACTGCTTTTGTGAAATCTCAATGGTTTTGATGATCTTTCTTCTCTTTGGAAAAGTGAAGTTATGCATGTAGATATGCATGTGTTTTTGTGGCCATGCCAGTCTTTATTTTTGCTGTAAGGATGTTATTGTGCTGTATGGCAGAATATCCATAAGGTAGGTGGTTTTTTTTTGTGCGTGGCCTAATATATATTTGTGTCATAGCCATTTGTGTGACCAAACCTGCATGGCTAAACATGCAAACTAGGCAGCTCCTTTTTATGCAGCTTATTGTACAGTTGCTGGATCTTAGGGATTGTTTTATTTCTATCTAGTTTTGCGTAAAAGCTCCCTTTTTATAGATCCTTTGTGTGACATCCCAGACTAGGGTTACCTGTTTTTCTTTGCTTCACCAATGTCTCAATGTTTGACTTATTTACGCTCTGCAGCTATTTTCCATTTCTTCTCCTAAACCCTCTTTCTATCGTTCTCGCTGCCTTACTACTCTCTTTATCTGACCATCTTTCTGTACCTCTTTTACTTATTCTAAAATATTACCTATCTCTCTGTCTTTATCTATCTTCCTGTTCATTTTTCTACCTCTCTGCAGTGGCGGCTGATAATTTTACAAGGGAGGGGGCAGAAAGGGGGGAGGTTACACATGCACACATACACCCCAATCACACCTATTGATTCACACACATACTCACACACCCATTCGCAACAGTCCCTAACAAATACACACACATTCACACATACACATATGCACCAAACAAAAAATAAATAAAACTTACTTCAACTGCTCCGACAGGAAAGCCTCGGAGGTCCCAGGAGGGTTGGGACTGTTGCCTTATGACCTATGGTCCTATAGTCAGCCAATGAAGGAAGGCAGCAGCCCCAGTCTCGTCACAGAGTAGGATGGTGTCAGTAAAACTGATGACCCCACCCCACTCTGTGACGAGGTGTCACTGATTGACACTTGGTCCTTGGCATGTCAGGGCTTAAAACTAAAGCACCCAGGTCAGAGGCAATCAGTGACGTTTTCCCCTCGTCATGAGGGGGAGGACCTCGAGACACATTTACCAGGCTGAAAAGGTCGTGCCCAGAGGGCTGTGACTTTTGAAGCCCAGCAAAGTTCAGATCAGGCAGCCCAGAGTCTGCTCGTTTAGCACATGTCCAGCTCCTGGCTGCCTTACCTGAAGCAGAAGAGTATCTGTCAGGCTGACTTTTGTTTAGCCTCACAGATACTCTTCACATCAGGAGAACGGTAGGAAGGTGCGGCCCCTCAGCCCTTGTGGACGAGCCGCTGCTGCCGCTCTGTGTCTTTCCTTCTATTTCACCTTTTTCCCTTTACCTTATGTCTCTCCCTACCTAACCTATATCTTTGATATCTCTAGCTCTTCCAAAACTATCTTTTTGTACTCTTTACCTCCCTGTCCATCTCCTGTCTCCTGACCCTCCTGTTTCTAAGACTCAAAAGAGCTTGGAGTCACTGTCTAGGCAGTGAAGTGCACAAATACACAAATAGAAAGAGGGTAAGAAGGTCAAAGCAGCAGAAGAATACATAGAATGATTATATTTCACACAATTGAATGGTAAAACTCTTTAGAGGTTTGTTTTGATTTTCTCTGTTGCTGCAAGATATACCAGTAGTAACATAGAATATAAACGTGATTCTGAATTTCTGGCAAATTTAGCTACAATTTCAAGCATTAAAGCCACATATCTTACACTGATATGATGCTCATTTCCACTAAATATCCACCAAATCACCCGTAGCCTGTTTTCACTAGAATGTCAGGAACAGGCTGGTTAGACACAGAATTCTGCATTTTCAAGTAAAAAATGTAGATCTAAGCAAAAAAAATAAAAAGGGGTTAATTAATTCTTCCACACACTTTTTTGGTACTGTTTGAATGGACATTAGGCAGCTTGAGCTTTTGTCTGCTTTCGCCAGTGCCCATGTTTAAAGGTTTTGTTTGACATCACATGTGCTTGAGTTAATTGAAAATGGGTAATATAGAGGCCTCAAAATACATGTTGCACATGGCCTCAAAAGTGCTGATGATGTCACTGTTCAACCAGAATGTCCTTCAAAAGGATTCCAGTGAATGATTCCTTTTGTTCAACATTCCGGGCTATGCTCTGTTTTAGGGTCAAGACTGGAATAACCAATAAATCATCTCTTCTTTAGCAGCATAAGGGGTGCTTGATGAGTGTTCGTGTGTTGTGATGTAAATTCATTACGGCTAATTTTCTGCATTGTATCAGTACAGAGTACACTCAAGTACATTTTGTGAGCACCGTTTTCAAATGCATTATCCTACCGTTGTTAGATCTGCAAAGATTTGTTTCTTCAAATCTTCCGATTGGCTGGTAGGCTGCGATTATCGAGAAAAAGGATGAGTCCAAGGGAAGGGGGATCAAGACCAAATAACAAACTAAAATAAAATAGAGAGAAATACACTGGTGCACAAATTCCTGCAGGGAAGAGAGGTTATGATTACTAACTTGAGGCTTGTTTGTGCTGCCTAGGTTGTCTTCTCACCATTAGCATAGGATCCTACTTGGGGTTGGATAATTGACTCCCTTCAAAGGATTCAGAGTTATTTTCTAACTTTCTTTTCTCCAAAGGGGAAATGTGCGGATCAAATGAGTATTCTTCAACTTAAGGCAAATTCACAATCCCCCCTTTTGCATTGCTGAAGGTAGACTTACCAGAGTGAGCCTGCACCACGCTTCCCTGAAGACTCTCTGAAGGGGTTGCCTTTTCTCTGTCAGGATCCACAGAAAGCTGTAAAAATTGTTGACTTTTGGAATAATAAACATTACATAGGATTGCGAGTACAAATCTGGTAGTTGCTTCAACGATTTGTTACAAGGGTGTTATAACTTCACACCGATCTGAGCCCTTAAACACAGTGGTCGTGGGTTCAGTAGATGACTCTCATAGGACCTATGATTTAAAGAAAAATGTTTATCACACATTCACATTCACTTTACCTTCCCAAAGTCTCTGACCAGAGTTATGAAACTGTTTGCCTCTCGCACTCATAAGCCTTTCATCAATAGAACAATAAATTATACAGATAAATGTGTTTCACAATAAGTAGTGATTGGAATTTGAACCAATGTGCACAAAAACATATGGGGATGCAACCACCAACCCTCACAAATCTCCTATGGAAATTGTGTTTTCTTTTGAGTTCATCATAGGTCATACCTCTGCATTCTCTATGCCCTAGAAGACCCCATTCAAAGAGATAATTGAATGTTAATAGCACTTAGGTGGACTGTTGACTTCTGGAGGTAAGTCGAAGTTCAGTGGGCAACGGAGGTCCAAAAAGGAGGTCCACTCTCCCTTTGATTCTCAATGCAAAGCATTACGAGCCAGACAGGGTTAGTCTTGGCCATCAAAATGCCTGACAAGACTTCCATATCTTATGAGAGCCAGAAGTCTTGCAAGAGTTCGGATTCGGGAGGGGAAAATCAGTTGCAGAGCCCTAGGGCCTAATTCCGATTTGGTGTACAGGTTACTTCGTCACAACAGTGATGGATTTCCCATCTGCTGAAATATAAATCCCATAGGAAATAATTGAATATATGTTTTGGGGGATGGGATTTAGGGCCAGATGTATCAAGCGATTTTGCATTCGCAAACGGGGTGAATCGCAAAATTCGGCTGTTTGCGAATGCAAAAATGCCTTTCAGAATGTATGAAAGGCATTCGCAGTGCAATTTTAAGGAATCGCAAAAATAGCGATTCCTTAAAATTGCGACCCCCATTTAGAGAATCGCAAATTGCGATTCTCTAAATAAGAAATCGCAAATAAGGAATCCTTATTTGCGATTTCTTAAGCACATGTATCAAGCATTTCCTAAATGCGAATTGGGCATTTAGGAAATGCAATTACCACAAACAAAAGTTTGGTGGTAACCATGTGCAAATTTTAAAAATGCATTTTAAATGTATTTTTAAAATTGACATGTAGAGCACACATGCCCCCAAGGCATGTGTGTGCTTCACATGTCTGTAAAAATATTTTTGGGGTGCAGCAGAGGGGGCCTTAGGCCCCCAGCACCCTGGGATTTGCATTTCCTAAATTGCGAATTCCTAACTGGAATTCGCAATTTAGGAAATTCAAAACCATCCGCAACAGGCACATAGGTGCAAATGGGGTTGGATTCTCTATTTGCGATTCGGTAATAGCATTTGCGAATTTTAAGAAATCGCTATTACCGAATCGCAAAAATCATACATACCGTTTTGCATTTCTTAAATAGCGATTTCTTAAAATTCGCTATTTAAGAAATGCAAATTGGTTTTTTGATACATCTGGCCCTTAGTCACCATTGTGACAGAGGATGAATATCCCGTCCGCCAAAATATAAATCCCATAGGAACTAATGGGATTTATATTCCAGTAGACGGGATCTCTGTCACCGTTGTGGCGGAGTAACCCATCCACTGAAATCTAAATCAGGCCCTCAGTCAGTCTATGGAACTGAAGATGGGTCACCCAATGTGATGGATGGCCTTGATGTTTGTGGTAAAGTTCTGTAAGGAAATCGTTTACACTGTGGCATGTAAAACACATTGTTGCAGTGTCTTGCTTGTGTTGTTTACCGAAAGAAGCCCCAAGATAGAGGAATATTGGAGGCAAGGCCTGTGATAACCTGTTCCCCTTCAAATGTGGCTGGGCAGATAAGTCGTGATACATGACACACGCACTCCTTGACTAATGTTGTGCACTTGCACTTACTGACTATTGTCTAGGCTGGAGCTGGAAGGTGCAAATAATGTTTGCTTTGTTTGTTCATTTTCTAATGGCAAATGCTTGGAGTTATTAAAAGATAATTATGCACCAGAACCTAATGATACTTTGGCTAGAAACTTTGTTCTGGCCTGGTTGTTCTGAGTAAGCCTGAATTATTGTCACAAACAGGATGTTTCATTTCTCTAGGGAAATCAATAAAGCAGAAAAAAAGAACAGAACCACTGAAAAATCACAAAAGAAGAAGAAAAGTTGGCTTAAAGAAGAAGTGAGAGAAAACAAGAAAATTCAGGCATGAACACAGTGCCGACCAAAATGTGCAAGACTGTTGGGTACTGCAGAAGAAGGCCCTTTCTTCAGGCAAAAATGCTATGCCCATTACTTTAACTGAAGACTCCACTTGCATGCAAATCACAGAACAAAGTTATTCTAAAAGAATGGCAGATGTCACCACAAAGAAACCAGCAGTCGTGTCTACAGAAGCAACGGAGAGTACTAATAGATAAGTGTTACTGACCAGTGATCAGTTATCATCCATCAGAGATACTGTGAATGTGCACCTGGTAGCAGTCAAAGATTGCACACTATCAACTTGAAATCGATTATTTGAGTTGGTGCAAACTGCAATTTAACAATGCAGTCTTCTACTGTATTCACTGCTCTCTTTTAAGTGCTACACTCTTGTGCAGTCTTTCTCTGGGAATCGTACAAAAGGATGGATGTGTAAGGAACGGACACATAATGGCTACTCAATCCAGATTATAGGAGAAACAAATCAGTAGGCAACATATGATGCTTTCAGGTAAGTTTTTGGCTCTTTTAATAACCCTGCCTTGATATGCTTATTGAGCTGATCAAAGCCCTCTGTAATAGTTTCTCTGACAATCTAAGATGTATTCCTAATGTACAGTTCCAAGGTGTTATAACCTGCTGTTAGTTGTAATGCATTCTCTCCAGAGATTCCCTGTTCCCTGTTACTCAGTCAGTGTGTGATGTCATTGAATGCTGATGAGTGCCTGAGAAGACAGGTTGAGAGAATGGGGTGAGCAGAGAGGATGCTGCTCCTGATTGGGTACTTTACCATGTACCGGCATTCTTTACACTCAAAAGATCTCCAGCAAAGAACCCCACGAGGGGCCCGTCAGGCATTGCAGTGCCGGCCTGACGAGGAGCAAAAGCCCGATGATAAAGCATGTCACCATTTGGTGAGTGAGGGCTCTTGTTCTCTATACGAGCAGACTCATAGACTCTATTACTCACTGTATACATTTGTACTAGTCTATTGGCTGGAAATGTGTACTTTTGTTTTTTTGGTATTATGATGGGAGTACCGTACACAGGACCAACTTTTCTCTAAACACTCCCGACATATTAGCCCTTCTTTGTTTGTATTTGGTACTTTACAATGTAACCTGCAACTTTTCCATAAACCTACAACCTGTTATTATATGTGAACTGGTTACCTGACTACTCCCTTTCAATTACAAATTACAACACTTGCAACCACTGGAAAGCGAATCTATGTGTGAGAAAGACACAGAAGTAAATAAGAAGAGAAGGTAGATTGATGACAAAGCAAACTTACATGACCTACATGTAAGAGAAACTGATGAAAACAAAGAGGAGAAGATAGATTGAAGACAAAGTGAAAATACGTGCGAGAGAAACTGATGGAATCAAAGAGAAAAAGAGGCTAATGAGATACAAAGAGTAAAAGAAACATCTGTACCCGACCAGTGTATTTTCCAACAGACCGCCTACTGACAACGATAATCAAAGACTACAAGCCTAAGGTAGTGGCCTGCTGAACTTCGTATGTACACAGCTGGAGAGTAAACAGAGTTGAACAATCACCTAATCTGTACAGTGGTTAGTGGAGTGGATTTGCAGTCAGCATTCCTGATGGTGAGTGGACTGACAGTCTATCAAATGATTTACAGTGAGCCCTGGTGTGCGTAACTTGATGTGCAGTAATCTAGAGGAGAAGACGGTTGCCATGTTTATTAAAGCATTGCCATGGGAAGCTAAGAACTTACACATGCATAAAGGGAAGTGGCCTGTTTAACTCAACTAACCAGTACCAATATTGAGCGGGAGCTCGAGGACTCCTGTAGGAAAGGTATGCAGAGTGAATTAATGCGACATATATTCTGTGAACAGAGTGTTGTGTGAATTTGTTAAATATTGTATGATTTCGATCCCAAGCGCGAGCTCATAGGCTTCAGGGAGGGAACAGAATCCTGAGCGCACCCAGTGCTGTGCCAACGACATTGTGATCAGCGTTGCCTGGGAACACCTACCGGCATCTATCTAGTTGTGATGTAAGAACATGTCAGAGCGACGCGTGATGTAGCAGTCAAAAACTAAATCGCACACCAAAAGCAAGTCAACACAATGCGGGAATCACTAGTGTGTGCATCATTATTTGGGGAAACACGTCAAAGCGGCATGCAATGCTGTTCTTTGAAGCCAAACAACACTGCAGGATCAAAATAAAGACGCAACATATTTGTGGTGTATACATTTGTGGTGTGACATTGAACTTAATGCCAAAAGAACTATGATGTGTCTCTAAGTGGTGGATTTATACTCAGGGTATTGTGTGTAAGTTTGGCGAGATTTCGCTCCCTGGAGTGAAGGACTTGGGTTACCTGTCAGAGAATAATTTCAATGCTGATTTATTTTCAAGTGATGCGAGTTGTATTGTACAAGTTACTAATTCTGTTACTATTTGTGCAAAGTAATCACGAAAAAAAGGCTTGTATTTATTGTCTTGCAAGAATTTTGTAAGGCGTTAGTGCTCCTTGTTGGGTCTCTGTTTCTGTATGAACGTGCAGGAGTCTTAGAAGTACTGGTAATAGCACTATGTTTCGTGTCCCTGGTCCTGCGAGAGTTACATAGTAGAGGGGGAGTGTATGAAAGGTGACCTTGGTCCTGCAAGGGCTGCGCTGTAGAAGGCATGCTGTAGTGTAAGGAGTTGATGTGCCCATGGTCCTTGTAGAGAATGCAAAATAGTGTGAAGGGTTAGTATTTGCCCCTGGTTCTGCAAGAGTATGCATTAGAGGGTGGCCGCATAGTATTTGTCCCTGGCCCTGTTAGAGTAGGCAGTAGAGGGATGAGTGTAGGGGGTGCGTGGAGTATATGTGTTTACTGTACCTCCCTAATCTTGTGACTGATGGACTGGCAGTAGAGGTAGGTGTAATACATGTGCCTGCGCCTGCAAGTCAGTGCTATAGTTGGTATGTGAATTACATGTGTGTTACTTGGGGAAAATAGTGTATCCATGGTATGGCTCATGCGAGTGGTTTTTGTGGATGGGTTCTGTGTTTTAGTTTCGGATGGATGTGGTTGAAAACGACGATTGTGTGAATAATTTTTAGGGCTTATCTAAGATAGAGTCTTTTACAGCTCTGTTGTGTTTTATTGTGTTTTCATTAGTCCTGTATTTTTAATATTTTTCTAAGGGCAGGAGATGTGTTATAACCTGCTGTTAGTTGTATTACATTCTCTCCAAAGATTATTTGTTCCCTGCTGCTCAGTCAGTGTGTGATGTCATGGAACACTGATGTGTGCTTGAGTGGGCAGAGAGAATGGGCTGAGCAGAGAGGATGCTGCTTCCTGGTGGGGTACTTCACTATGTAACCTGTAACTGTTAGAAATGGGGTCTTTGGTTGGCAGTCAGGTTACCCCCTGTCCAAGCAAGGACCCTCACTCTAGTCAAGGTAAAAGAGAATCACTCTCAGATAACCCCTGCTCACCCCCTTGGTAGCTTGGCATGAGTAGGCAGGCTTAACTTCAGAGTGCTAGGTGTAAAGTATTTGTAACAACACACACAGTAATTTTATGAAAACACTACAAAATGACACAACACAGGTTTATAAACAATAGGAACTATTTATCTAAACAAAACAAGACCATAATGACAAACATCCACCATACACAAGTCATGTTATTAATTAAAATGTAAAAAGAGTCTTCATATTCTTTTAAACACAGCGGCGTGTTGTTTTTCCGGAGGTTGTGCCGAAATGTTTCCGGCACAGCGGTCTGTGCGTGGACTTCTCAAACTTGGTCCACCATCTTCACCTGTCAAGGCCCCAGGAACTGGATAGGGCACCACTTGGCATGGCAGGAGTCTCAGTAGAGAGTCCAGGTGCTGACAGGGGAGAAGTCTTTGTTGTCCCTGAGACTTCAACAACAGGAGGCAAGTTCAGTTTTAAGCCCTTGGAGAGTTCTTCACAAGCAGGAAGGCACACAAAGTCCAATCTTTGTCCTCTTGTACAGGTAGAAGCAGAAACTGCAGGATAGCTCCACAAAGCACAGACAGGGCAGCTCTTCTTCCTCAGATCTTAAACTCTTCTCCAGGCAGAGATTCCTCTTGGTTTTCAGACGTGATCTAAAGTCTGTGGTTTTGGATCCCCTTCTTATACCCATTTTGCCATTAGAAGTAGGCTTACTTCAAAGAAAAGTCTCTCTTGTTTGCGAAATCCTGCCTTGCCCAGGCCAGGCCCCAGACACACACCAGGGGATTGGAGTCTGCATTGTGTGAGGGCAGACACAGCCCTTTCAGGTGTGAGTGACCACTCCTCTCCTCCCTCCTAGCACAGATGGTTCATCAGGATATGCAGGCTACACCCCAGCTCCCTTTATGTCACTGTCTAGAGAGAGGTGCAAACAGCCCAACTGTCAAACTGACCAGACAGGGAATCCACAAACAGACAGAGTCACAGAATGGTTTAAGCAAGAAAATGCTCACTTTCTAAAAGTGGCATTTTCAAACACACAATCTTAAAATCAACTTTACTAAAAGATGTATTTTAAATTGTGAGCTCTGGAGACCCCAAATGCCACGTCAATCTGCTCCCAAAGGGAATATACACTTTAATCATATTTAAAGGTAGCCCCCATGTTAACCTATGAGAGGGATAGGCCTTGCAACAGTAAAAACCGAATTTAGCAGTATTTCAGTGTTAGGACATATAAAACATATTAATATATACCCTACCTTAAACATACACTGCACCCTGCCCATGGGGCTACTTAGGGCCCACCTTAGGGGTAGTGTTAGATGCAAGAAAAAGGAAGGTTTAGGCCTGGCAAGTGGGTACACTTGCCAAGCCACATTGGCAATTTAAAACTGTACACAGACACTGCAGTGGCAGGTCTGAGCCATGTTTACTGAGCTACTAATGTGGGTGGCACAACGAGTGCTGCAGGCCCACTAGTAGCATTTGATTTACAGGCCCTGGGCACCTCTAGTGCACTGTACTAGGGATTTACCAGTGAATCAAATATGCCAATCATGGATGAACCAATTACATACACATTTTGTATAGGAGCAATTGCACTTTAGCACTGAATTGCAGTGGTAAAGTGCCCAGAGTAACAAAAACAGCAAAAACAGAGTCCAGCACACATCAACAACCTGGGAAACAGAGGCAAAAAGTTAAGGGAGACCACGCCAAGGATGAAAAGTCTAACAGTAACTTCTTCAATAAACCTACAACCTGATATTCCACATTAACTGGCTACCTGACTCCTGCCACCGAAGAGGAAATCTTTTAAATACAGCACAAGGTTTACATTTTGCTGATGTCGTCACAGCCCTGATGTAGTTTCACTTTTTTGTTTAAACCATCTCCATGAATATCCAGCAAGTACAGACATGAGTGTCAGTCACTGAAAAACTCCTCGCTACAGATTTCTGCAATTTTGATTTCGTATATTCTGTTGCCATGAACTTTGAAAATGATGCTCAGCATTTTCAATTTTTCTCTAACCTTATGGAAATTATCCAGTGAATATGTTGGCTAAAAGCTACATTCTTTCAGGTAAAAGATCATCCGTTGTAATGAGGATGACTGTATACATTTAAATATTTTGGACTCCTTTTTGCTGTAGTTGACATATTTCTTCTGTCTTTATTATAAGTTCCCTTCTCCCCAAATCAATCAGGACAAGGGGATTATTTCCTGGAATGAGAGGATTGTTGCTACCAACAAATGATATACTTTCAGCTAAAATTCAGAAATTTGAGAGAGCTCAATTGAATCGGTTATGTGAGTTTTGTAACATTTGTTTTGTTTATGGGTAAAAAGTAAATGTGTTTTCTTTGCTCCTTGCTGGTGCAGGTTCTATTCTCTGACTCCCTTCTATTGGAAATTGCCTAGAGAAGAACCCATAAGAAGTTAAGATCTGTTCTTTCTCTTTCTCCTCGCAGGTACTATTCCCGGAGGTCCTGACCTAACTTATTACCCTTGCCTTTCTGCCAGATTTCTGATTTGTGTGTTGATCACTGACTAGGACTATTTGGTTTGAACTGAAAAGCTTTCTACCTTATGCATGAAGTTCAGTGTAGGAAAAAGCATATTTTTGCATGACCGCACCCATTTTTTTAGACTGATGCTATGTTTTTTTACTCTGTGCACTGCCACCATGATAACCAGGCCTCAATGCATATGCTCTGACCCTTAAAACATGTAAAAAATGGCAATACTCCTAACTGGCTTAATTAACGTAACTATATGTCACTAGTAAATGGTGCAAAGTAAACACAGGGCCTGCAAATTAAATGTCACTTGTAGATGGCAGCACACATTGTGCCACCCCTAGAGTGACAGTTCAAAACATGACTGCAGGCCTACCACTGTGGGCTGTCTGTGCAGATATAAAACTGCAAATTTAATCTGGCACAATAACCCCTTTTTTCAGGCCTAAACCTGCCTTTTAAATATTAATAATTCACCTCTAAATTGGACTTAAATAGCCAAAAGGCACGTGCATAGTATTTAAAAGTAGGACATGTAAAGGTTCAATGTTAAACATGTCCTTACACTGACAAGTCTCCAAAAGATATTTTCACAATTACAGGGTTAGCTATTACATAGGAAAGCATTGGAATACAATACTAAGATTAAATAATGTTATCTCTGCTTAGAAAAAATCTACAATTTCCATTTTTAACTTTTGCAAATATTTACACATGCCCACTCAGGTGGTAAAGTTGGATTATTTTTAAAAAGTGAACTTTTACCTGCCTAAAGCTTCTCGAAGACCATTTGCACAAGCTTCCAACTATAACCCATTAGATGAATAGCCTCTTTGATGAGGTGTGAACTTGCTTCCATAGTCGGGACAAAGGCCTTGGGTGTGGGGATGTGTTCTGTTCCTCTTAAAATATGACCATTGTGGCAGTGCCCAGGAAAATAATTAATTTCAAAGAGGCCTACCCTGTCACGGGCAGATGTAGCTAACTTCTAGACCTCCCCACCTCTATCCCTCTAGGCAGCTAGGCACTGTTCACAGTGTGAGAGGAGTTGCCCTCAGAAATGGTTTTGAGTGACAACATAGGAGGGGTTGCTCATGCCCCTGGCCACACTAATAGGGTGGGCACAGAATCTCAAAGGACAAAAGGTATTGCCATGTTTGTTTTAGGTGGTTGAGTGCTGTCAGATTGTTTGCACTAGGGCACACAGAAACTGCTGCAAACGTAGGTATGATTATATCTGGGAACTCTTTACCCATTGGACAGATGGGCAGGAGTCACCCCTACACACAGGCTAGTGTCAAGCAGAAATGTGGCACCCCTGGGCAACTTCTACAGATTAGTACTGGACCTGTGGAAAACAGAAGAAGGACTGCATATTGCTGTTCGGGCCTGTGAGGAGAACCCTAAGTGCTGAACCTGCTCTAACCTATACCCAGGACAAAAGAAAGGGAACTCTACGGGTCAGTTGGCTGACCTCATGTTAAGCTACAGGGACACAACAAGTTGCTAGAAGCCCTTTTTCTCTAGAGCCCAATTGTCCAGTTCCAACTTGAACTGCTATGGACCCTGCTGGTGGTTTCAGTTTGAGTACTGTTCCTGAGATCTGAGAACCCTTGGCTATTGCCATAGGGTACTTCTTCGGCCTACATCTAAAACTTGGGACTTAGAAACTTTTTTCTTAACTTTTCAATAGGAGAATCATCAAGGGACTGGGACCAACCTGCCAATGGACTCGCCGAGGGTGCATAGCCACTGGGCCTCACTTCACTGCAGCTCCTGCTATGCTCTGCTTCATGGCAGCAAATCATTTTCAATGGAACTGATGCCGACCAGCATCCAATGACATAGAACCATCCTGGGCTACAGCCTTGTTCCTCCTAGGAAATCTGGCTTTGGAAAGAGTTCCAAAGGTGGAAAGTGTCACAAGCTGACTCCCAGCAGAATCCGATGGATATCAACAATTTCCTAAACTCGAACTCCAAACCTTTCCCTCTCTAAACCTTTCCTGCCTTTGCTGACAGCTTAATCGAGACTCCATCCTTTGTCAACACATTGTCAAGAAGCCCATCTCCACATATAGCCTAAAGGCTTGCTCCCTGAAGACTCTAACTTCTCTGAAATGTTTTAAGTGCAAAGGTAACTTTCCCACCAAGACAAATCCGTCCCATGTATCCGACCTGGGCTCCACTGCTGTTGATCTTAAAACACACCATTGTCCTGGTCTAGCACAACCAATTGCATGCAGTTAACGCTTTGTGCTTTTTGGTGCTTTTTTTATTTAAAACTTTCAAATATCATATCTCAGGTTCCCCTCATTCGCTTTTTGTCATTTTGGAGTAATTTTGTTTATTACACTATTCTCTATTATTTTAGAAATTGGAATGGGATTTTTATTTTTTTGTGTTTTTGACTTTGTAACTGTTTGATACTTCTAAATGTTTTTTTAATTGTATTATGTTAAGCTGTCTATTCTGTGCCATAGCTAAAAGGGTTGACCTCAGGTTTCAATTGCTGTAACCTTTACTGGACCTCACAAGAATAGCAACATTATTACCTCAGTCTACCAGTAAGCACGCAAAGGTATTCATTTTTTTAACTTTATTCATATTACCGCCCAGTTCTAAGTGACCACCTGGTTCAATTCAAATATCTACTACTTCTCTACACTGATCCAGAACTACAATAATCACTTTCCACTGGTAGTCCTGGAATCACAAGACCTCTTACTTGTGAATCAGGGCATTAAAAGGATTGACAAAAACATAAGAACCATTGTTTCACTGTCGCATGAACCTTATGGAGATGACTCAGTAGTTTTTGACCCACATATATTTTGACTTTTCTTTGTTTTGCTGTTACAAGTTTGTGAGGGAGCTAAATGTGTATTTCCTTTGACTGTTTGTAATAGTTTTTCATGGGTGATGCGTACAATGTATTTCTTTACTGTTATGTATGGCTCTCATTGAGCATCAGTAGCAAGAATGTTAGATCCTAAATCTGGTTAGTCACTGCCATGATTTAGCAACATGGGAAACAAAAGTTGTTTACTACTGTTGCTACTGCATGAAAGAATTCAAGGCTGCTCTGACAGGGCTCTCAGAGAGCCTGTTAGAGCAGCACTAGTTCTCTGTTCAGAGAAGGGACAAGAGAACAGCTTCAGCTGGGGAAAGGGAAGGGACAGAGGGTGGTGAGGTGGACGACAGGAGGAACATTTGTTTTTTGACATTTGGGACAGGGAGAAGGGGCATTTTATGTATGGCACTCTCATACTCTTCAACCTTTGTACAGCAATTGAAAGCAGGGGCAAATAAATGTGGGGACCACACATAAAAGAAAATTACAACATTGGATTGTTGAGGGTTCCAATGAAGACAGTGGAGTGACTCGGGTCAATAATGGCTGTGTAGGCTTTCAGCTCCAACATTCCAATGTTTGTCTGTTTGTTTCTCCTTTTTCTCCCTCATAAGGTGGAATGTTCAAATAGCCTTAAAGACCTTGTCTCTCGGGGTATATCACTTGTTAAAGGCCATCTCCCTCACTGAAGGTCCTTATCTGCAGTTTGGACCAAAAACGAAGTGTAAAAGGGAATAACAAGGATGTTTTTCACCTCTGGGTTCTGAGTCATATTATAGACACTCCTTGTTGTCTGTTTTATGTTAGTCTGAACCAATCAGTGAAAAACATCCCTGTTATTTATTGGTGCCATGTATAATCCTATTTGTTTGTTATTATAGTTTTTATTCTATGAAAACCCTCCATTATAAATCAGGTAAGGAACAATTTCAGACCTGCTCTTTTTCTTTCTTTTTCATTATAGGTTCTAGTCCCAGGTATCCTAACCTAACCTACTGGATTTTTACCCATCATCATACTTGCAAACCTTCCTGTGTTTGATGCCCTACTCTCCTTTCTACACTCATGTTCATCACAAACCTTGCACAGATGATCCTCCTATCTCTCGAACTGATAGTCTTGTGACCCTCCCTCCCTCGCCCATTAATTTATTGGAGTCTGCCAACTCTCATTGTTGGGTCCTCTCTTTTTCTCTCTTTGAATCATGCCCCAAGAAGACATTATTAGATTCTTTGGACTTTCTTATTTTTTTCTATGCACATCATTCATCATGTTTCTTTTTTAATTTCTGGTTTAGGCACTAATCTTTAATCTAAAATTTCGCACAGCTGCAAAGCTATCTGCTATATACTCAAATCATGTATTTAACTCAGCCATGCACAAGGAATACTGAATTACAACCACAGCCATGGCTGCCAGCACTAGTCAACATTCACAGAATTCACTCCTGAACCCCAGACCACATGCCCAAAACACACTTCCCTGATCTATTTCTTAGCAAGTTGAATTGCAGCAATGGCCTTCAAGTAGGTGTGCCTCCAAACTCTGCTGTACTATTATCTTAAATCTCCCCAAACACATCCTTTTCTGACTGTATGCAGTAAGAAACAAATGATCAGTATAAAAACTTCTAATCCTTATTTAAAAAGCCAGTAACAATTTATAGTCTAGAATCCTATCCTATAGCATTACTAGATCTGTACCACCCGTGTCACCTTAGATCCAAGACCTAAACCTTATTGTCCCCTTAAATCGATATACGCAGCCTGTTGGTTCCATTCATTGTGTCCACTTGGACAACACCTCCCCATCAATCTACACTATCTCTTCTCCCTTCCCGACATTACAGGCAATGACACACTCAGATTGGTACCTGATGCAATACATGACAGGCGCGGCGAAGCAAATAATAGAAATTGCATGAAAGTCACCTAGGGCTCCCCCGGTGGTGACTTGGTTCACAAGACTATGGCATTCTTTGGCAATGGAGCACATGACATGCACACTGACAGGCTCCGACCGCAAAGTTACACAGCTATGGCAACCCCTTTTAAACCACATGTCTAAGCTGGAATTTCTGTTTTCAACCCACCCCCGACTCTGGGCCCTGCACTTGTTCTGATATAATGGACTGAAGCCAGATTGTTCCCTACTTCTTGTAGACTCCTTGTCCAGTTGATCACTAACCAGCATTCCCACAAAGGCACCAGCTTACCAACTGCTAGCATAAGCAATATGCCCCTATCACACCAGTGCCTTTTCTGCATTTTAGATAGACTTGCATTCCTAGTTAGACCCCTCCCCCTTGCCTCCCTGCTCCTTCCCCCCGTTCACTAGTTGGGCACAACTCCCCTTTCACCCTCGCTCATGCTAGTCGCACAGCTCCCATCATAACCTCACCAGACCTCAGCATTCATCTGTGGGTTTTCCCCCATAGCAGACGCAAATCTCATTTGAAGTTTTTGGATTTGGATGTGTACTATGCATGGTGTTTGCCCTCTATAAAAGCTTTCCTATCTTACCCCTTTTTGTGTGTGATCGTCCTGACACACCTTATGCGGTTCATTTTTACCAATAGTGAAGCTTTGTATCATGCTCCTCCTTTTATTACCACAATGTATACATTTTGTGAAATTCTAATAAAAAGATTTTGAGCAATACCTCCCTTAAGAATCAACACCTCAAAAAAGGGAGTGATTGCAGCTAATCTCTTATCCTGACTAGCTCTTTCCATTCTCCAACTACTCAGATTGCCTTCAATCCACCTATGATGTAGTCATGTATAGATCATGTATGCATGCTAAATGTTTTTTGCATGTGTATGCCTGTCCTTCTACCACCACATGCTTGCATCATAACCATCCATATTCTTAATGTTTGACATTCAAACTGCAATCGTCCATATTTACAGTATACCTGCGATTATGTACAGGATTCCTAGTCTAAATGCTATTGCTGCAAGCAATGAACAAATAAATAGATCAATAAATAAATATTACTTTAAAGACCAGCTGTGTTATTATAGCAGAGGTTGGAAGCTAGTTTAATTCAGCCATGTGAGGCAATAAGATGCACTCATTTGCATGATGAGCTTTCTGGTCAAATGTGCTGTATGGAGCACGCCGTTTACAAGGTGCCTGTGGGCTCAAGTCCACTTGGTTATTACATAAAGGGCCCGAAGGTTTGAATTTTAAGCCCAACTTTTTAGGCCAGAAATAAAATGGCTGAAATAAGCCGCAGGACTATAATTCCGTGATACATACTCTGGTAATTACTAGGAAGGTGGTGTCTGTGAGTTTCAGGAGATCAGCATGAGTTAGAAAAATGTGTTTTTAATACAATCGTAAAGCGTTTTTATAAAGTTGTGATGTATGATATGGGTCGAAAGTTGCATGTCTTTATAGTATGTATGTGTTCAAGGACTATGACACCGTTTTATATTTGTGAATTTATCCCATTTTGTATTTTATATTTTACTTTCAGCTGTTATATGCAACGGAGTGCTCTTTAATAAATAAAAACACATACAAATTATACAGGAATAGAACATACCGCCTTTAAAATTCCCATTTGAAGAAAACAGTGCTAATTTTTAGAATAAGAGTTAAACAATGTCCTATTTTTCTGTATGTTTGCTCAGAAACATATTTGTTTGAAATTAAGTGAGGAGAACTTCTCTTTGTAAAGTAAATATGTCTTCGCTCATAGACGAAGCCAAGGGTTTCTGTTTGCACGCTAATACTCAGCTGTTGAGTACCACTACATGCATTAAAATCAAGATAATGGTCTGCAAAGAACACACAGCTGCAATATAGCAGACAGATGGAAGGCTTGGTCACAATTTCAGAAGTGGCTTGCAAAACGTTTAGAAATACATTTATTTAAAGTCCATCCCATTGACACCTGTTCAGTCTAAAACTGGCTCAGATTATATGCATTGTATCAGTAAAACAAGAATCTTTCTGTCCTTCGTAAACAAACACCGATGATAATGTGCGTGCAGTTCAAACAGTGCTATATAATATTTCTTCAAATACAGTTCCAAGAAATTGCAGAACATGTGCCCTCGGCAAGTTTTGTTTTTATCTGTATATGTCATGCTTTCAGTCTGCTACTGCCACAAAGGCAGTTCAAATAAAGAGACTGTTTAGACCTGCTTGATTATAGTTAATAAATAATTCCATATCATTAGGGGTCCTACGATCCAGTCATCTTCTTTTCTATTTCAGATCATTATTTCCAGGTATGGTAGTCTGCACGGTTTAGCTGCCGAACCAATTATACAACTCCCAGAACACAATACGTTGTTCATGGAACACTCAGGACGTAAAAATTGTGACGCCGATGGCATGACGTTTTCTGTTAACTATATGTCTGTTTAGCATAGTTCTAAATGATTGTGAGTAATCGATATTGTCGACTAAATATTTGTAGATTCTTCTTATGAAACATCCCACCTTAGGGGTAGTAGAGTGGGGGAGTTTCAACCAGTGGGTTTTACTCTGAATTTGGAGTCACCTCCAGAAATGTGACTGTTACAACTGAATTCTAAATCACACCTTTAGTCTTGTAAGATAATACATTGAATAAAGGTTCCTGTATGGGATGCAAAGAGGAATGATAAAAGGCCTTCAAGACTAGGCCTGAATGTAACTTGCGGAGTTTTGCTCTGTTGAATTCCACGGAGTTACAAACAAACTCAAGAAGATTCCGCAGAACTCTGCAAAGAAGAGGAAAATTAAACATACAGCTCTTCACGCTGTTTTTTTCATGCCGCAGCTGATGTAACGGTGAAAATCAGCACGAACTGCACCATGGACTGCTCATGGGCATGGCAATTATGATTTACTGCTTTCTTTGCTGTTCTGTGCATGGTAGGAGGCCTATTTCTGAATCTCTTTTAATGTGTGCCAATCCTCTCCCTGTCACACTCGTCTACCCCTCATTTACTTATTTTTTATGAGTGTGTGCCTTTCCATGTGTATATTTCAAGTTTTTGTCTTCTTTTGTTTTACTTTTTGGTGACTTTTTGTAGTTTTTTTTGTTTTCCCTTTCCTTGTGTTCCTTCAGTTCTTCCTTTCTGCAAAGTATTGTCCTTTTTTTGTTTTTATGCACCCAGCGCCATGGTAGAACAACAACAAGCAGCAAGCGGTGGTGCCAGTGCCACAACTAGTTGCACACCCTGTGGGCACCAGTGAGCAGCCCCATCCCATTTTTACTGAGGTGGAGATGTTTACACTCTTTTTTTGGGTCCAACGCCACCAGGCCTGGGAGATTGTATGCCCGGCAGGACCATCGGCTTCTGTTGGGGAGAGTGCATCAATTCGTGCCCCGAAGCACAAGGGTGTGGCACACCACATAGCAGCTGATGCACTGCTGGGCAGACATCATTGATAGGGAACAGGACCTCATTGACCTGCTGGGTGTTGAGGTTGCGGGGCTCGGTGAGTAACTAATAATTATTTTTTGTTTTCTAAAAATCCTAATATTTTTTTTCAAATAGCATGCTGCTCACACTCAGAGGTAAGGTAGGTTTACATAACCTAACAAATAATTTCTGATCCAGCTTGAGCTAGCCAGGTGCTTGGTGCTACCTACTCAGCACTCATTTGAGATTATTATTTAAGAAGTGATGCAGACTCCTCTTTCTGTCACTAAAACAGTAGTATGTCAGGGAGTTAGCATCCTCTGTGCCTTTTCTTTGTGTCGCTCATACAGTCCCAACCTCCCAGTGACGTGTGGTATGCATTGAAAAGGGAGACTGAGTTGGCTCATCATAGGAGATTGAGATACATAGGTCATTCGCTGCAATACATTCGTAGTTCAAAATGTAGTTCAGGTTAAGGAAATTAGGAATAGGGATTAGGTTTAGGAAATTAGGAATAGGGCAGTAAACTCATTGATTTAGAAATGAACAATGCTACTGCGTCTGCCTGTCAAAATATATTTTAGAGATTAACTGTACCACTTTTTAAAAATCTTTTTTATTTCTTACATCAACACTCGAGGGCAAGAGGGTATCAGAGGAGCAGGGTGATGGGGCTGCCACCACCAGTGCTATGGCGGGTGAAACCACTACCACCAGCACCGCGGCCACGGAAGATGGTTCTGCTGGCTCCAGTAAGTCCTTTTATTAATAGTTCCCTAACTTTTACCTGTCCCCACTAGTAAAATAATTTTGTGTTGTGTATTTTTTAATACTGTCTCCTTTTTTCAACTTCTTGTTGTCCCTGCATCACCTTTATATTATATTTCCTGTTTCTGTAGCTGACTTTCTCCTATATATAGCTTTCTTCTACTCTTTTAGTAAGCTTTCCCCGTCCCTTTTTATGTCTTGTGGTACTGTAAAAATAAGAGAACATATTTTTGGTATTGTGAAGATTGCAGGCCCAAGCACGCTATTATTCACCTCATGTTTGTTGAGAAGGCTTACTTGTTCTTGCTCAAACAGTCAAAACAAGAGAGTGACCATGGTCATGGATCCATCAATGTTATGTTATCAAATATTCATTTTAACATTAAACTAGCAGTTTCCATGACAGTGCAGCATGGAAGGAAAGCAATGACTGAGATCCAATTACATTTGCCAAACAACCATTCCAACCCTTCATTGCGCTTTAGGAACTCATCATGGCTCTGTCCCTTCACTATGAGAAAAAAGTTTTTTTTTGGTTGGCTTGACTACCTGGCTTTTCTAACATGTCAAACCTCCCAAAGTGATAGTTTTGATAGAATATACTTCTAACCAAACTATTGTGAGGTATTGCTTTTATACTTTGTTCAAAATAATAATTACGTAGGAGGCAAGTCTGGTGTCTAAATTGGATCATTTTTTTTCTAGCCGCACAGAGCACCAGTGCGATGGAGGAGGCCCAGGAGCTTGGAGAGGGACGAGTCCCAGCAGTGGCAGGGACGAGTGTGGTAAGTCAAATTGCTTGCTTTTTGACAAATTAAGTATACTGTGTTTGTTCAACGAGGCAGATATCCCACCCATCATCATCACCTCTCTGCCCATGGCATTTCATCACTCATGACCTATCTGCAGCATGGTACAATTTGGCACTGCAGTGTTGGCTATGCAATGTGTGTCTGCTTCAGCTAATGTGGTATTATGAAGTTTTCAATGCATTTACAAACCGAAAACAGGGTGGGTTTCCTAGTGCCCACTCAGTCACCTTCTACTAGTAATTTACTCCGTTATTTTTTCTTAAGTTCTGTCCCAGCCTACCAAAAAAATTGAAAAACCCATTCATGGCATGCAGGACATTTTCTGGCAAAGTAATTTATGTAAATATATTTCATGATTTTCATGATGGATCTATGCCTGTTCAATTTTTCCCTTTCATCATTCATCAACTACAGTGACTGACAAAGCAAAAGCTGCTTAGCACACAATGATTAGTGACACCCCACTATTCTATAGCAAAAGTAAAACCTCCACCTAGCTTAATCCCTCTAACTTATCTTGCACTAAAGTAACTTTCCTTGCTGCCAAGTGAAGGTATTTGTTGTAAATAATTTGTGGTGGAGGGGGAGGCCAGGGGTTGAAGTGGGACTAAGACCCATATTTATACTTTTTTAGTGCCGCTTTTCTACGCAAAAGTGGCTCAAACTTACAAAATACAACAGTATTTTGTAAGTTTGCGCCACTGTTGCTTCAAAAAATGACGCAAATGAGACACTAAAAAAGTATAAATATGGGCCTAATTGTCTGATTTAGAGTTTGACGGATGAGATACCCTATGATGAACATGCTAAAAAAACTATATGCCCCGTTCCCCTTGCATAATTGTTTCCACTGTAAACTTACGGCAGACAGGATATCCAAGTTATACATGACGTGTGTGGCGTAGTATCATTATTATTCATCTTCCTCTTTGGAGTCAGGGTAGAAATTCGAAGAGCAGGGCCATTGCAATTAAAGCAAGATAATAAATTGTCTATTACTGAAACATGTTGACAGCATAGCTAAGGTTCATAGGAGCATCATATTTTAGAGACCCCAATTAAGTTGATTTTAACTCTTACCATGCAGACCTCTAAGAAAGGGATACCTTGGCCCATGTGAGGTACTTTTATCTTATATTCTCCCAGGTAGCAACAATATCAAAAGAGCTCCCGGGAACATGGTTGAGCCTATCCTTGCTTTTAGGGGGCTGGGTGAACCTGATAAAACATGTTACCACTAGAGTGGGTGAAGGTCATCTCATAAAAAGAAAGAGTTTTCTTTTTACCCATTGAAAGTACACCAGGTATGTTCGCAGGATAGGAGTTAATTTAGACTGGCAAGGGATACCCTAAGTTTTGTGTGTGTGTGTTACATGTCTATCTCCAGTTACAGCCCCCCCCCATCACAACCACTTAATAGAGGAGTTTGACATTTCAGCCAGCAGAGTACTCAGCATTTCCCAAATCAATGCACCTCTCTCCAGTCCACAGGGCTAAGTAGGACTTTTAGAGTAATCATCATGTTGGTTTCCCTTTGAAGTAGATAACTTCCTTCTTCTGGCTGTTGTGGTAGTCCAGCCCTGAGACCTGGCTCTGTGTAACAAATCAGTCAGACTCTCGATCCAAATGAGATTGAGATAGACCTGTACTGCACTGCTGTTAAGAAACAAGAAATGTACAATAATTTTAGCATTTTGTGTAGATTTGTATTTGTAAACCAGTGTGGTCTCTAAAGAACCAGAAAAAGGTACAGCATGTAGTGGACAATGGAAGTGGATGTAGCTAAGTTTGAAAGGGCCAACCACCTTCAGGCAAAATCACCCATCAGCCCCCAAACTTTGCACATTATCAAAATCAAGTTTACAGATCAGTTGAAAATCCTCACTGTCTGCCACCACATGAATCATCATCACTCACACTTAATCCATAATATATCACTCATTGGTACAACAGTTAGTTACCTGTTTCAATCCAAGCACAGTGGTTCACAACTGTCATATTGTATCTCCTCTTTTCCCATGGAAGTAACGCATTGGCAGTCTTGTAAATTAATGATCTATACGAGGGCAGCTCTGGTAGGGAATAAAAAGAGAAAGATAGACATGGGACGGAGGCAGGCATTGCACCAATGCCCTTGAAGGGATTGGGAGGCTTCTTCACTGCTCATTGGTCCAACTCCAATCCGGCTATACATTTGAATAAATGGTACGGCTTCCTAAGTCAGACGCAAAATATATAAATGATCTACCTATATCCATCTTTTTGTTTTTTGCAAAGAAGTTTGACGCGATAGTCTGGAAGTTCTATGGTTGCCTACTCAGTCAGGGAAGTAGAGTTTGTCCTAAAAATCAGGGGGTTCAACCAGAACTTGGTCAGCTAATGCACTTAAGTCTGACCAATCACCCTCCTCCTCCTCCTGTGGTGTAGTTGTGTAGTATTGTCAAGATATCAACAATGTGGCAGTTATAGGAGACCCCTGTAGGAGGCTGGCCTGGCTTGTAGTGGGTACCAAGGAGTACTTACACTCTGTACCAGGTCCAGTTATCCCTTATTAGTGGAGAAGAGGTGTTTCTAGCAGCTTAGGCTGATAGAAGGTAGGTATAGCAGAGCAGCTTAGGCTGAACTAGGAGACATGCAAAGCTCCTACTATACCACTGGTGTCATATGCACAATATCATAAGAAAACACAATACACAGATATACTAAAAATAAAGGTACTTTATTTTTATGACAATATGCCAAAAGTATCTCAGTGAGTACCCTCAGTATGAGGATGCCAAATATACACAAGATATATGTACACAATACCAAAAATATGCAGTAATAGCAAAAGGAAGTAATGCAAGCAATGTAAAGTTACAGTAGATTGCAATAGGAGCACATAGGTATAGGGGCAACACAAACCATATACTCCAAAAGTGGAATGCGAACCACGAATGGACCCCAAACCTATGTGATCTTGGGGCTGTAAGAAAACAGTGAGGGTTAGAAAAATAGCCCTCCCCAAGACCCAGAAAAGTAGGTGTAAAGTGCACCTATATTCCCCAGAGAGCACAGAAGTCGTGATAGGGGAATTCTGCAAGGAAGACCAACACCAGCAATGCAACCAAAGTGGATTTCTGGATGAGAGTACCTGTGGAACAAGGGGACCAAGTCCAAGAGTTGCGACAAAGTCGAGATTGGGCAGATGCCCAGGAAATGCCAGCTGAGGGTACAAAGAAGCTGCCACCGGATGGTAGAAGCTGTGGATTCTGCAAGAACGAAGAGGGCTAGAAACGTCCCCTTTGGAGGATGGATGTCCCACGTCGTGTAGAAGCTTGCAGAGGTGTTCCCACGCAGAAAGACCGCAAACAAGCCGTGCTAGCTGCAAGGGTCGCGGTTAGGGTTTTTGGATTCTGCTGTGGTCCAGGAGGGACCAGGATGTCGCCACTTGGATGAGGAGACAGAGGGGGTGCCCAGCAAGTCAGGGAGCCCTCACAGAAGCAGGCAGCGCCCGCAGAAGTGCCGGACCAGGCACTACGAAGAAGAGTAAACCGGAGCTCACCCGAAGACACAAAAGGAAGTCCCACGACGCCGGAGGACAACTCAGGAGGTTGTGCACTGCAGGTTAGAGTGTCGGGACCCAGGCTTGGCTGTGCACTAAGGAAATCCTGGAAGAGTGCACAGGAGCCGGAGCAGCTGCAAATCACGTGGTACCCAGCAATGCAGTCTAGCGTGGGGAGGCAAGGACTTACCTCCACCAAACTTGGACTGAAGAGTCACTGGACTGTGGGAGTCACTTGGACAGAGTTGCTGAGTTCCAGGAACCACGCTCGTCGTGCTGAGAGGGGACCCAGAGGACCGGTGATGCAGTCTTTTGTTGCCTGCGGTTGTAGGGGGAAGATTCCGTCGACCCACGGGAGATTTCTTCAGAGCTCCTGGTGCAAGAAGGAGGCAGGCTACCCCCAGAGCATGCACCACCAGGAAAACAGTCGAGAAGGCGGCAGGATCAGCAATACAAGGTTGCAGTAGTCGTCTTTGCTACTTTGTTGCGGTTTTGCAGGCGTCCTGAGCAGTCAGCGGTCGATCCTTTGGCAGAAGGTGAAGAGAGAGATGCAGAGGAACTCTGATGAGCTCTTGCATTCGTTATCTAAAGAATTCTCCAAAGCAGAGAACCTAAATAGCCAGAAAAGGAGGTTTGGCTACTTAGGAAGGAGGATAGGCTAGCAACACAGGTAAGAGCCTATCAGAAGGAGTCTCTGACGTCACCTGCTGGCACTGGCCACTCAGAGCAGTCCAGTGTGCCAGCAGCACCTCTGTTTCCAAGATGGCAGAGGTCTGGAGCACACTGGAGGAGCTCTGGGCACCTCCCCTGGGAGGTGCAGGTCAGGGGAGTGGTCACTCCCCTTTCCTTTGTCCAGTTTCGCGCCAGAGCAGGGCTGGCGGATCCCTGAACCGGTGTAGACTGGCTTATGGAGAGATGGGCACCATCTGTGCCCATCAAAGCATTTCCAGAGGCTGGGGGAGGCTACTCCTCCCCAGCCCTGACACCTTTTTCCAAAGGGAGAGTGTGTAACACCCTCTCTCTGAGGAAGTCCTTTGTTCTGTCTTCCTGGGCCAAGCCTGGCTGGACACCAGGAGGGCAGAAACCTGTCTGAGGGGTTGGCAGCAGCTGCAGTGGAACCCCGGGAAAGGCAGTTTGGCAGTACCCGGGTCTGTGCTAGAGACTCGGGGGATCATGGCATTGTCTCCCCAATGCCAGAATGGCATTGAGGTGACAATTCCATGATCTTAGACATGTTACATGGCCATGTTCGGAGTTACCATTGTGATGCTATACATAGGTAGTGACCTATGGATAGTGCACGCGTGTAATGGTGTCCCCGCACTCAAAAAGTCCGGGGAATTTGCCCTGAACGATGTGGGGGCACCTTGGCTAGTGCCAGGGTGCCCACCCACTAAGTAACTTTGCACCCAACCATCACCAGGTGAAGGTTAGACATATAGGTGACTAATAAGTTATTTAAGTGCAGTGGTAAATGGCTGTGAAATAACGTGGATGTTATTTCACTCAGGCTGCAGTGGCAGGCCTGTGTAAGAATTGTCGGAGCTCCCTATGGGTGGCAAAAGAAATGCTGCAGCCCATAGGGATCTCCTGGAACCCCAATACCCTGGGTACCTTAGTACCATATACTAGGGAATTATAAGGGTGTTCCAGTATGCCAATGTGAATTGGTGAAATTGGTTAGCCTGTTAGTGACAATTTGGAAAACAGAGAGAGCATAACCACTGAGGTTCTGGTTAGCAGAGCCTCAGTGAGACAGTTAGTCATCACACAGGGAACACATACAGGGCACACTTATGAGCACTGGGGCCCTGACTGGCAGGGTCCCAGTGACACATACACTAAAACAACATATATATACAGTGAAATATGGGGGTAACATGCCAGGCAAGATGGTACTTTCCTACAAGCCCGCACTGCTTGGTATTGACCGCACTCCATGCACACTCCCTTGCTTCTGGTGTTATGTTAGGCTTATCACAAGGAGGCTTGGTAGGGATCACAGAAGAGGGCCTGGATGGCGAAAGTCGATGATGCCCACAAAATGAATGCTGATGTACATCTGTGGCATAAAAGAAGGCCTATGGCAGGCAGGTGGTGGAGGAAATTTAAAAAAAAAAGGAATTGTTCATGTATCACTAGAGACAAAGAGAAATCCATTGGGAGGCAAGGAGGTGCAGGGAAAAAAGGAAACAATGCATATAAACACTGTTCATACATATACTACAATGATCTTCAAGCACACTCAACTGATATCTAGGGAAAAAAAAGGCACAGTCCTCTTCTATTAATGTCCCTAGAAAATGACTTTGAAAACTGGAAAAAAAGATTAATATACACCAGATGACTGGCTGAAATGGCCGCCATCCACATGGTCAAACAAAAACAATTGCAAGCAAGGAGGCATGGACAACAAAGAACACATGCAGGCCTATGGCAAAAGCACACTGATATATCTCTATAAAGTATCTTTAAACCCAGAAGTGACACAAGCTGTTAACACTTTTAATGTTAGATCTCTTGGTTGTTCCTTACTAAAACATATTTCTGTTCTTTTTTAGTGACCCTCACCCACTCTAGTAGTGGCATGCTTCATCATCAGGGCCACCCCAGCCCCTGCTAGCTAGGGTGGGCTCAACCAACTTGCGGAAGTGCTTAAGTAGATCCTATCGGAGGTCTAAAGGTTAAAAATACCTTACTGGCCACAAATGTCACGCCGCGGCCGCCGCGGCTCCAACGGCGGCCGCGGGCTCGGGTCGCCGCAGCGCGGCATTCCCTTCATGCCACGGTCTGTGTGCGAGCCTCGGGAGAGGCCGCGGCTGGCACACAGGCCGCGGGTGAAGCCGCGGCTTGCGCGCAAGCCGCGGGGAGTTCAGGGGGCCTGGTCAGGGGTCGCGGCACTCGCCGCGCCCCTTTCTTTAAGTTCTGCCGCAAAGGCAGACGCGGCAGGGCTTGAGACCCCGAGTGGGTTTCAGGCCTGACTGCGCATAGCGCATTTAGTGCGCTTTACATCAAGTCTTCCTCTACCAATGAATTTATCATCTGCTCACCACTTACCAATGTCTCCAGGCAAAAGCCGAACCCTTGCACATGGTGGTGTTTTTATGACTGCCTTTTCCTTTCCCAGCATGCTGCCCACTTCCTCTCTTCCCAGCATGCATTGTTTTTCTTTGTTTGGACGCATGTACCTGATTCACTATTATACTCTTTTCCCCAATCCAAGATGGTGGTGTTTCTACTTCCTGTTTCCTACTTCCTGCCTAGAGGTATATAAGGGGAATTCAGCTGCTTGTTCATTGCGTTGCAACACTCCTTGGTGGTAGTCACGCTCTGACTGGTTTCTTCCTGCGAATCCAGTATTTTCCTGACCTGTCTTCGTTTCCAGTCTTCCTGTACTCCGGATCTTCAACTCTAACGCCTTGGTGTCCTCCTTTTGTTTCAGGGAGTTCCTGTTGGAGGTTTTTTACCCTACTGGGGTTTTTCCTCTGGGACTCCTTCTGGAGGGCACGGACTGTAGTGGCTTGCTATTGTCAAACAGCACCGTGGCTACCGGAAGGGGTCGCCCCTACCTCGGCCAGAGCAGAACCTGCCGGAACCGGGGTCGTTCCCCAACTCTTCTCAACTTCGACGGTAAGCCCATTGAAAACCGTGACAACAAAGGTATACCGTTATTATCTGTACCAGGAGGTATGATTAAAAACAACAAGAAGAAATGGGGCACTCTAGGGTTTATGGTACTATGACCCTCAACTATTTTGACTTAAAGGTCCCAGGCTTTCTTCAGGACAATAGATATCAAGTATAGCTCAGTGAATAATAAAACACCTCAATAGTGTAAATAGGTCATACGTAATATATTAAGAATGCATGCGGGAGATAATCTTAACTCGTCTGTAAATAATGAAAGCACAAATGTGATCACTGTGTTGGGAAACCACTTAGCTTCTCTGGGGAGTAGGGTAGCGTGCCCCTGTAGTCACACATTCACCAAGGGGAAGCATTACAATTTTCACCTATAGTCACCTCTCACCTAGGCTTTTTGCTGTAGTTCTCAGATACACAAAATGGCTGCCAGACACATGATCAAACAAACAACAGCAAGCAAGGAGGCCTGGACAACATAGAACACATGCAGGCCTATGGCAAAAGAAAGCTGATTAGCTACACAAAATGGCCACCAGCTACATTGTCAAACAACAACAGCAAGCAAGGAGGCATGGACAACAAAGAACACATGCAGGCCTATGGCAAGACTAAGCACACTGGCTTGCTGCACAAAATGGCCATAGGCCACATGGTCAAACAACAACAAGCAAGGAGGCATGGACAACAAAACACACATGGAAGCCTATGGACACTGACTACACAAGGTGGCCACATGCATGGAGAACAAAGACAAAATGGTGGCCTATGGCAAACACACAGACACACACACCAGACAAAGACGGCATGATAAACAATGAAGAAAACACTACCATTAATTCAGCAATGCCAAAAACATAAATTAACTCAGCTAAGAAATATTTTACAATAGCAAACATCCTCCCAAGGAATGATATCACCCCACCACACATCAGAAAAAAATGAAATAAAAAAAAACACATTTTTAATTTAATCTAATGCCATCGCTGGCCTAAATCATAGATGGTTTAAGACAATGTATGTCACAGAAACAGTTGTTTCATATACCAATTGATAGTACTGGCTGGATGGCCCATAGGCAGACTAGGCCATATATTAAAATAAATGTATAGAGCAAATTTAACCAACACTGAAAACCGTACTTAAATATGAAACCTTTGCCCTTATAAAAGATAAAAAAGTAAATGCAAAAAAACTACTAGGCTCCTACTGGAACTCCGGGCCAACCACCACAACCATTGAATAAAATGCAAATAAAAATACTGGTGTGTACCCTCTATCAATTAAAACCCTTCGTTCTTGTGAAGTCCCAAAAACAAAGTTCTTAATTGTATACATGCAGCAGGAATTGCAGACAAAGAGAGTGATCCATCCACCTTGAAACCTAAATGAAAAGTGACCAGGGGATGGACAAAGCATTGGGGGGAGGCTTCCAGTTAGGAAGAGGAAGTTGGATTCTCTGGGCCCTTCCTTCCTTTGAAAAACAAGTAAAATCAAAAAATGCTTTTCGCACTAACAAACAACTTGAACTGTCTGTTCGAGTAGAATATCAACTTTAAAAAGTATTTTTAGTTGATTTAGCTGCTTCTCAAGTAGAACATCTACTCAAGAAGCAGCTGTGCAACCACTTGTGATCACTGGCGTCACAAAATGGTGCCAGAAGGCTCTGTGGCACCAGGAAATCATGCTATCAGGCAGCCAATCTTATTTGCTCTCACAAGCGCACATTTACCGAGCCACGGAGTTACCCAAATTTCTGCCAATTCCATGAGCGGGCCCATTCAAGAAAAAGGCAGATCACATGGCGGATCTAAACCCTCATGGTGGATGAATGAACAGAAAAGTATGAAACGGGTGGGGAACTAATGCATTTTTAGGGGAAACTATCCAAGACTGATAGACTATGTGGATCGCAGCCTCATTAAGTGTTGCTACAAGAGAAGCGTCTATAAACTATCCCATAAAAACTACAAGAAAAGAGGAGCTTCAAACACCAAGAATTTCACTATCTTAAAAAACTCAAATTTAAAAAAGAAAATCAGTAGTGGATGTAGGGCTTGGTGTGGTGCAGGAGTTCCTGGAGAGCTGAAAGACAAGTGTTTTTGCAACCCTCTCCTTTCAATCTCCAAACTAAAGGTCAAGGTATCTCAGAGATGGTGGTGTATGGCAAGGACATCTTATGGGGCTTGGATTGATCAATAAATACCATTCCCTCATACTATATCTTTTACAAGGCGTTTGTCTGGGTCCTCTCTTCGAGGTCACTCAAGATGGTTGACTTTGCTTGCCTTTCTATGCTGAACCCATTTTTATTGGCTTTTAGGACTCTGTGCAATTTAGCACTGCTAATCAGTGGTAAAGTTCTTGTGCCCTCTCCCCCGCTTCTAAACATGGCAAAAAAGGCCTACACCTGATTGGTACATTTAACTTATTTGTTAGTCTCTAATATGTGGCACTAGATGCCCCTTTGGGCTTGTAAATCAAAAGCTACTAGTGGGACTGCAGCACTCATTCTGCCACCCACTTAAGTAGCCTTGTAAAACATGTCTCAGGTTTGCCACAGCAGCCTGTAGTGCAGTTTTAAAATGAAATTTCAACCTAGCAAAAGAAATCCCTTTCCAGGCACACACCTTCCTTTTTTCTTCTTATAAGTCACCTCCTAAGGTAGGACTTAAAGGCTGATAGGGCAGGGTGCATTATATTTAAAAAGTAGGACACGTATACTTAAGTTTTCCGTGTCCTGGCAGTGAAACACTCACACATCATTTTCCACTGTTGTAAGGCTATCTCTCCCCTAGACCAACAATGGGTTAACTTATTATTCTTATTAAGTGATAACTTAATTTTGGGACCAGATAGAGAAATGCTGTTTCCACTCAAATGAATTGTAATTTAAAAATCCACTTTAATGGTAAAGATGGGTTTTAAGTTATTATTCTGAAAACACCACATTGAGGAAGTTGACATTTTTCTGCCAAAACCAAACTTGCCTTTCTGCCAATGGGCAAGATCACATGACTGTGAATGACTCTCTTGTGGTGTTTGTGTATTCCTTCCGAACATGGAGGCAACAAGGCATTGACTATTTGGTACAGTGTGTTCCTCTCTTGAGCAGTGTGTCTTGGGGGTTGTACTCAGCTTTCCTGGGCTTCAAAAGGTAGCCTCAGGAATTTGCCCACCCCTTCCAGACTTCTGAGTGCTTCTGCCTGCCACTGACAAATGTAGCTCAGATCTAGGCCTACCTTCCCTTTGTTACCCTAGACAGTTTGGTGCCAAACATATGAAAAGAAGAACGTTAGACCAAGGTGGCACCCCCATTCACACGTTGGCACTGAGGATTAAAGCAGCACATGCAGAACCTCTCATCAGAACACTCCTGGACCTATGGAAGGATCAGAAGAAGGACTGCCTTGCTGCCTGAAAAAGGGAGCCTGAAACTGCTTGTCTTGAACCCAGGCTGCCCTAAAGTGTCTCCAAGGGTCAGTTAGATGCAATCCTGTGTGAGCTACAGGGGCATGACAAGCATCTAGAGGTCTCCCTGCAACTGCCAAGCTGAACAGTATCAACTGGACCTGCCTGGACCTGCCTGAGCCCTGCAGCTTGCCTCTGTTAGAGTGAGTCCTGATCCCCAAAAGGTCCCCCCCAGGTCCTGAACCCTTACGTGGCATCAGGGTGTTCTCCTCCTTAACTCAGGGTGAAAATACAGATGTTTTGGGCTCCTTGCAACCGCAAAGTGGCCTCTTTGTGTCAAGAAATGACCACTAATGTAAAGCTCCAGTGAGCCCTGCACTTTGCACTGACAGCAACCACCAACAAGAAGCCCCAGCAATGGCCCACACATCACACCAAAACAGAAACCGTCCAGGATACCCGACCTGCTCCTCATACCAACAACAACCTCCTCTGGGCTCTCGCCAACATGAACCTCCACCTGCAGGTCCTCGCTTGGACTTGAACTCAAGAAGGTAAACTCTTCAGCAGTACAAACTTGGTGCCTGTATCTGACCTCCATCACGGTTGGCCTTACTTTACCCTACACCCATGTGACCAGTGAACCATTAGTGAGCCTTTGTGCTTTTGGAGCTATTTTCAACTTCAACTTTAAAAACTCATATCTCTGGATGTTTGTTGTTTTGGTGTAATGTTTTTAATTAAAATAACTCTATTTTTCTAGATCGGATTGGGATTTTTCCTTTGATTTGTTTTCTATTTAATATTGCTTTAGTATTGCACAGATACTTTACATATTGCCTCTAAGTTAAGCCTGACTGCTTTGTGGCACACTACCAGAGGGTTCAGCACAGGTTTAATTAGTTACCTTTGTGTTTCACCCTGACAATGATTGTGTTTATGATTTGTGGAGGGCTTCCACCGCTCAATTCATAATCTAGATTCTTACACTAAGGGAACACACATTTACTTACAAAAAAGGAATTATCTCAGTCATGTCTACTGAACTCCTTTTATTCTCAGTCGAACTCTAGAAACAATGGAGATGGGGAAAAGCAGACTAGACACCTTAGTCAGGCAAAGGTCTGATAGTCCACTGCTGATAAGATCACACATGACATCACCAATGACATCACCAATGACCTCTTTGCTGTTCCCATCAAAGCTAAAGATTATATCAGATGGCACTACACACTTTTTTCAGGAACTTGATGAAGCATGGGCGTGGCTCGAGTCATACCGTGCAGGCACTACAGGCGCCAAACAGGTGGAACACAAACCACCTCAATGAAGTGGTAAGAGAAGACACTCCAGAGACTCTGCGGGTGGCCACCAGGTGACAAAACTCACAAACCAGCAGGTGCATCAGGGGAAGAGAGCGGCGCTCCAGGCAGCGGCCTCCCTGACGGAGGCGAGAAGTTCAGATGACGGCCAGAGGTTGGGCCTGAGACTCTGGACAGGGGTCTCCTCTGAAGTAGAATCGGTGGCTACTGTGATGGAGCAGCTCCCCCACGTGACACCTCAGACGTCAGATGACATTGCCTGAATTCACGGGCCTATGCACTTTCAGCCATGTTGGTCTCATAAGTCTACGATGCGGGCAGGCTGGAGCATGGGCAGTCCGCTCTTGTGCTCCTGAGGCCAACCCCCAGATCAACCGTCGGACAATCCAATTGGATGATGTTACCACATGTTCATATACTGGTTACTATGGTTTGGGCAGTCAGCAGTTGCTTGTCTGCTCTTGGGGTGGGGAGTTGGGGGTTGTTTGTATTGCCTGTTCTAGCCCGTGGTCACTTAGGAATATGTGATGTGCTATTGCATTGTTCGGTGGGGGACTGCGAAGGGGGGAGCTACAAGTTCCCTGATAACCCTTTTAGATGGTATGGCAGCGACGCACCCCTTTTCTAAAATAATGTCCTGGAATGTCAGGGGTACGGGTTCAATTGCAAAGTGACACAAGATACTTTCATGTATGAAACGTAGGGGGATACAAATTGCCATGTTGCAGGAATCTCACCTCACCCAGGTGGAAACAGACTGCCTTTGACGTCATTGGCGGGAACAATTGTTTGCAACTACATACTCGGCATACCCAAGGGGAGCGGCAATATGGGTTAGAGTGGGCGTACCCTTTGAGGCCACTACTATTGACTCAGACAGGGAGGGCCAGACAGGGAGGGCCCCAGGGAGGGTCAGAGAGGGGTGACTTTATGGTAGGCCGCTGGTCCTGGGTAGTGTCTATGCCCCGATCCAGGACCAACTTCAGTTCCTGCATTCATTATCTTCCCAGGCTAGCACACTTTACTAACGTTCCATTTATACTTGGGGGAGACTTTAATGGAGTGTTGGACCCTGACCTAGACCGTTTAACAGCACTGATTCAGGGGGCAGCAGCTATTAGAGCGGCAAAGGGCCTGTCAACCTGGATCTCCCATTGGGATCTAGTGGATATCTGGCGCCTTCAGAACCCTCTTGGTAGAGACTACTCATACTACTCACACCTTTATCGCGTGCACACCAGAATAGACAGAATCCTCTGTTCGGCCTCTCTTAGTGGTGCGGTTACACACTCCGAATACTTGGGCCGGACTGTATCTGATCATAGCCCGCTGTTGATCCATCTGACCACGATGGAAACTCGCCAACCTATCCCGACTTGCCACTTTCACCCGGCAGCATTGGAGGATGATGTATATTGCACAGCACTACTACATAGGTTGACGGAATACTTTACACTGAACCCGGGGTCAACGTCCAGTATTGACATTGAATGGGAGACCTTAAAAGTGGTAGTGCAGGGTCATTGGCTTGGACAGAGTGCGGGCGTCAGACGAGACCTTGAACAGGACATTTCGCACTTAGAGGACGAATTACACAGACATGATAATGACCTGGATGGCGCACCAGAAACACAGGCAAAACTACTGGAGTTCAAGGAGAAATATCTGACAGCGCTAGAGCGCCTTAGGTGTCATGACTACAAGACTTACATGTCCAAAGTGCATGAAGAGGAAGGAAAGCGGGAGATTACTGACATGGTTGATCCACCCAAAGGCTGGAGGGACACCGATCTCTTGCCTGATGACTAGGGAGGGTGACACTATCTACGCACCTACTCAGATCAGTGCTGAGTTCACTACCTATTATAAATCCTTGTATGGTCCCTTCCGAGTGGACTCATCTAAAGAGAGGGAAAGCTTCTTGTCCGCACTGCCTCGGAATGTCCTCGCTGAAGAAGATAGAGTGGCATGGGGCAAACAAATGACGGTGGGGGACATTAAGGCAGCCATTAAAACGCTGGCAACGGGTAAGACCCCGGGTGCTGATGGCTTGCCCTTGGAGTTCTATAAATTGGGCTGTGATGTTCTGGCTCCCAGGTTGATGGAGATGTACACCAAAGCATATGAGATCATGCTGTTGCCAGCCACGACTAGGGAGGCCATAGTGATCCCCTTGCCCATATCTAAGCATGCCGACAGGAGAGTTACCGATTTCAGGCCCCTGTCCATGCTTAACACTGACTTTAAAATCCTCAGTAAGGCTTCTCCATATGAATACCCTCATACATGAGGAGCAGAATGAGTTAATTCCAACCCGTAGCACCTCCAATAAGAGAGAAAAGGGGACATCCCTGCAGGGTGGCTGAGGCTGGTCTGAACAAGCTAAGGGAGTGTGAGATATGTGAACCAGTATGAATGTTGTCCATGTTTTGTCTTTAAAGAGTGAGAGCCTATTGGCAAGGAGGGATTGTACCAGCTATGATATGGCAACCCACAACGTACCACTGAGGACGTGCGAAAAAATACATTTGGAACTGTTATCACTCTTGTCTTTTAACTCTTTCTGTACGATCTCCTAACATTTATGTAAATGCACTTCCTGCTGTTGTTTTTGTGAATCAATAAAAAAATTATAAAGCAAAGTAGACATTTTCAAAAACTTGCAGACCCAGTTTTGAATCAGAAAAAAACAGGAAGAGGTTCTTTGAATCCTGGCATAGGTTCTCAAACCCAATGACAAAAATGGGCCTTTTTTGTAAAAACATTACCTGTCCTTTGGTACCTCTCACTTTCACCTTAAGGTCCTATTGTTCTTCCTCACTACCATTTCAGGATGCCGGCTTTGGTGCCTGTGTCCTGTAAAGGCTACCATACCCAAAATGTTCACTTGCTGGCAGCCTCTCAGGTTATCCAGGTTCAAGGGAGTATCCAAAAAACATAATTATCCGCTACTTGGACCTAAATCCAAAACGGCCGTGAGCAATCAACTAGAAAGGTCTTTACCCACTAAGGATTGTCCTTTCATCCCTTTTCTAGCTTTCTTCTTTTTTCTTCCATCTTCTACCTCTTCCTCACTCTAATTTCCCCCTTTTTTTCTCTCTCCTCTTTCCTGTCTCTCTCTTCTCCTTTTGTCTCTCTCCTCCCATTGCCTTCCTATTTCTCCTCATTTTTGCTTTCCCCCCTCTGCCCTCACCTCGCCTATCTCCTTCCTCTCTTTGTCTCTTTTTCTACTTTCTCTCTTCCTCTTTTGTCACCCTTGATCATTGTCTTGTTCTTTCTCTCTCCTCCAGTTACACTGTTCTCTCATTATCTATCGCTGCACACCTCATCTCTATTTCTTGTCAATTTGTCTGTCCCTCTCTTTCCCTTATCTAACTCCACTGCCCATTTGTTCTGCTTCACCCTCTCCCCTTACTATTGTCCCTATCCTGCCCTCTTATGCCTCCCCTTCTTCCTTTTTTCTGTCCTCCTCCGTTTTTCTCCATCTCACCTCCTTTCTTGTTCCTAGACAACTGGCATAACTAGAATACATTTTTATTTGTGTGTTATAAGTTTGAGCACAGAAAATCACTCATCTTGGTCCACAGTACTCAGATTTGTGCAATAAGTTTTACAAAATGAGCAAAAAACAAAGAATATAATACAAGAAAGCTTTCAGGCACAAATGACACATTCTGGGGGTGATTCTAATCCTGGCGGGCGGCGGAGGCCGCCCGCCAGAATTCCGCCCCCATAATACCGCTCCGCGGTCAGAAGACCGCGGAGGGTATTATGAGTTTTTCCCTGGGCTGGCGGGCGGTCTCCAAAAGACCGCCCGCCAGCCCAGGGAAAAACTCCCTTCCCACGAGGATGCCGGCTCGTAATCGAGCCGGCGGAGTGGGAAGGTGCGACGGGTGCAGTAGCACCCGTCGCGTATTTCAGTGTCTGCAAGGCAGACACTGAAATACCTTGCGGGGCCCTCTTACGGGGGCCCCGCGACCCCCCCTACCGCCATCCTGTTCATGGCGGCTTTCCCGCCATGAACAGGATGGCGGTAGGGGGGGTCAGAATCCCCCATGGCGGCGCAGCAAGCTGCGCCGCCATGGGGGATTCTGAGGGCAGCGGTAAACCGGCGGGAGACCGCCGGTTTACCCTTTCTGACCGCGGCCAAAGCGCCGCGGTCAGAATGCCCTGCGGGGCACCGCCGGCCTGTCGGCGGTGCTCCCGCCGACCCTCGCCCCGGCGGTCGAAGACCGCCGGGGTTAGAATCAGGGCCTCTGTGTTTTAATTCATAAAAGACAAGCTCAATACAAGGTGATGTGGTACAAAAAATGTTTTTACAACTATAACCACACTTCCAAAGGTTTCTACGCTGATAAATGTGGCTCCCGGTTTTATGGAATTTATTTCTTCACATTTCTGTCTGTATTTATCCATATTTATTTTTTGGCCATCAAATTGGTATTTATCCATATTTATTTTCTGTTTTGAGAATAAATGCCTTTGTAAAATGGCATATTTCCCCATATATTTAACTGATAAACATGCATACATACTTTGATGCATGTCACGTTTTAGCAAATTAAGCAGCTAAATATGACAAAACACTACACCCACAGGTAACTATTAGCACAATATACAAATATATCTTAACATATGCCTGTATTTAAGGAAATCTCATCCTGTTTTTTAACTGCTCATGATGTCTATCTGCACCTCTATTGGCCTGGAATTCATTAAGAACAGTGCGGAGAGTCACAGTGTTTTCTGTCTATATTCATATCTACAAATCGGTAAAAACGGAAAACTGGGAGTCTTATTTATTAAAAAATTATTGACTTACTTTCTGCAGTCTTTAAATTCTGTGCGAGAATTTAGAACGTAGATATTGCGAGCTTCCAGGAAATTCAGCTTTCAAGCATGGCTGCATCGCTGCCTTCCAACACAGATGAAACACTCGATCAGAAGCAGTTCATTAAAGGACAGTAGGTAAAGGCAGCTGCATGCTCCCTCTCCTGTTTCTGTACAAAGAGAATAAAGGCATCTCATCGGTGAAGAATGCCGGGAATGGTTCAGATTGGGTGGAACTCCATTTCACTGTCTCCTGTAAGAGATGAGGCAGGATCGAGAGGCCCTCTAGAGGCAGGGGCGCAGATTTGTCAGGAAGATTGGGGTGGGGAGGGGGTTGTGCTTTAAAAATTCCCAACAATCATGCAGGCATATCATGCTAAAATACATTATTTGAAAAGCAAGGCATAAGTGGGCTTAAGGGGCAGTTGGAAGAGAGAGTAGTTCGGATAATAGTTACTTAAAAGACAATATAGGTTGTAGACAAACCAATGGTTTTAAGACCTTCAAAACAGAGAGGAGAGAGAGTGTATGTGCGTATATGTTTTTGTCTCTGTGCGCATGTAAAAATCCTAGGTGAAATCTGACAGGCACTTCACCATACCCTTGCGCCCAACTACTTACTAAAGAAACCATTTACTAAGGAGATGTAACACCCCTGACAACCCTCCCCACAAAGCTGCACCCCTGTCTAGGGGTTGTAGTTCTAACCAGGCAGGCCACCTTTAAGGACTCAGTGCAATCAGTGAACGAGCTGTCCCAGTCTGTCACACTGAAAAGTTCCAAAAGGTACTTTTCTTCATGCTCTGGAGGCCCTGCAGTACCCCCACCCACCCCATCACACTCAAACTGCAACCTGACACCTTTTTCAAAACCAAGTATCTCGAAAACTGATGAATGGATTTATTTCATACATCAAAAAAGTACAGTTTCGGTTTAAAGCTCTACTTTCATGCCAAGGTCGGTGTAAAACCATTTTTTGTTTTTTGCTGTGGTCGAGTGAACATTTGCCTTTGAGAAATAAAAGGAAAAAACTGTTTTTTTAATCCCCACTTAATTCCTGCTCTCCTTGGATTTTTCTAAACTGGATATAGTTGTCCAAAATGCGGCGTGAGGAAACTCAAATGGATACACTAATTGGGTACTCAATTTAGAGTAGAGTTGTCAAATGGTGGCAGAGTTATTAGGAAATAAAAAAATGAACTAATAAAACATTTTCAGAGGAAAGTGCAATAGTCTTGGTAGACTACAGAGTCGGTAACGCTGATTCTCTAATATCTATGTGTGGATAGATGTTGGACAATAAAAGTATAACCTCAGGTCTAAAGACAATTTAGAATTGTTCTTCTTAATGGTATTCCGAACTCAAGAAGAAACATAGGCCCTCATTACAAACCTGGCGGTAAAAGCCGCTTACTGCCGTGCAGGCGGCTGCCAACATACCGTGACCGCGACGGTAATCCACCACGGGTATTATGACCCACACATAGAAATCCGCCACTATAGAGACACCCACACAAGTCCGCCAGACCAAAGGTCAGTGATAAATTGGTGATAGCAAAACCCACACCATTACATCAACAAGAATACGCCCACAGTATCACAACCCACGAATCAGCGCAGCAGTCTTTCAACCACAGTAAACCATTGGCGGTACACACCGCTGCACTCAAAATACACACACTGACAAAACTACACCACATTGGACAACTACAAATACACACACCTGACACACATACACACACCACACCCACACACCCACAACACTATAAAACACACACCCACATTACCCACAACCCTTTATGACCCAAAAAAAATTTGCGAACAGAGAGAGACACAAGCCAGGAGCACCCACTCAATCTGAGCCACAGAACACCAACACCTATACACCATCCATGCAACTCACAGCACACCCCACAACACAGCACCCCACACCTCACCCCACACATCCTCACACATATCACTCACAGCACATCCATGGCACCCCAAAGACACACCAGGTTCTCAGAGGAGAAGTTAAGGGTCATGGTGGAGGAAATCATCAGGGTAGAGCTACAGCTATTCGGATCACAGGTGCAGCAGACATCCATTGCAAGGAAGATGGAGCTATAGCTGAGAATTGTGGACAGGGTCAACGCCATGGGACAGCACCCAAGAACAAGGGATGACATCAGGAAGAGGTGGAACGACCTACAGGGAAAGGTGCGTTCCATGATCTCAAGACACCAAATAGCAGTACAGAGAACTGTCAGTGGACCCCCACCTCCTCCCCCACAACTAACAACATGGGAGAAGCAATCATTGGCAATAATGCATCCTGAGGGCCTCGCAGGAGTAGCAGGAGGACTGGAACCCGGTTAAGTCAAATCTTTACTATTATATCCCCACCCTACCTGCATGCCATCACAAACTCCTACCCCCAGCCTCATCACTCCAGCAACTGACATATACCCCACTAACACAACCAACTCATCCCAATACCAAGCACTGAATGCACTCCCAATGCATGGACACCCATCACAGACCTGCATAGACACCCATCACCCCAGCATGCCTAATAGAGACACTCACCCAGCCCACAAAATCACCACTCACACTAGTCCAAGACGACAGGGAACTCACATTCATAGAGGGAAACACAGCCATGCACAAGATGGCACACGCAGATACATTGACAATTAATTTTTCTCCCAACAGGACCCCTACCCAACGTCACCGGAGAGGAGGTGCCAGCCACATCCAGACTCCCCCAGAAGGGACGCACAGTGACGACAGCAGCTCTGCACGCCTGGATCACGATGACCAACCTGGCCCATCTGGGACCTCCGGAAAGCCGGTTTCCCTGCCACAGTCCCAAACCACCACTGAGCCTCCCCCCTCAGGAAACACCACCACAGCACCCACCCAGCGGGCCCATGCCACTGTCCCCAGGACATGTCAATCAGCAGTGTGTCCACCACTACAGGGACCCCAGGCAACCCCTCAAACACAGGATAATCAGGGACCTGGGGTCAGTGGCAGTGGGCACACGGTTCAGGAGACAGAGGCACAGGACAACAGGGAAGCTGGGAGGAGTGCTGTGTGACAGGGGGAGGACAGGCCCAGGAACCAACCCTCCACAAGGCACTCTCAAACATCATGGGAGCGTACCACCATTCCCAGGAGACCATGGGTCAGGTACTGGCCAAGTTACATGAGACCCAGCGGCTGCAGGAGGGATCAGGGAGGTCCTAACAAAAATATACACCATCCTGGTCACCATTGCAGGGGTGCTGGCTGACATGGGCAAGACCATGAGGGAGGCAGTGGCACAACAACGGGCGCCTGACACTAGCCAAACTGAGGAACAGCCTTCCACCTCTGCCGGCACTAGTGGACAGGAGGCTCCACCATAGGAACAACAGGCCACCAGCACCCCACCCCCTGCAGAAGGAGAACCACCCCGCAAACGGTCCCTGCGATCCAGGCAGAAGGCAGAGAGCATTGCCAAGACCCCTACCAGGAAATAGGACCCTCCTGATTGTCACCCTTCTGTCCCACCATGTCACCCTGTCCACCTTGAACTGACATTGCTCCACTTCCTATGTCCCCTTGGACAATGCACCTGTGATACCAAAAGACTGGACTCTAACTGGACATTCCTCCACCATCACCCCAGCCCCTTGCACATAACCCCATACTTATTGGCACAAAAATAAACACCCTTGAAACAAATACCATATTGGAGTCAGTGTCATGAATCGATAAATGTATTAGTACAACATTATCAAAGCATTGCAATGTATATGTACAGTGAAATGTACTACAGGATGACCTTTGGTGGGCAGCAGTACATATAGCAGGAGCCAAAATGGGGCATACAGATCTGATAATTGAGAATCCAAAGGGTACAGTCAGTGTCCATAGACAGAGGGTGAGAGGCTGCCATGTACAATGTCCAAAACATTACTGAAAAGTAAAGTTGAGTTACAGTCTCATACCTGTGTGTCACACACGCAACGGACCTGGGCCAGACTAGGCGATGAGCCTTGCCTGTTACCACTTCATATTTTCTCAAATTTTTTCATTTTATGTGTTTCATTGATCGAAAGCCATTTTAACGGTGACCCTCAATTTTTATTAAGTGAATCCTAATTTTTACCACGTTTTGATTTTTGAAATATATTTTACTGTGACTTTCTATTTTTATCACTTTTGCAAATGTTCTAAATTCAGGTATTTTTAAGAGGGCGGGGGTGGGGAATGTATAGCTTTTGCCTGAATTGTGAGGTGGACTGTGAATCTGTGGCCCGTGTGCAGTGGCCCAGCAGTCCTTTATTTTGATGAATTGATTTTTGAAACCCTTTTTTAGGCTGTGTTTGCTCGCGGCCGCCATTTTTCCCCTGCGGCTGCAGTACCTTTACGGTCGCCATTTTGGGAAAGGGTCAGCGGTCTAGTTTTTTTTCTTGTCCACTGATATCCGGTTTTCAAGCCTATTTCAGCTGCGACGCGGCGAGCGCACAGCGGACGCGCGCACAGCGGGCACACCGCTGGCGCAATGAAGGTGCGCCAGAGGCAAGCCCGTCTGTGCCCGTCCACGCCAGGCCGGGCCAGAGGGCTGGTCCCCCTGATTCCTTTCCAGTCTTAGATGACACCACACCTACCTATTGCTATTCCTCTAAGCAATTGCATGACTTGAGGCCGCTAGGTGGGAATAATTGTTTGTCATGTATAGAAGCTTTTGGAGACATGTGCTGTTGCCCCACCTGTCATTGGACACTTGATTCTAGGGTGGATGGTTTGGATGTGGGGTCGAAACCTCGCACTTCCTTTATTTACACAAACTGTCGTTCGTTGGCGGCTCATAAATTGGATATTAATTTCTTGCTCTCTTGCTCTCTGAGGCGGCCCCTACAGCCCTGTTCCTGATGGAAACATGGCTGAATGAATGTTCGGACCCGGACATCAGTCTGGCACTACCTACTGGAAATTTGATTGCCAGATTGGACAGAGGGACTCTGAGAGGAGGTGGGATTGCAGTTGTCTATAGGGATTTTCTTAACTTAATCTACCAGCCCCTCCAGTTAATGGATGGGGAAGGCATGTTCTTCTCACTAGCTCTTAACCCGCAGTATACCTTTTCAGGGATCTTATTATATCGCCCTCCTGGCCCTTCTGAGAAATTTTTAGATTGCACCGCCAATTTTATATGTTCGAGACCAAGTTTTAGTATTTTAGGAGATTTTAATATCTATGCTGAGACCCTCGAACAGTCAGGTTCGAGACGTTTACTCTGAGGTATGGGGGCAATGGGTCTGGCTCAACTTGTTAAAGGCCCCACCCATGAAAGGGGTCTATTGATTTAGTATTTAGCAACACCCCTGCCTTATCCTGTATGCCTTCAATTCCACTGCCGTGGTCCGTTCATTTCTTAATCCCTATTGAATTAGCTATGGATACAGTAGGAAAGGGGCCCAAGCTTTTGGTACAGGTTCGGAGATTATGGAGCAAGCTGAACAGAAACAATTTTGTAGCCACCCTGGAATCCCGTAAATCCTGCTTCATGGATAAGGGGGATACGGAAGCAGAGGACTTCAATGATTGGATCACTGACAGCCTAGATAAGGTTCTCCCCTGGAGAAATAAAACTGACCCGCATAGGAAAGTCAGTGCCCCGTGGTTTACACCCCAGCTGCTTCTCCTTAAAAAAGAATACAGAAAACTAGAAAGGAGTTGGAGAAAATTTTATGATGTGACAGATAGGGACACATATAAGAGAGCTATTAGAAGATATCATTCCGAGATTAAGGTGGCACAAAGTGATTTTTATCAGCAGAAAATTGAAGAGGCGGCAGGTTCTCCCAATTAAGTTTTTCGGGTTTTAAAGGAAATTCTTCAAGTTCCAGTAGAAGACAACCCTATAGAAGCCTCTTTAGAATATAGTAATACGCTAGCTACTTTTTTCCAACAAAAGATCTTGGACATTTATGCTAGTTTTGTTGATAACAGTTCTACATCAGAGGATGATGAGAAACCTACCTCTAACAGAGTGGCCCTCATTTCCCATTTTACCCCACTCTCACAGGCACAGGTTTTAGCTACTCTGAGTGCCCTTAAATCAGGATACCCTCTGGACCCGGCTCCCCCGCATATTATGGTTCCAGGGTCGGAAGCTATAGTGCCAGTGCTTACAGATTTACTTAATGCTTCACTATTTAAAGGATCAGTGCACAGCCTATGGAAGCATGCAATAGTTCAGCCGCTGCTGAAAAAACCCACCCTCGACCCTATAGTGTTGAAGAATTTTAGGCCGATTTCCTTATTGCCCACTCCCGCCAAGATTTTAGACAAATATATTAACTCACAACTCTCCACCTTTTCGGAAGAGAATACATTGCTCCATCCTACTCAGATGGGTTTTAGAGAGGGACATAGCACGGAAACAGCACTAATTGCGGTCATGGAAGAGGCCAGGAAGAGTGTTGACCAGGGCTGTACTACAGTGATAATTATGCTGGACTTGAGTGCAACATTTGACACGGTAGACCACCAAGTCCTGATCCAGAGGATGAAGAATATTGGAATTAGGGATCAGGCTTTGGCGTGGCTTACCTCTTTCTTACAGGATAGATCTTTTCAGGTCCTTGATCGATCACATGTGTCAGACAAACTGCAGTGCGGATGTGGTGTACCTCAGGGCTCATCCTTGAGTCTGACATTATTTAACATATACATGGCCCGTTGGCTACTTTGGTAGAATCTTTTGGTCTATCGTTGGTGTCTTACGCTGATGACACCCAACTGGTGGTCTCCTTCTCTTCCAATGGGACCCCAGAAGGAGTCACACTATCCACCTGTATGCAAGCGGTCTCAAGCTGGATGACCAACAGTAAATTGCAATTAAACGAGGAGAAAACAGAATTGATGATATTGGGCCCAGAACCAAGACCTGGAACTCTACGGAGTATTCCATCAGCTCTGGGGGAGTTTCCTCCTCCCAAGAAGCAGATTAAGAGTTTGGGGATCTATCTGGACCCTCTTTTAACCGTAGATACCCATGCTAGGCACATTTCCACAATTTGTTTTGGCCTACTCCGACTCCTCAGAAAGGTCTTTGTCATCCTTCCGGCATTGGCAAGAAGGCTTATAGTGCAGGCCAATATTTTATTAAGGTTAGATTATGGGAATGGACTTTTCTTAGGCTCCCCAGCTTATGTAAAGAAGAAATTGCAAAGAGTGGTAAATGCTGCAGCTCGTTTGCTGCTGAATATTCCTAGATGGTCTCCGGTACAATCTGGCTAGCTTCCTTGCATTGGCAACCGGTAGAGCAGATGATTAAATTCAAGGCCCTCTGTCATATACACAGGTCCCTCCATGTTAAAGGTCCCACACTTTTTAGGAATTTGGCTACTTTTTATAAGCCAAAAAGAGATCGGAGATCCTCCACCACAGCTTTGGCAACTATTCCTAAAATAAAGAAAGTTAAATGGGGCGGGCCACACTGGCTTTTTTAGGAGCCAAGTTGTGGAATTCTTTGCCTCTCAAACTCCGGCTGATGAATCAAGAATTCGAGTTTCTTAAGGCACTGAAAACATGGTTGTTTTAGATCAGGCTCCGTTGCGTCCTTTCTGTGGTTTTGGGTCCATTAGCGCTGGGAAACCCAACGGTATCCATGCGCTCTATAAAAATCTATAACATAACATAACTGGAAATACTGCTGTATTAATGTTTGTTCTGTTGTCCACATCTTCTTTATCTGCCTCCTCTTCCTCACTGTCCACAGGCTCCACCGCTGCCGCAAGACCTTCTCCAGGCCCATCCTCCTGCAGAAAAGGAACCTGATGTCTCAAGGCCAGGTTGTGCAACATACAGCATGCCACAATGATCTGGCACACCTTCTTGGGTGAGTAGTACAGGGATCCATCTGTCAGATGGAGGCACCGGAACCTGGCCTTCAGGAGGCCAAAGGTTCTCTCAATAATCCTCCTTGTATGCCCATGTGCCTCATTGTAACGTTCCCCTGCCCTTGTCCTGGGATTCCTCACTGGGGTCAGTAGCCATAAGAGGTTGGGGTAAGCAGAGCCACCTGTAAATATTGAGGGACAACTGTTGGACACACACTAACCCTTAGGGACAGCCCCATACCCAGACACCTACTTATAGTGGTTGGGGACCTTGGGCTCACCTATTAGCCACACCTGGTGCTTCTGGAGTTGGCCCATCACATAAGGGATGCTACTTTTCCTCAAGATATAGGCGTCATGCACAGAGCCAGGATATTTGGAATTCATATGGGAGATGTACTCGTCCGCCAAACACACCATCTGCACATTCATCGAATGATAGCTTTTTCTATTCCCATAAACCTGTTCATTTCTCTGGGGGGAACAAATGCCACATGTGTACCATCAATGGCCCCAATGATGTTGGGGATATGTCCCAGGGCATAGAAGTCAGCTTTCACTGTGGCCAAATCCTCCACCTGGGGGAATACAATGTAGCTGCACATGTGTTTCAGCAGGGCAGACAACACTCTGGTCAACACGTTGGAGAACACTGGCTGAGATATTCCTGATGCCATGGCCACTGTAGTTTTAAATGAACCATTTGCCAAGAAATGAAGCACTGACAGAACCTGCACAAGAAGGGGGATTCCTGTGGGATGGTGGATAGCTGACATCAGGTCTGGCTCCAATTGGCCACACAGCTCTTGAACTGTGACACAATTAAGTCTGTATGTGATGATAATGTGTCAGTCCTCCATTGTTGACAGGTTCACCAGGGGTATGTACACCGGAGGATACCACCATCTCATCATCTGCCTCAGTGGTTGTGGTCTATGGAGGAGAACGGTGAGCAGAGGGTCATATTTCTACGTAGAATGCACAACTGTTGCTGAAGTTAGGTCACAGAAGCGGTCTGTGAAGTCGAGAGTCAGTTGATGAGCCAATGTCTAATGTGACGCAGTTAGGTGCCATGCCATGTGCCCCCCTGAAATGGCGGCTGCTTGATCTGTGAGGAAGGACAAGTGGAAATGAGGTAAGTGCGCTGGCGTTGTGCGCCGTCGCAGAAGGTGGTCGATGACTGCCCCGCAACTTCGCATTGGTTATCATTGGGCCCTATGGGTTCCAGGACCCAATGGCGATGTACGCCGGCGGTGACGGTACGCACCGCCTCGGACGTGACCACCATTTTCTAACTACTCACTCACTTGCTACCTGACCGTCAACAGGAGAGGATATACACTGCAAGTGCTGCTGTGAACTGAGTCTGGAAGTGACAATGGCCACAGTGTCTGGGGAAAGCTCCCATGCCTTCACTGCGGAGGAGTTGGAGAAACTGGTGGATGGGGTCCTACCTCAGTACACGTTACTCTACGGTCCTCCAGACAAACAGGTGAGTACACTGAGAGCATGATGTGTGGGCAATGCATGTTTTGAGCGGTGTGGATGTAAGCCACATGTTGGGGGGTGGTGAGGCGTCTTGGCCTGAGTGCTGCATAAGAGGTGGTCAGTGTATGTGCGTCAGGGCATGGGTGGGAACTAGGGGCAATGAATATGCCGGTCCAGACGGGTGAGTAATTTCCTTTCCTCCTGTCTTTTCCCTCTAGGTCAACGCCCACCAGAAAAAGGGTATTTGGCGTGCCATAGCCAAGGAGGTGCGGACCCTGGGGGTCTATCACAGGCGGGGCACCCACTGCCGCAAGAGATTGGAGGACCTGCACCGCTGGACGAAGAAAACGGTGGAGGCCCAGCTTGGGCTGGCCTCCCAATGTGGGAGGGGTGCCTGTCGCACCATGACCCCCCTGATGTTCCGCATCCTGGCGGTGGCCTATCCAGAGTTGGATGGGTGCCTGAGGGCATCACAGCAGCCACAAGGGGGTGAGTACAGATTCTGATTCCTGACTTTGTGCTCTTTAGGAGGTAGCTGGGTGGGGTATGTGGGCTGTGGGTGACCCTAGGCCAGGGCGATCATGACAGGGTAGGTCCCTTCAGTGCAGGCTCTGACGCACTCCAAACCCAATGGTGTAAGTGGCCATATACTACTGGGCAGGGTCCTGTGGGTGTCAGGGGTGCAGATGCTGGCATTAGGCTTGTGACTACCTTAGTGACTGGTTTGGCATGGCCTAGTGCATAGGGCTGATCCCTGTGTGTTGTGTACGCCAACGGTAGTGGTGTTGCTGGCATTGACCAAGTGTATCCTCTGTCTCTCCCCCCCTTTTTGTTTTGTCACCCTGTCCTTGTGTGCATTAGCATCATCTGGCGGAGGAGCACAGGCACCGGCGTCAGAGGGAGCTGCATCCCACATGGCCCATGAGGGCGAATCCACTGAGGGTGAAGGCACCAGTGGGACAGAGGGCGAAGGGAGCACCACGATGGGGACAGGAGGGGAGACCAGTGACAGCGACTCATCCACCAATGGATGCTCCCTGGCGGTGGCGGACACCTCTTTGCCCACCCCAACAACAGGTACAGCTGCCTCCCCCCTACTAACACCACCCTCCGAGCAGCCCCTCAGCGTATTTCCCATGCCCGCTCACCCAGGAGGGTGGGCATCTCTTTGCCCCAGGCACCTCAGGCCCTACCCCAGTCAGCCCTGCTGTCCTCAGTGAGGAGGCTATTGACCTCTTGAGATCCTTCACTGTTGGGCAGTCAACCATTCTTAATGCCATCCAGGTTGTCGAGAGGCATTTGCAACAAACAAATGCATGCCTGGAGGGCATTCACTCTGGCATGGCAGCCCAACAGAGAGCATTCCAGGCTCTGGCCTCAGCACTGATGGCAGCCATTGTCCATGTGTCCAGCCTACCCCCTCCAACATCCTCTACCCAGTCCCAATCCCCTCAACCTCAGCCTATCCCAAGCACACCTTCAGACCATCATTCACCCAAATCAACACACAAAAGTGGCTCAGGCAAACATAAGCACCAAACCTCATCTCACAGGCACTCACACAAGCACCATGCCCATGCAGACACAGCCACATCCACTGCCTCCACCGTGTCCCCCTCCTCCACTTCGTCCACCCCCTCTCAGTCTTGTCTCCACTCACACCTGCATGCACTATATCCTCATCCACTACCTCCATCACCAGCACGCCCATCACAACACAGCCCTCACGAGCAGTCACCACCCCCACAACCATGCGCATGTACTCTGTGTCCTCTCCCAGTGTGTCTGTGAACCCTCCTCCCAAAGTACACAAACGTAAGCACCCATCCACCCAACAGCCATTCACCTCACAACAGCATCCAGCCCATGCACCTGCACCCAAACTCAGCAGAAAGACACCTCCTACAAGCACTCCCACTTCCTCCACTCCCAAACCCTCTCCATCTTCCCGTCCCAGTGTGTCTAAAAAACTTTTCCTTGCAAACTTTGACCTCTTCCCTACGCCTCCCCTCGTCCTTCCCCTTAGGGCAAGGGTGTCAAGATCCCAGGCCAGCACCTCAGCCACCAAGTCAGAGTCCGCAGTGGTACCTGAAAGTCGCAGGGGATCAAAGGGGGCACCTGTCAGGGCTGCCAGTGTGCCAGCGACCCCTGCAAAGGACCAACCCATTTCGCCACCTGCCGAGAGGGTGCCAGCAAGGAGCACGGCCAAAAAGCACGACCCACCCAGCAAGGCCTCCTCCAAAACTGCATCTGCCAGTGCCAAGGTCCCAGCAGCGGCTGGCAAGTGCACCCACCTGAGAGACTTGAGAGACTGTGTGTGGCTTTGTACTCCCCAGGACCAAGCAGTGGGTAAACCACCCACTTGAGAGACTGTGGCTTTGCACTCCCCAGGACCCAGCAGTGGGCAAACCACCAACTTGAGGGACCGTGGTTTTGCACTCCCCAGGACCAAGCAGTGGGCATGTTGCCCCCTCCAGGAGCAGTGGCGTAGTACCATCTTCCGACTGAAATGCCCCCTCCCCCTACCCCCTGAGGTGCCTGTGCGTTTTCGACCTGATGCCCCTGCAGTGTTCTCTCCGTTTTGAGGCAGGAGTCAAGTGTGGGCATCACCCATGTTTTTGGACAGTGTACGGCCTTCTGTACATATTGTAAATATTTGTACATACTGTTGTTTACAATTGTTAACTTTATCTGCATATTTCTAAATATCACTATTTGCACTCATTTCCTTTTGTCCTTGCGTTCTTCGAGGGGGTTACGGGGTGTAAATGTAATGTTGATGCATGTTTTTGTATGTATGGTGATGTGGGTGAGGGTGGGGGTAGGGATGTTGCGTGTATGTGTCACTCTCTTTTTCCTCCCCCCTCCCCTGTGTGCTAGGTGCAGTACTCACCATGGTTGTCGCCGACACTTGCTTTGATATTCCTGGTGTATTAGCAGATACACCAGCATCGGCAGGACCTGTAGTTCAAGCTCCATGGCATCCTGGTTCTTCGTTGAGAGTCGAAAGGTGAGTCGTTTCCCTTCAGAGTCCTGTTTCTGACGTACTTTTGATGTCGTTGGTACCGCCTCGGAAAAGCTGGCGGATTGGCCTCTCATAATACAGTGGGTGGGTCATTGTCTTCCGCCTGTCTGTTTTTGGCGGTGACCGCTGCGGTGTTTGTTGCTACCGCGTGGGGTCGGAGTGTTAAAGTGGCTGTCTATGTTGGCAGTTTCTGCCGTGGTCGTGATTCCATTTCTTTTACCGCCGGCCTGTTGGCAGTATTACCGCCGCTTTAACACCGACCGCCAGGGTTGTAATGAGGGCCATAACCTCCTTAAGAACTGAAAGAAATTAACTGAACTGTTGGCCTAACATTAACAAGAAGAAAATGTTTTTTGCCCAAAGAACATTTTAGTAATCTGGTGAAAATGCTGTAATATTAGCAGCCAGGAGATTTTAGAAAAAGCAGGGAATCTGAAAATATATATTAGGAATAGGTACCTTCAGTTATAAGAGTTCATTTATTATTCCCAGAACACTGGTGGAATCTTTATGCAAGGACAATTTTATTGCAAACATATCATTTCCTAATTGGGAAAGGTTCTAGAGATACAAATACAACATTCGATTTTGTGAAGACGATGCCTTTTTTCGGCTAATTCATGTTTTAGATTGCTGATTTTTAAGGCCAAAAGGCTCCCTGTCATAGCACCAGAGAAACCAGTCATTAATTTAGAGAAAAAGGAAATCCCTTACGTCACTGTGTGTGAATGGTAAACACATGTTTAGTACACGCAGTAAAGGATGAAATATGAACTTCGGACAGGGACACACTTGCATAATAACAGTAAATGTCCTAATGCCAATAAAGGTCAGAGGCGTGAGGCACTGACCTGGCACTCACTTTGGGAACAAGAGCGAAGGGGTGGCAGCTCATCTTTGTCCTTGTTTTGTATGTATTTATGTATGAATGCATGTATGTGTGTATGTACAGTTGTTTGTATGTATGTATAGATGTATGTATTTGCACCTTTCTATGCCGTATAAAAATGGTGAGAGATGTGGAAAACAAGGTTAAAGTCGAATAGTGAGCATTATTCCTCTCTCCGAGAAGCCTGATATCAGAGATGACAGGGTTCAATCTGAGAAAAATAGAAAAAAGCCACTTATGACTTGAAAAAGTGGGAAATCCAAAAGTTTGGATAGCTCTTCATCAAAATTAGACGAAAAAGAAATTGTGATGCCCTATCTCGGTATTGCGGGATGTGTGTAATGAAATTTGTATTCCGCGTTGACCTGGTTGCCATCAGAAGAATAGCAATTAAAGCCTTCATCCTCCATCAAGGTAGGCCACACACACACGTGTGGTGGGAATGAGTTTATGGGTATTGTTTTGGACGATTTTTGCATTTAACCAAGAAAAACAATTGGTCTTCTCAAGGGATGTCATGTTTAAATATTGGTAATCTTTGATCATAAAAGAATTGGGAGAAAAAAGGTGGGTGTCCCATATTGCCAATTACTACTAGTCATAGAAAATCAAATTGCTCAAGGATTGAATTGAACTTTTAGGGTATAAGGATTGTAGGAAAGTGCCTCTTTCTAGCATGGTTACCCCCACTTTTGGCCTGTTTGTGAGTGTGTGTCAGTGTGTTTTTACTGTGTCACTGGGATCCTGCTAGCCAGGGTCCCAGTGCTCATAGTTTATGGCCTAATATGTATGCCTGTGTAGTGCCTAACTGTGTCACTGAGGCTCTGCTAACCAGACCCTCAGTGCTTATGCTCTCTCTGCTTTTAACTTTGTCACTGTAGGCCAGTTACTTAATTTACCAATTTCTATTGGCATACTGCACCCCCCTTATAAGTCCCTAGTGTATGGTACCTAGGTACCCAGAGCATTGGGGTTCCAGGAGATCCATATGGGTTGCAGCATTTCTTTTGCCACCCATAGGGAGCTCAGACAAACCCTTACACAGGACACACTATTTCACAGCCATTTTCACTGCACTTAAGTAACGTATAAGTCACCTATATGTCTAACCTTTACTTGCTGAAGGTTAGGTGCAAAGTTACTAAGTTATGAGGGCACCCTTGCACTAGCAAAGGTGCCCCCAAATAGTTCAGGGCCATTTCCCCGGACTTTGTGAGTGCGGGTACACCATTACAAGTGAGCTTCACAATGGTAACTCCGAATATGGCCATGTAATACGTCTTAGATCATGGAATTGTCCCCCCCATTCCAAATCTGGTATCAGGGAGCCAATTCCATGCATCCTGGGGGCTCCACCATGGACCCCCAGTACTGCCAAACCAGCTCTCTGAGGCTTGCACTGCAGCTACAGCTGCTGACACCTCACAGACAGGGTTCTGCCCTCCTGGGGTTTGGGCAGCCCAGTCCCAGGAAGGCAGAACTAAGCATTTCCTCTGAGAGCATGGTGTTACACCCTTTCCCTTTGGAAATAGGTGTTACAGGCTGGAAGGGGTAGCCTCCCCAGCCTCTGAAAATGCTTTGAAGGGCACAGATGGTGCCCTCCTTGCATAAACCAGTCTACACTGGTTCAGGGACCCCTTGTCCCCTCTGGTGGGAAACTGGACAAAGGAAAAGGGAGTGACCACTCCCCTGTCCATCACCACCCCAGGGGTGGTGCCCAGAGCTCCTCCAGTGTGTCCTAGACTTCAGCCATCCTGGTTTGCAAGGTGTAGGGGCACTCTGGAGGGCTCTGAGTGGCCAGTGCCAGCAGGTGATGTCAGAGACCCTCCTGATAGGTCCATACCTGATAAGATAGCCAATCCCCCTCTCAGGTCTATATTTAGGGTCTCCCCAATGGGTTCTCTTCAGATTCTGCTTGCAAGTTTCCTTCAGGACTCCTCTGCAACAACTTCAGACTCTTCTTACCTCGGATCAACCACAGCCTGCTCCAAGAAACGCTGTAACTGCAACAAAGTGTCTACAAGAGACACTTTTCTTTAGCAACCTCAGCTCTAAGTCAGCAACTGCAACAGTTTCCACAGTGTGCACGCTCTGGGGACTCCATGTCTTCATCCTGCACCAGAAGGACTGAAGAAATCTCCCGTGGAGTGACGGAGTCACTTCCCTGCTCCAAGCAGGCACCTTCCAAGATGATGACCAGTACACTGGGACTCCTCTCACAGCAACAAGCATGTTCCTAAGGACACCGAGGGTAGACATCATCGACATAGACTGTCCTGAGGTCCTGCTGACACAATTTGGAGGAGGTAAGACCTTGTCTTCCCTGAGAACGATGGTACCCCTTTGTACTGTGTCTTCTTTGCCTCCTGAGGCCTCTGTGCACTCTTTGCAAAATTCCTTCATGCACAGCCTGGCCCAGGTCCGCAGCACTCCATCCTGTGATGCACAACTCGCTGAGTTGTTCTCTGGCGGCGTGGGACCTTCTTTTGTTGTGCTGCATCAACCGTGTTTTGCACCTCCTTTGAACCTGGATCCTGCAACTCCTGGGGAGCTGTCTGGTATCCTGAGGGCTCTTTAAAGTTCTGAGAGCCCTTTCTTCCTTCTCACTTAGAGTTGGGGCCCTCAGGTTCCTCCTGGGTCCATCCAGTGCCACTTTGATACAAAACGCACTTTTGGCGTAGCCAAGGCTTGTTGGCGACTTCCAACACGAAATCTGGTCTGCAACAATCTTCCCGCCGTGGGACATCTTTTGCATCATGGAGGAACCCGATGGCATCTTCCTAGGGTGCGATTCTGCAGTCTTCAACTAACTGTGGACTCTTCTTTTGCACCCACTTCTGAGTTGGCAGGGGCTCCTGTCCTTCCTGGAACTTCTTTCGACTTCTGGACTTGGTCCCCTTCCTTTTCAGGTCTTCAGGTCCAATAATCCAGCAGTTGTTCTTTGCAGACTTGGTTGGCTGCTGCAAAACCCCAAAAACGAGGTGTAATGTGTCCTAAGGAAACTTGCAGTACTTTACTCCTGCTTTTCTGGGCCCTGGGGTGGGGTAATTTACTTACCTTTAGTGTATCCTTACTCCCCCAGCAATTCTGCACACACTACACTTGTCGAGGGGGGAATTTGTGATTCACATTCCACTTTCTTAGTATATGGTTTGTGTTGCCCCTAGACCCATTTTCTCCCATTGCATTCTATAGCATTTCCTATTGTTTGCATTGTTCTATGACTCTTTACTTTTCTAATTTTGGTGTCTAGTGTATATATTGTGTATAATACTTACCCCCAGAAGGAGTATTGTCTCTAAGATATTTTTGGTATTGTGTCACCCAAATAAATACCTTTATTTTTGGTAACACTGGGTATTGTCTTTACTTGTGTATAAGTACTGTGTAACTATAAGTGGTATTGCATGAGTTTTGCATGTCTCCTAGTTCAGCCTAATCTACTCTGCTATAGCTACCTCTATCAGCCTAAGCTGCTAGAACACTACTACTTCACTAATAAGGGATAACTGGACCTGGTGTAAGGTGTAAGTACCCAAGGTACCCACTAGAAACCAGGCCAGCCTCCTACAAGGATCATTAGAAAATGTAATCAAATAATGTCTGTTCATCATCATGGATGCAGTGAGTGGTGTTTCTGAGGTACGAAAGATATTACTTTTTTGACCACACTCAAGGTGATTGTTCATCTAGATGTCTGCCTATAATCTTAACGTAGTGGGAATAATGACAACATAATTATAGTAGGTGTATTTTCAAAGTGAAGAACATTTGAAAAATGAAAGGGACCTACAAGAAATATGCAGACTTAACGAAAACATGGAAAGTTGCATCTTTGCTTTTTTAGTTGATTTTTTCGATTTGTAAAGTGTTCAACCCTGCAGTAATGAGAATTGAGAATCCTAATAATTGGAAAACTAATACTCTTTATTTATCCTGAAAAAAAAACCAGGGGCATGCCATGACGTTTAACAGCCCCCTCTGAACTATTAGAGAAGGGCTCCTTAAAGTTTGACCTACCATGCGTTAATTGTATAAAATAACTATTTGAAATTGATGTAGCCAGCTAAGGGAGTTCATGTTGAAAGTTATGAATGATATTTTTATTTCTACTACACTGAAAATTCTGAAGAGTTCCTTGCTATACTGTAAAACAAATGAGTGTAGATTTTTTAGCAGGGTTACTGCCGAGAGATATTAAGTGTTAGGTCGTGTAACATACCATTCAGGCCTACAAGTAGTGGCATTAGAATGGGAAGAGAAACTTAATAGCACATGGGATAGAGCATTACAAAAGTTGAGCAGGACAGGAGGGGTGAGAGAAACTATGGACAAGTGAGTGTTATGTTTAAAGGCAGTACATTGTCTGTGCTTAGCTCTCATATCAGGCCATTGGTGACCATAATCTTTTCCAAACAAGGAATGATCTGAGAAGCATTCATGGATTCTACAAATTCCACATCGGGATATTTAGAGAAATAGTCTATCACCACTAGCATGTGACGACCGTCTGGCAAGCTTCCAAAATCTTCACTGGCCTGAAACCACAGGAAAGGTTTTATAACCTCAGTTATCACCAGTGGGGGACTCTCGGCAGGACCAACCACTTGACACATTACGCAGTGCGTCACTGTTCTCTCCACTTGATCATCAAGCCCAGGGAACCACACCTTGCTCCTCAACCTGGACTTCATCTTAACGATTCCTTGGTGTGAAGAGTGTGCCAACTCTACCACCGAGTTCTGCAAAGAGGCAGGAATCACAAACCTGGCACCTCTCAATGAGCATCCTTCCGGAGATATTGCTACCTCAATCCTGACTTTATGCAAGGAGGATATCATCAGTCTAGCTTCATCTGTCCGAAGAGTCACATTTTGAAGGACACTGTGCCACTTTCCAGATTCTACTGCTGACAGTACCAGTTGAAGACATTCATCACTCTCCGTGGCTAACTTGATTTCCTCAATCAGAATACGCAATGGGTGAGATCTTTCTACCACCAGTCTCACATACTCCTCCACTTCATTTGCGTCAGCAATCTCTCTAGGAGTAGCGGGTCGAGCATGTCTTGACAAGTAATCAGCCAGGTTGAGAGACCCAGGTCTGTATGCCACTTGAAAACGATAATCGTGCAACTGCAGAATCCACTTTTCTATGCGAGGTGGTGGTTTGGAGGAAGATCCGTTAAACAGTCGTATTAGGGGCTTGTGATCGGTATGTACCATGAATGGTTGTCCATACAGATAGAAATGAAAATGCCTGCAGCCCCAATGCACTGCAATGGCCTCCTTCTCAATTTGTGAATAGCGTTGTTCAGTATCTGTTAATGCACGGCTGGCATAGGCCACAAGAGCCCACTCTCCATCCAGTCGTTTTTGCGCCAATACCGCCCCCAACCCAGTGGGACTAGCATCAGTGGATAACTCCGACTCTTTACGAGGATCAAAGTACACCCGCTTTGTGTGTTCTGACAATGCTGACTTGGTGGCATGAAAAGAAGCATCTTGTTCAGGTCCCCACTCCCATACCATATTGGCCTTGATTAGATCCCTGAGAGGGGCTGTGTGAGCTGTCAGGTTTTTAATAAAACCCCCACAGTAGTTTATCATGCCCAAATAACTGCGGACACCAGATACATTGGTAGGGGCTGCTGCTGATTGAATGTCTTTTGCTTTAGCCGGGTCAGGCATAACTCCTTCCATAGAGAACCGGTACCCAAAGAAAGCTACTTCAGTCTGCACACTTGTCTCTGTGAAGAGTAAGGCCATTCTCTTGAAACCTGTGAAAGGTTGCTCGAAGACATTGTAAATGTAACTCTATAGTGGGAACATGCTCAAGGATGTCATCACTGACATTAAAAACTCCAGGCAAACCAGCAAGCACCCCACAAATGGTGTCTTTAAAGACTTCCGCCGCACTGGAGATCCCATAACTCAGCCGTTTGTACCTTCTAAGACCCACATGAGTAGAGAAGGTGGTTATGCCCCTTGAGTCTGGATGTAGCATTAGCTGATGGTATCCAGCACGCAGATCCATTGTTGAGAACCATCGTGACCCAGCAACCTCTGCAACAATGTCATCGACAGTAGGTGCTAAATGACGTTCTCGCTCTATAGCGACATTCGGCAAGCGCATGTCGACACAGATCCTCACCTCTCCTGGTTGCATGAGTTTCCTTGCAATTACAATGGGTGACACCCAGAATGTAGGACCATCCACTTTCTCAAATATATCAGCCTCTTCAAGCTTCCTGAGTTCTTCTTCCACCTTTGTTCGAAGATGGAATGCCACCCGGCGGTGTTTTAAAGCTACTGGCTGTATGGATTTGTACATATGCATCCGTAGCAAACGGTCTTTCAGGCACCCAATCCCCTCAAAAAGCTGAGCAATCTCCATTAGGGGGCTCTCCACAGTTCCGAGGTGCACACTAAAAGCAAACAATACTAAGTTAAGTTGCTCAGCCGTTCTGCAGCTTAGTAACATGTCAGACCCAGTCTCCGTCACAAACACTCTGGTGTGCACTGAACTCTCCTCATGAAATAATGTGGTGGTAAAAACCCCGCCAAAGGCAGCGGTTGTGACGACCCAAATGCATTTACTTGAGTCGATGTGGGCTGTAGATGAGGTTGGATGGGAATAGTTTTCAACAGTGACTGGGCCAGCACATTAATGAAGGCCCCAGTATCAATTAAAGCCTGAATCTTGTGACCAGCAAGAGAGACGGAACATCCTGGTATTCGCTTTTGAGGATGCCCTACAGGTTGCAGAGCATGTATCACATGGACAGTCCCTTATTCCTCTTCATCGTCATCCAGATTGTCGTCTTCACCTGTGACGACATGTGGCTTCACTACGTTGATACTCTTCGACTTCTGCGATTTTGGACGTACCGATGATCGACAAACCTTGGCAAAATGATTCAATTTATTGCAGCTTGAACATTTCTTGTCTTGTGCAGGACATACACCTTGATGAGGAAATGGACCACCACACAAAAAACAAGTTTGTGAACTCGTGGCACCCTTTTGCCGACTTTTTTTCTTCTCCGTGACTGCCGTAGTAATGGCATTCACAGGTTCCGTCTTGACCTGCGTCTGCAATTCCGCTTCCATATGGCCACACATACTTTTGACAGTTCTTTAGATCAGCCCATCGTGAGGATATTTGCCATTGACATACCAGGTACCTGTAGTATGTTTTCTCGCAGCTTCACAGACGCACAGCCCTGTATGAACTGCACACAAACCTAATCTTTGGCATCCAACAGGGTACATGTGCGTGTTAGCTCTTTCAACCTGGCATAGAATGTATCGACTTATTCATTTGGGAGTTGCCTAGCTTGCCTTAATAAAAACCGCTCATAGTTGGGATTTGCTAGTGGTTCGAAATGCACGGTCAAAGCTCGTTTTAACGACTGGTAAGTGAAGGGAGGGCCCTCTTCTACCACAGACCTTCCCAGTTTATGAATAGCTGCACCTTCCAAATGCAGGAGCATTGGACGTCGTCTCTCATTGTCCAGTGCCGTGGCTGCAAAATAGGTTTCTAACCTATCTCCCCATTCCTTCCACCAAGCTGCTTGGGCAGACGGGGTACCCTCCACGAGAAAAGGCTCTAACGCTGGAACTGACAACATGGCTATCTTGTTATAAATGTCTTTTCCTGCAGTACCTGAAATTCACGCACACCTGAGTCACCTGCAGTAACGTAATGGACAGATCATGATTCCTTTATTGGAAATGTTCTAGGCTTGCACGTTGCAGCACAGGTGACTTAGCATGAATATCAGGTCATAGGAAGCCTCACTGCCACCTCCTGACAGTTGCATTGTGCAGTATTTGAGAAGATAAACATCAGTGGCCTACATGTGTCTCTTGTGTTGCTCTTTGAACACCAAGGCCCTCATTATGACCCTGGCGGTGTTGCACCGCCAGGGCCAACGGGGGCGGGAGCATCGCCAACAGGCCGGCGGTGCTCCCTTGGGCATTCTGACCGCGGCGCTTTGGCCGCGGTCAGAAATGGAAAACCGGCGGTCTCCCGCCGGTTTTCCGTTGCCCATTTGAATCCCCCATGGCGGCGCAGCTCGCTGCGCCGCCATGGGGGATTCTGACACCCCCTACCGCCATCCTGTTCCTGGCGGTTCACCCGCCAGGAACAGGATGGCGGTAGGGGGTGTCGCGGGGCCCCTGGGGGCCCCTGCAGTGCCCATGCCAATGGCATGGGCACTGCAGGGGCCCCCGTAAGAGGGCCCCGCTAGTATTTCACTGTCTGCATAGCAGACAGTGAAATACGCGACGGGTGCAGTAGCACCCGTCGCACCTTCCCACTCCGCCGGCTTGATTACGAGCCGGCTTCATGGTGGGAAGGTCGTTTTCCCCTGGGCTGGCGGGCGGCCTTTCGGCGGCCGCCCGCCAGCCCAGGGGAAAAGTCAAAATACCCGCCGCGGTCTTGCGACCGCGGTACGGTATTTTGACGGCGGGACTTTGGCGGGCGGCCTCCGCCGCCCGCCAAGGTCCGAATGAGGGCCCAAGTGTGTAGAAAAATGGATTTTATCAGGAAAATCTGCGTGCCAAATGTGCGAAGTAATGCCCCTCATTCTTTAATGTCTTATTTCACTGATAAAAGCTGCAGGCATGCGTCTCTCTGTGCCCAAAAATGTCACTGCTTACCCCGCTCACGGAGGCTTCCGATCCCAATTGCTCTTTTATTGGACCGTTGCCCCGGTGACAGCAAGTTTCTTCGATTCCGTCTGTATGTTTATTGGGCCGTTGCCCCGGTGACCGTCAGTCTTCAGGAAACTGCACGGGCTCGTGCAGCCTCACATAGGAAGGCCCCGCCTCCTGCACCTCGACTCATAAGGCCTCCTCATCGGAAGACACCGACACGCAGACTCAGCCCAGGCACAGCAAGTACATCTCCTCTGCCGCTCCTCAGCAAAGGACTGCAGCAGCCGGCAGGCCCTCGGGAGAACACGCCTGCCCGGCGGTCAGGGCACAGACCGCAACACTGGAGACACCGCACAGCCTCCCACACTTTCAACAGCAGGTAGGAGCGCGAGGGAACGGGCACCCCCTCGTCGCCAATTTGTTAGGTCGTGTAACATACAGTTTAGGCCTAACAACGTTAGGCATAACACAGCGTAGCTTAAAGTACACACGACACAGCAAGCTGGTTAATGGCCTCGAGGGTCATGCCCCAGGCCTTTTTATTCACACCGGTTGGCGTCACCGGTCATACCATTAGCCATTCACGTCACAGGGGAGACTCACTCCGTTCCCCTGCACGAGTGTGCGTCATGGGTGAAACCATGACAAACATAACAATTAAGCAAGAGGGAATTGAAAATCATGACTATGTATAGATTTGTGATGAACAACGCCTGTTTTTGATGACAGTAAAAGAGAATATTAATGTCTGAAGAGTGTATATATATCCATGCGAGGTATTTAGCCGTGGACAGAGGAGTGTGAACGTTTGGAAGGCATGTGGAGTTTTAGTATACATGATGAAATTGTGGTGTATTGCAGCACTGGAAACAGCAATTTTGAGAGGAGTGCATGGTGAACAAAAAAGAAAGGAGATCCTGGATGGTCATCAGGTTTGAGACTGTCAGCTCTGAACATCCGAGATTTTGTGTAATGGCTGCTGTATGGCAAAGAGAACAATAGAATTGTATATAATGACAATGGGCTGATTATTATTTTTTACTGGCATTCTAAAGTTCTGCGAACTATTACAGAATCCATAATGCCTGCATGCAACTGTGCTACACCAAGATGTTTTGTGGAAACACTTCTTGTGCGACCTCATTAAAAGGGATGATGCCTGAGAATGCCTTTAATTGCACCGTGGAATCATCCTTCTTTTGAACTTGTTGATAAAGTCCTATGAAAAATCTACATTTTTTGCAGTTCCATAGAGCAGTGACCTCTGTTGGAGTTCACTTTGATTTCATTTCAGCTTGAATGGCACCGTTAGGGCACACCCAGCTCTGCGGGTAAATTGATAGACATATTGGAAATCAAATGGATCGTTCCACAAAGCGAATCTTTAGTTCATGGCAACGTAGCTATAATTCATATTTTTTTCCATTTTGGTCATAGTGCATGGTTCATGTTGAATATGAATATAAATTGAATATATGGTGAGAGAGACTTTTGTTAATAAATATTTGTTTGTGTGCCTTCAGGCAGGATGCTTGAGAAGATATGTCTCATATCTCCAGCCTGTGGTACACAGTAGGTGGGAGAGCTCTCAGTTATGCTTCAGGTGATGAGGCTCTAGGCCTTGCTTCATTTGGTCAAGCTCTGAGTAGTGTCTCTCCAAGTTGGTGTTCATTCTATAACCACCTATAGCCTAACTTCACAATCCATTACCTGTTCCTACTTGGATGCCTCTTTTTGGTTACATCCTCCTAAATATAAACAAGCAAACTTGAATAGTAAGGCTACTTGCTTCAAATCCCTCTGTTATCTTCATACAATATGATGGGCTGTGTTAGAGAATAAATGCACCACAATCAAAAATCAAAATATTTTAATGTAGCACTGGGGTATCCTTGATGAAGCCATGTGAGGCAGTGCAGTTGAGTTCCTTTATTACCCCCTGCCCCTGTCCTCGTTTCATTCATTACATGTGAGATAAACCTATCTCACAGACAGGAAAAAAGAACAAAGGAATGCTGGGAATCCTGCCCTCCCACTAGGAGCACATAAGGCGCACTTACCCAGCATTCATCTTTTCTTTTTTTTATCCGCCGACAGGATGAAGAGGACAAGGAATGATGGTTGCTCCTGTGGGGCTCCTCCTGGGTTACAGTCGTCATTGCGGTCAGCATCCCAGCTGGGCAGGGTGCCAGCTAGCTGGATTGATGTCTCCCTACCTGAAAGACTAGTGGGAGTCGCTTGGTGCTCGGGCCTGGTCACCTTGCAGTTGCTGGTGGTGTCCGGGCGTCTGGCTTGGGATGTCCAAGTGCGAATGCTCCCCTATGCAAGGGGGTGGGCAGGCATGAGCCTTTTCCAGTTCTCTCGGTGTGGTTCCTCTGGAGCACTTCTGAGTTTGCAGCAGGGGTCAGTACTGCAGTGTTCCTTCTTGTTCTGCTTTCCTCGCCACATCCCCAGCAGGTCAGGGGTAATGGCTGTCTGGCTGTGCATTTCTCCGCTCACTGGGCTGTGTAGAGACAGGTGGAACACAGGACCATGTGTATGTCTCCTGGCTTCCAGATTTCTCGTCTGAGCATGCTTCTCCAGTCACAGCCACAAGCCAGTTCCTGCTCTCCCAGCATGGTGCGGCAGTGCTGGGGGTGCACTTGGGTTTTGGCCAAGCAGGTGAGTTCCTCATTTTCTGTATTATGAGAACATGCAGCATTGGCAAGGGGTGAAGCTGCTGGTCATTGCTGTTGGTGGTACCGGGTTTGCAACGCAGAGTGGGTGTGCTCGCAATTTCTCATTCCCAGTCCAGGCCTGCCTGGGGACTTACAGGGTGTCACATGGTGCGTCTATGACTGTGGCCTGGTCTGTTTTGGCCCTATGATCAGGCTGTCCGTCTGGTAGATGGGCTTCATGATGTGATGCCCCCTTACCTGGTCAATGGGTGTGGCCAGGCAAGGCACCCACTCTGGTGCCGTTGTCCTACAGTCTGATGGTTCAGAGCCCTCCTTTCGCATCCAGGCACCTTTTGGAGTCATACTCTATCATTGTGCAGCCTCCTACACTACAGGTGGTGCCTGCAGCCTTGTGGTTGCAAGGTTCTTTCTCCATCACAGTTTTTTGGTGTTTTTGAACGTGACCCTGGCTGTTTTTGAGCAGTTGTGTTTTACATATGTGGGTCCTTTAGCCCGATGGCCTCTTGGGGGTAGCCTGTGTGGTGGGCCTTGTTGTTCTGGGGCAGTGTTCTGCCTGCCTGGGCTGCATGGTGCTGCCTGTTTTGCTTTCCAGTCGCCATGGTTTTCATTTGGTTCCACCTAGCTTATGTGGCTGCTGGTGTTGGTCTATCTGGGGACACTCATATGTGCCTTTGCTTTCCGGTTGTACTTGGTGCATTGTTCTGGGTGGTAGGTGTCTTCCTCCTGGTGTTGGTTTTCTCATCACGGTCCTTGCTGCTTTCAGTGCTGACTGCCCGGGTAGTATAGTATAGGGGTTCTGGCTTGTGGCAGCATCGGGCTTCCTTTCTTTGGACTGTTCCCTGGATCTTATGCCTTTTGTTTCTATGTTGCCACTTTAGTTTTTTGGTGACAGGCTGGCCGATGCTGTCCTCTGGCTCTTTTGGCACCGGATTCCCATTTTGGGGGTCACCCTGGGTGCCCTACGTGTCTCTGCAGGGACTTTCTTGGGCTGCTTTTTTCTTTATCTTTTGGCCTCGCTGCCTCCTCTGACTTTCCTGCTTTGATCCTGGTCTCCTCCTCTGTCATGGAGCTGCTCCTTGGGGTTGTGTCTTCTTTTTCTTATTTGGAGCTTCTGTTTTTCTTGGATGGATTATGGTCAGTTCGGACCCTGCTGAGGCGTGCGGCCCCCAGGTTCACGTTGGTTGTCTGCTTCCTGCCAACCTGCTGGTTGCAGCCTGTTTGGATCCTTGGACTCTGCAGGTCAGGGGATTTAAGGGGCCTTGTGCTCTCTCCATTGACATGGGGTTGTCACAGTAGTCTCTGTTGATGGTTGGCTCCATTGCTCATGGTTGCTGCCTCTTGTTTCTGCCTGGAGTTTGGCGTTGGGGTGTTTCTCTGTTTTCAGATGCTGGTTTCAAGTTTTGTGTTTCCAGTGTTTTGCCTGCCCCATCTTTGGGTCTAGGCATTTGGCTCTGCTGGATTCCTCCTTCTTGGCTGCCATGTTGGCACCTGTGTGATGGCTCACAGACAGATTCGCCTCCCTGCTGTCCCTCCTTGTGGGGTGTTCTCCTGCAGTTGTGGTGGTTCCGTTTGGTGCCTGGTTTGGGGTTTCTCCCCTGCTTGTCCGCTGGGTCACTTGGGGATGTTTGTGGCCTGTTGGATTTCCTTGGTTCTCTGTCAGCCTTGGTTTACTCTAGGAGGGTAGCCTCCCTTTCGCCGATTGACCATGTTGGGTTTTCGTTTTGTTGTTTGGTTTTTCTGATGGGCTGCCGTTCTTCATCTCTTCTTCCCCTCTCGTCGGCCTGTGGTCTTCGTGGAAAGTGTTCGGGTCTGTCTAGTTGGGACTCTTCTCCTTGGCCAGTTCTTGGTTCCTTTTTTCCTCTTCTTTTGTCCCAGCTACGTCCTTGTGGGGCTTTCTCGTGGTTTCCGGAGTGTTTTTTTTTCCGTGTGGGGTTTGGTTTCTGGCTCCGCTTGTGTTGTTCCATGGTCTGGGTGGGCTATGGCTCCTGCTTTTTTGCTCTGGTGTGGTCCTTTGGTCCAGCGGTCTCTTGTCTGTTTCTTTTAGGGACTCCTATAGGGGTTTTTGCTGTCTTTGTTTCTCCTGGCCATGGGCTCCAGAGGTTGGTGTTGCTGGCATATTTTTTGCTTGGTTCTCCTTCAAATGATGGGATACTGCTGTGGTCACCTTAGGGATGGTTTCCCTATCAGCTCTTTGTTTGCTGCTTGGGCTTATCTCTGTCCCCTGCCTTATTCTGCCTGTGTTGTGGGTTAGGCCAAGTTTTTGGCTGAGGGGCTGCCTGGTCTGAATCCTCCCATGTGGTTCTGGGCTGTCTGGTATTATCCTTTAGGGTGCTGCTTTTTTTGTTTTGGGGTGCCCTCTTTCTTGAGGATGTTTGTTCTTGTGAAGGCCAGGTTCTCAGCTTGGATATTCTCACATGTGATGAATGGTACAAGGATGGGGGAGCCGGGGATAATGCCCTATTACTTACCAGCAATCTTCATTACTCCTGGTGCTATTGTCCTCGTCCATTAATTACACCCCACCCTTTCTCCTGGACGACTGACATTCATTGTGGGGCTTGGCAGTTCAGACAGAATACTGGGTAAGTACGCCTTATGTACACCCAGTGGGAGGGAGTCGGGGGAGTTAGGGCAGGGCTCCCAGCATTCCTTTGTTCTTTTTTTCAGTCTGTGAGATAGGTTTATCTCACATGTAATGAATGGGACAAGGACAACAGGACCAGGAGTAATGAAGATTGCCAGTAAATAATAGGGTATTCCTTGGTAAACTCAGCATTGGATTACCTGACTAACCTATTAATGCTATGCCTTAAAAAAAAAACAATAGAAGATTTTATATAGTGGTCATTCTCTGTACACACGGCCAGAGGCCTTCCTTGGCGTATGCTACAAAGATATTAGTACCCACTTTAAAAAAAGTAATCTTCCATCTTTTGGTACCTAGAATCATTTATATTACTATAGATGATGTATTTCTACATGGTAACATTTTGCTTTCAAAGTTAACATATCCACTATTTCACATGACACAACTATAGCCATGCCTTTCGTTTACCAGTTGGCCACTACAATTCAGTAAAAATCTAGGTACATGTTGGTACATCAGTTAAACTAAATCTAGATAATGTCTCCTCTTTTGCATTCTTGTTAGACCAGGGTTCTCCAACAAGTAGCTTGTGAGCTACAGGTAGCTCTCCAGCTACCTGTAAGAGGGTCTCCTTATTGGGCCCAGTCCACTAACTTTGAAGCTTTGCTTGGCTGAATTGATATATGTACACCAACATTTGCTGAAAAATGTTTGAATTTCCAAATATATTTAGGGGGTTATTCTAACTTTGGAGGAGGTGTTAATCCGTCCCAAAAGTGACGGAAAAGTGACGGATTTACCACCAGCCGTATTACGAGTCCATTATATCCTATGGAACTCGTAATACGGCTGGTGGTATATCCGTCACTTTACCGTCACTTTTGGGACGGATTAACACTCCTCCAAAGTTAGAATAACCCCCATAATGTTCATATTGGAGTGATAAATAATGTATATATATATATATATATATATATAAATATATATATATATATATATATATAAATATAGTATTACCTTGGTGCCAGAAGCATTTAAGCTATGCATATCATGTATTAGTCATGTAAAGGCTTTCCAAATCAATAAATTATTTTTTCACTGCTGTCAACCCTCCCTGGTGCACAGAGGTGTTCATTGCTGGTAATGTTTGACCACTTATATAATGCTGTGTTATGTGATCACTGTTACAACATTAATAATATTAGTAGCTCAGGGTGATTTTCATCAACCATAAGTAGCTCTCATTACAGGAAAGTTTGGTGACCCGTGCTTTAGATAGAAAGAACTTGATAGACACGTTGAACCAAGAGAGAACACATATTCACCTTGCTTCACCCCAATTTATAGACTTTGGCGTTTTTAAATATGATCACTTCTGAGGATCTGCACAGTTATAATTGCCACCTTCAATGGAAAAAATGTCTGAGGTACCAGAAGTAATATCACACACCCTTTGACCTCAATGCAACCACAGATATTGACATCATTTTATCTTTGTCAGCACATCTTCTCAGGACTGTAACCTTGATGACATCTTATTAATTGGCATAGCTGAAGTGCTACAATAACTGTATTATTAATTTTACAACACAATACATATAAATGCCCATTTTAAATACAACCTATGTTTGTCATTTTTCCTCGTATTAACATGTGAAAAATATTTTGTTTGAAGAGAAAGATAAAGTACCACACAGGACAGCATTGGGAACAAAAATTATTGATGCCACAAACTATCATTACTTCATGACTCCCCTACTTTAGATATCAACATTGACTCTGTACGTAAAAGGGAGAGGTAAAACAGAGATTTTAAAAAACAGAGAGGCAAAAATAAGGGGATTTCAAAAAAAATATTAGTAGCTATTTCTGAATGTAATAGTTGTCATGGGCCAGATATTGAATATGAACAATGTTATAAGCTTACATTATCCCTTGTTGTTAGGACATTTTGACTCTGATTATAAGTGGGTGCACTATATATCTGAAAATATTTCTTTTCATGTTTTCAGAGTAGGCAGTGGTCTGTGGGACCACTGCCTGATCTTAAAAAATATTTGCACCCTCATTCGCAAAGGGGAAGGGGTCCCAAATGTGAATGGCTTGCCATCAACTTGAAGTTAGTGGTACCTGCGATTGTTTTGGGACCGCATTCACAGTCGCAAAACAATCATACATGGCCTTGCGAATCAATATTAGGAAGGAGCACCCTTGGCATGCCCCCTTCTAATAGTGAGTCACAGTCCCTATTTTGCGAGTCGGTAGCAGGTTACTGACTTGCAAAATAGGGATGGTACATGACAAAAAGCCTTTTACCGGTTGCTACCCTGTAAAAGAGCTTCATACATCTGGCCCCTGGTGCTTACCAGGTGCAGTAATGTTCAAATCCTTCATTTTAGCAGGTCAAATATGCCGGAATCTAACAGGGTAAAAGAATACAATATTTTCCATGAGATTTCACTTTTGGTGCAGAAAGCATCAACATTTGTATGTTGTTCCATAAAAACTAGGACTAGGCAAAATTTATTGCATCCTGTAAACACCAAACCCGGAAGTCACATTTTATTCAATGCAATAAACAGCTTCTTTCTTTCGGGTAACTTTCAATCAGGGCCTTAGATTTATGTTGATTTATAAGACGCTTTCACTTCTGTGAAGCACAGGCAGGAACGTTTTATTCAAAAGCATCATTTTTCATTTATTTAGGATAACTTTGGCAACAACTTGCTCAAAATGATTTTAATTTTTATTTTATTGCTTTCATTCAGTACAAAGTCTATTGCACTGTTGAATTTATTTATTTTGCAGAGCTGAACGGATATTTAACCAGTCACAGTGGAAGCTGCGGAAAGTAAGCAGTGCACATCAATAAACTGTTTACTGTAAGCTCTTGCCACCGCTTTTGCCACCTTTGATGCCAGGCATGGAAAGGGGCAGGCCAATGGCCCCCTCTTTTCGCACTAACAGTAAAGTTGGAAAAAATAATTCAAATGTTAGGTATGCTGCTTCCTCCATGTGGGTAATTCAGCTTGCCTCTGAGAGAAATCAAGTTTAATTAATAAATAAGGGGCAAGAAAGTTGGCATATGGTAAAGAATTAATCTATTTTAAGGGCCTAACAGAGAAAATAACATGAGTTGTGAAACGTGCAAGTTTGAATTATGGTGAACCATGAAGATAACATTCGTATTGTGCACCACGTTTTAACATGAGAGTTTTGCATTTTATTAAATGAAGTACTAATGTGAAATAATATTAAAAGTGTTACTGAAAGTATTATATGTATATGACCTAATCATACTTATATTCAATTAAATTAAATGAATTGTATTCATATAAATTACATGTGTTCAGAAAAATAAATGCATGTTTAAATTAGTTTTAACATCTGTTTAATAATGTCTGTAATTAAATAATTTGCTTTGCATACATGAATTGTAAGGTGTGCAATAGGTTTATTAATGTGTTATAAAGTCTTATTAACTTAAAAAGGCTTGGAAAATTCATTTTGCAGTATTAATGGAAAATCACTTGTATATTCTGTCCCCTCTGACCTGAATTCTTTCCTTCTGCTGTTTATGTGAATGTTGAATGTCCTATTGTATTGTAGGCAAGAGACATGTTTTAGAAGTAACATTGTTACATTTTTTGTTGTACCCGTCCAATAGAACAGGAAATCTCAGGCTCTCATGTGAAAAGTATTGGTTTAGTTTATTGTGTTCCATGAGAAAGGATCTTAAGTGAGTAATTAGAGAATTAAATATTTTGTTAGATATGTGAAGTCACCCGATGACAACACACTTTTGCTGAGAAGATTCTGCAGTGATTGAATGCTGAATCTGGTGTTCGAAATGCACCCACCTGAAGGACCAATGAATAGATTTTGCCTATTTTTAATTAGTGGAGAACTTTGGAATTGAAGTCAGTCTGTCCTGAAAAAGTATTAGAGTCAGTGTTATGCTTGTCTCAAAGCTGTCTAGAACGCTGTTTAATCCGCTGTCATATTCTCTAATTCCTCTGATGAGTTTTCTCATCATAGTCCTAACTGCCCTAGTTTGTTATGTGGTTCAGTACTAATAAGACCAACTAATTCTGAACCACTGATCTGTCCTATGTGCAGCCCATGTTCTGCACTGCCCTGATACTGCTGTCAACTGACGCCGGAAGAAGGTGACCGTCCTGTCTTGACGAATTACCACTGTCTGTAGTCCGATGAGGAGAGGTAAAACTAAATGTTGTCTTTTGTTTCCTTTTCAGTTAGTAACTTACCCCACCATATTTTTATAGAGAGTTATTTTAGTTAGATGTTTTTCTAAAATATTTTTGTTTTCCTTTTATTTATGCTTCTGCCTGCATGTGTTAACCCGTTCCCACACATGCAAGTTCAAATTCGTGTTAGTGTTAGGAATGGCCCAGCTCTAAAACCTGAAATCTGAAATTGAATGTTAAATTGTATTTTGATGATTTACTGAAGTCACCCTCATCTGCTTTGAATTCTAATAATAATGTTCATATTGTGTTGTTGCTAATATATATAATTCTTTTGGAGTGCTTAGCAGTGTTGATGTTCAGTAGGCTAAATCTTTTCAGATGATTTGATCAGCCTATGGTTTTCATCTATGTTGATAATTTACTCTTGCGCACCATATATGTGACATTGATTTTGGGATTGTAATAAAGCTTTGAAACACTTATTCGGTTTGGAGTTTGATTTAGTGTTAAATTGCTGATGGTGTTCAATATTGTTTATGGTACAATGGCATTGATTTGTTATTTAATGATTCTGACTACTACGTTCTTCGCCAATTTCAAAGATTCAGTTGATCTCAGAAGGTGAGATTGGTGATGGTGTCTCACACAGCACAACGGTGGTTGTTGAACCGGAATCGGAGAGTAAATTCTTCAAAGACCGTTGCACATCAGCACCTCTCATTTCTGACTTTTAAGCCATCTACAATGCTGTGATGACATTTAAGTCTGCTTTCCAGCTCTTCAAATTTTGGAAATTAGCCTTGAAGTCATCCTTTCTCAATATTATTTTCTAAATTTCCCTCTCCTTTTTAAGGTCAGGGCTTTCTTGGTAATGAGAGTGCTCAAGGCAGTCACATTACAGGGTGCACACAGCCATATGCTTGTGTGGGGTGTGGCTTGCCAGTACAGAAACAGCCAGCATTTCAAGGGCATCTTGTATCTTGCATCTTTGGGGCCTCAACATCTCATATTTAACTTCTGCAGGTTTCCTTCTTTTTCTGACAGCTCTCCGTTTATGACTCTTTAACTGTATCCAGCCAGAAGTTCTGTTCTTAGGCATTTACAGCAGGACTGGCACCCAATAGTACAGGATCCAGAAATTGGTGTGCCATGTAGGGTGACCACCTGGTATGGAGGCAAATTCCGAACAGTGACTGTTAACATTCAGGACTAAAGGTCAAAATTCAGGACAAAAAAGCAGGGCAAAAGGTCAAATTCACAGACAAACCTGAGTAGGTCAAGCAATACTATAAATGTCAGTAAAAAGGCAATTGACATAAGCAGAAGACAACGTTGTCTTTGGTATGTATGAAACAAACCACCATTAAACAACTATTGATGTGTAACTTGACTTATTCAAAGATTGAAAACTAACAAAGGTGCACAGTAAGCAAAACTCAACAGCCAGCACAAAGGACAGCTGTCACAAGAGTCTGACCCCTTATCATGAACTATAGCACTAGAAACAATGAACTGTAAATGGACATTGGCTTCCAGCTTATAGAAAGTAGCACTATTCCTACTTGATACAACAAAGAGGGAGAAAAATTTAGAGAAGGTGGTGAGAGAGAGTTTTTCTTAGATTTTGTTTTTTTTGGTAAAACTTTTTATTGATTTTAGTTTTAACCAAACCGTTACAACATTCAATACAGCACATATTGAAGAAAGTAAAGGATTATGGCTACACATCGTAGAGTACATATTGCCATGTCATGGCAAAATGTATAGAAGAGTGGTAACAGCATGTTCCCATGAATGCAATCGCGAATGGCTTAGTCCCCATTTGTTCACTCTAGCTCTTCTCTACAGGAGTGCGGTTCCCCACTCGTGAACCAGGGCCGTGGCAGGCACAGTTCTAGTGTAATGCCTCTAGATTCAGCCCATCCCCTCCAAATTTTGTGGTGTTTCTGCTGGAACCCCTGTGCCAGGTATATGGGACATTCTAGGTCTGTGCAGTGGTCCATACTCTTGGCCCATTTGGCCACTGACAGGGCCATCGCGGCCTTCCATGCCTGCACTATGTCTCATTTAGCAACCACTAAACCCACCCACAGCAGCACCCTTAAATATCTGTTCCCCTCAATGCTCTCTCTGGCGTGTAATAATGTTAGTTTGGGGTGCCTGGGAACTTTTCAGTCAAGGATCCCGTCCAGGCTTCCGAGTACCTGGTTCCCGAAGGGAGAAAGGGTAGGGCACTGCCAAAAAGTATGTATTAAGGGAGTCATTCTGACCCTGGCGGTTGACTACCGCCAGGGCCAACGACCGCGGATGCACCGGCAACAGGCTGGCGGTGCATCCATGGGCATTCTGACCGCGGCGGTACAGCCGCGGTCAGAAACGGAAAACCAGCGGTGTCCCACCGGTTTCCCGCTGCCCTGGGGAATCCTCCATGGCGGCGCTGCAGGCAGCGCCGCCATGGGGATTCCGACCCCCTTACCGCCAGCCTGGTTCTGGCGGTTTTGACCGCCAGAACCTGGCTGGCGGTAACGGGTGTCGTGGGGCCCCTGGGGGCCCCTGCAGTGCCCATGCCAATGGCATGGGCACTGCAGGGGCCCCCTAACAGGGCCCCACTAAGATTTTCAGTGTCTGCATAGCAGACACTGAAAATCGCGACGGGTGCCACTGCACCCGTCTCACGCCTTCAACTCCGCCGGCTCCATTAGGAGCCGGCTTCCTTGTTGAAGGCGCTTTCCCGCTGGGCTGGCGGGCGGCCTTCTGGCGGTCGCCCGCCAGCCCAGCGGGAAAGCCAGAATGGCCACCGCGGTCATTTGACCGCGGGGCGGTCATTCGCGGCTCCCGCCCGCCCTGCGGTTACCGCGGCCGGCGGGAGTCAGAATGACCCCCTAAGTCTCCATTGGGGTGGTGACAATGTAGACACTTCCTCGAATGTACCAATCCCAACTTGAACAAACAGACTGAGGTGAGGTATGTGCAGTGCAACAATTTGAGTTGGCTCAGGCACAACTGAGACATGATCACCCCCTCCCTTGGGGTGGTGACTGCCTCGATTCAGTCCTTGTCATCTAGGGGGCCCAGCTCCAGCTCCCATGCCTCTCTCACTCCCGCCATAGTGTCTGGCATGTTGTGGGGCAGCATACAGTATAGGGCTGAAAGTCTGTGGATTTTGATGTTGCCCAGAAGGAGTATGGCCTCCAGTGGGGAACATTCAAGAAAATGCCCCGCTGGCTGTATATACGGCATGATTGCATGTCAGAGCCTGGTGTAGCGGAAGAACTGGGAGCCAATTGTAAGTCCTGGAAGAACTTCAGTGACTCAAAACACATAGCATCTCCAACTACAGAGATACCTATGGTGTTCCAGGTTGGGAAGCCACAAAGCGTTGCAACCTGTGAAAGACGATCTCTCCACCAAAGTGGGGTCTCCAGAGTGAGTCTGTCGGCCCATCCCGTGGATTTGAGCGTGTCCCCCATATCATCAGCATGACTCTTGTGGCAGCGGGCAGAAGGCCTGGGCGTGGGCACCTATAGAATAAATGTGGGAGGTTGGAGGGGCCCATGTCTCGGTCACGTACACATGATTGTCAAATCCCTCAAACCAGCAGTCATTCAGAAAGAGAAGATGGGCTGCTTGGTAGTATAAGAATTTGTCTGGAGTAGCAATCCTGACACCACTTGTGGGGTGACAGCAGTTCCCTATGGAAATTTGAAGGCCCCCCCCACCCCACAGTAGAGTTTGTAGAAAGGTGTTAACTCTGGTGAAAAAAGCGCAGCCGAGCTGGTAGGGATAATTCTGGAGTTGGTACAGAAGCCTCAGCAGGGATACCATCTTCAAGATGGCCAAGCACCCTAGGAGGGATAATGTGAGAGTTGGCCAGAATTTTGTGTCTTTGGCTAGACCCTCAATTTGGGATTGTAATTTGGATTTGTATGTTCAGCTCCCATCTGAGGTAATGTACACCCCAGGTATTTAAAGCCCATTGGTAGCACCCTCTGCTTAGGTGCCTAAGGAATAGACGGTAGGCCAGGGGCAATGGTATAAATGGATGATTTTACCTCATCCATGTGAAGGCCAGAGTAAGACCCAAGGATCTGAAGGATTCAAAGGGCGTGGGGCCCCGATTCTTACGGGTTATTTAAAAACATCAAGATGTCACATGTGTAGAGGGATATTCTGTTGCTCACCTCTGTGGACCATTGGAATTCACAAAATAAAGCACTGACTCACACTCAGGCCGCCAATGGCTCAGTGGCTAATGTGAACAGCAAAGGAAAGAGAGGGCAGCCATGACAAGTATCACGCTGTATGTAAAACCAGTCTGAAACTGTTCCCCTCTCAAAACCTTGCTGTAAAGTTGGTGTAGAGCAGTGGTACATAGTTAATGAAGCACCGGCCAAAGCCATATCGATCCAGAAGCGCAAGGAAATAGTCCCAATTGATTGAGTCAAATGCTTTTTCTAAGTCAACTATGAATAGTGCCTGATGCCCCGGAAGCCTTTTGCTCAAATCTATTGTATTGTAGACCCTCAAGATGTTGTGCCTAATGGCATGGTGGGGCATAAACCTGGATTGATCTGGGTGAGCCAGCTGGAAGATCACTCCAGCGAGCAGAGTGATCAGCATTTTGGTCCAGATTTTCTCCTCTACGTTCAGTAGGAATATCAGCCAGTATTCTTCACATTTAGTACCTTGGAAGCCTGGTTTTGGAATAACAATGATCTAGGCTTTCCGCAGGCATTGGGGCAGCTCTCCCCACTCCAGGGCCTCATTGAAAGTACATAGTAGAAAGAGGCTGGTATGGCTCCAGAGTTGCAGCCAGAATTCTGCTGGGAATCCATTGGGGCCTGATGCTTTGCCCACATGGAGCTGCCCCAGTGTCACTACAAGTTCCTCGTAAGTGACCTCGGCTTCCAGGAACTCACAAACCTCAAAGGGTAAGCATGGCAATGACATATCAGCCAGAAATTGAAGCAGATCATCTGGGGGTTCATAGTGTCTGAGCTGTAAAGAGTACCTCAGGAAGCCATGAACGTGGTCACTATGTCAACGCTGCCTGTGACACGAGCACCTTTGGTGGTCTCGAGATATGTGACCGGGGTGCCCACCTTATGGGGAGTGCACAACCAGTAAAATGTTTTGCTTGCTTTGTCCCCCCATTGGTATGTGTGGCTGCAGGTGGCCAACCAGTCCTCCCAAGCCTCTTGGTGAGTTCTTGTTTGAGCACTGTCTGTGCATGAAGGGAGACCCGATGGAGTTCATCCTCCATAGTCTAAAGGAAGTGTTGTTCAAGGTCAAGCACCCTTGCTTCAAGGTCCTATTTCCTTCAACAGATGCAAGCACATTGGCCATTGCAAAAACATGAAGAAGGGCTTTTTGGGCTTCCCACATGATGCCCGGAGAGACAACCGTGATTTTCTTTTGAGAACCTCTGACACATGCGTATGCAAGCTTATTGAAATTCACCTCCATGCAGGCACCATCGGCCTAGCCGCCATACCACTGTGACCTGAGGGGGTTCCCAGACAACATCCATCGCCAAAGGAGAGTGGTCAGAAAGGTCTCTTGCCAGTAGGTGAATGCCCAGGACTCGACTGACCTTTTGACAGGGCATTAGGAAGTAGTCTAGGGGGGAGAAGGATCAGTGAGTTTGGGAGTATAAAGTATAGACTCCCTCAGTCGGGTGGTGAGTCCTCCATATGTCCACCAGGGATAGGTTGTATAGGTAGGCAGATAGTGGCGTGGGGTCCCAGCCAGCATCAACAGGCATACTAGAGCGGTCCAAGCCAGGATCACAGATTCCATTGAAGTACCCCCATTAGGCCAGGGGAAGTTCGCGGAGTTCCGCTACATGACCAAAAAACTTCTGCAAGCGGCAGAGTGCGTTAGGTCGCGCCATTCACGCTGATTTTCAGCACCAGGTGTTTGTCCCGAATGAACAGCACCACACACAGTGCAAAAGGGCTCTTCTTCTTTTCTGCCGCTCAAGTAGGTTTTCTACTCGAGCGGCAACTTCTTCAACGCGAACAGAAAATTTCTCATTGCAAGTGGTAGCGACCATCTGTGAATGTCCGCGTTGAGAACTCTTGCCGGGCGGTGGTCTAGAGTAAGATTTTCCTTGCTCATCATCGCCAACTTAACTTTGGCGAGCATGAATGAGGAGAAAAATTCTGCTGCATGGAGTTTTTCACAACTTCTCACTCTAAGCAGAGCGCAGAGTGGGAAACACTCTGCAAAGTCCGCAAGTGGAACAGAGTTCACCACCCAACCCTACTCCCATGAGACAGAGAGCCTTGGGCATCTCCCTGAGGAGAGCACTCAGCCCACCCAGGAATGATGGAATTCGGGAAACCCCACAATGTGCCCGTTACCATCACATAGTGGCCCAGTTCGCTGTGTCATGTCTTGAACACTATCAGAGGGATGTGTTTGCGCACTAGAATGGCCACTTTCCTCAACCCATAGTGGGACCTCGAGTGGCAGATTTACAAGCAACCCTGGCAGACCGTGAAGGGATAGTTATTGCCAAAGAGGTGGGTCTCCAGGAGCAGGAGAATGACTAAGCCGTAGCGGTGGGCTGCTTTGAGCATGCTTCCACATTTGATTTTGTAGAGCAAGCCATTTATGCTCAGTGAGAGGACAGAGGGTCGTGCCGGAGTTTTTTGCTCATGTCTCAGCCTATGTGTTCTGGTCTGCTTGGCATGGTACTATGTAATCGATAGTCGCATTGGGAACATCGCAAGTGTCAGGCATGTCTGGAGTCAACCAGGCTACCTAAGATGTGAATGTCCCTTCTTGAGCAAACCCCCTTCCCAAGTCCTCAGGAGTCCTAGTCCTTCAACTAAACCACTGTAAAACTTCCTAAGCAAAGAAAAGATAAATGAACGGTTTGGGGAGTAGTATTAGATGCAGAGGGTGGTTGCCACACACTGTGATAGCCCGGTGTCTGGTGCCCACCTATATGTATATCCAAAAGGCTGTAAATGAGGTCTGGAGGATATAAAGGAGTGTCTGTGGGTGCAATGTGTGTTGACTGGCCCTCTATCAGTGTGGCAGCATCATACTGTCTAACGGATCTCTCGGGCCTGAGGGATCTTGCTCTCTGCACCCTGCACTGCAGTCATTTTTTAGGGCCATGCGGCATTCCCCTGAAGGACACCCAGCATCCGTCTCCCACACCCCTTCTATCCCTAGCCCCCCATTCTTTGGACTGGAGCTCTCCACCACATAAGTTGGGGCATTCCTCTATCGACCCCCACACTCCCTCAGAAGCATCAAAGAAGAGTGTTGTGACTTTTAGATGGGCTGGGAAGTGAAGCATGTATGTGATGCCCATGGCCCTGAGTTTCAGCTTTCACTCCTGAAAGGATCTCCACTGCTGTTGGATCTTCAGGGTATAGTTTGGGAAGATCATCACAGAGAAGGACTGGCAGGTTAATGATCCTGCGGTGCATGCTACCCGAAGAACTGCATCACAGTCCACGAAGTTGAGGACCCGGGCTATGAAAGGGCAATGAAAAAATTCAAGAGGTCTGCAACAGGCACCCAACCATTCAGCCAGTCTGAGTTGAAGTAAGTGGGAAAGGTCCCCTTCGTGCCTTTGGGGATGCCGACGATGCGCAGATTTCTTTGCTGTGACCTGCCCTCTGCATCTTCCATTCAGGTCTCCAGCTGTCCCACTAGATGCTGCAGGGTCACGAGGCGGGTTTGGTGCGATTAGACTGCATCCTCAGTTTCGGAGACTCTGCTCTCTACCTCTGTGACCCTGTGCATGGTGTTCCTCAGGTCTTGTCTGATCAGGGCAAGGTCTACTTAAAAATCCCCCATTTTACCATTTAAAGTGTCTTTGAAGTCCTTGATCACTTGCAATATCCCCCTCAGGGGATCAGTTGTTCCAGATCTACAAAACTGGAGGGGAGGCTGGGAAAGTGACTCAGTCGTATGGATTCAGCTTAACCCTTCGCTATCCCTTATTGTTACTATCTCCCGAACCCATGGCCCAGTGATTGCTGCGCATCAACATCAGAGGCTGGTCCTTGTGTACCCGCAAAGTGCCCCCTTTCCGCCAGGGGCCAAGGGCACTGGGGTGATCACCCCTGAGAGGGGTACTGCGTGAGGGCCCAATGAGAAGCAAGAACAGATAAGGGACCCCCTGAGACCGGCCACATTTGTAAACCTCGGGGAGCTGTGTCCGCAGAGAAGAGGGAGACCTCGGCCCGACTGGGCACAATGGTGGGGCCTGACACGTCGTTCTGCAGTGGTGGTGCCCTTATTTGACTGCTGCAAAGACTGGGAGGGTAGTCCAGCTGGTAGTCTCAGGGGATAGATCTGGTGACTTTTACTTACCTCGCCCCTGGCCTGTTGGGTTGGGCTTCTTTTCTGGCACCCTCTCCTCCACCCTCACTGCACAAACTATGAAGTGGGACAAACCCTACATCCCATCTCCAGTTTGAGGGAACCCAGACATCTACCATATTGCAAGTGATCATGCAAGAAGCTCTGGAATGTCCAATATGACTCCTCCATTCTATGAATAAAATATAATGATGTGGAAGTGGACTTCCTGCTCATGACATGGTTATGTCCCACGCATCATACCATTTGTCTTGGTATGGCCCAACTATTGCAAGTGTTGAGGAGATTTCTCGAGCTCACGCCCAAATCTGCCCTACTCAATATTCTATTGGATACTGAACAGAATAGATATATGAGAGAATTTCCTCTCATCAGTATCAAAGTGGCTAAGAGAGAGACATTGTTTGCATATGGCACAATGTGACTTACGCAGACCTGGAACAGTGGGATATGACACTGGAGATCTCAATATAAAAGCCTCAGGCTGTGCTCATAGAATCCAAAAATATGTGACTCCTGCAGATCCTACAAAGGCATTATAAAATGACTGCTAAAGAGAGGATGGATGAGGGGTAAAGAGCTAATTGGGAGGGCGCCTAATGGAAATGTGTCCGTGACCCTCTTATAATTAGTGTGGGAATGTGGATACTGATTTGTCTACATAAATACTCAGGTTGAGACAATATGCTGTGTGGCCGTGCAAGGATTAAGTGTCTGAAACTAGTGTATTTTTACACAGATGTGAAATTTCATGAAAATTACAATGAAATACCAATTTAATATTTAGCATTATATTCAAACATGAAATGTGGCTTAACATGTATTTTGAGGGCGTGGATGTACTTCATGCTAAAACATAGCACCAAAAACACAGGTACTACAAATAAAAACTGTTTCTGTTGTGGTCAGTTGCATTGTTCCCATGCTATAATGCAGTGGTACTACGTGACCTGGTGAAATGATGTAGTTTCGGGAAATTCATGTAACAAGAATTACACACAATTCCCGAAACTGCACTCAGGTCTAGCAAGGATGTGATTTGTCCTATGTATGTTGTATCAAGAAATGGCAATAAAGTTTCTTGTAAAAGAAGAGTTTGTTCATATCAATGAATTCATCCATCTATGTAGCCACCCACATTACCCATTCACATATCCACCTACATTAATCCATCCAAGCATTCATCAATTCAATCCATCCAGTTATCCATCTATCTATCCTTTTCTCCACCCACACAATACGTCTTCCCAGATCCACACATCCATCAGTCTATTATCCATCAAATTTTGGACCAATGCAGCCATTTATTCATACATTCCCCCATCGACACACAATCCATTCATCTCCCACAATCTGCATCCATGAACCCATCCACCCATCGGTCAGGCCACCCATATTAAGGGTCCATCAACGCACCTCAAATAATAACAAAACTTCAAAATGTATTAACAACATGCTCAAAATCAATGACAATATGATATGTGCTTAAAAATCTTTGCGCAAAATATGTGGAAGAAAAACGGCAAAGAATGAAAGTAAATTTGAAAATATTTAGGATAATTTATGTTATTTGTACTGTTGACTATATATTTCTGTTCAATAAGTGCTCTTTAACATATTAACTTCTGGTTGTGCACTGGAAGCCAGTTCTAATGTTAGTTCTCTCAAATGGGAAGCTGGTTAGAAAGACACAACAGCATCTGCTAGCTCAGAATATGAGGAATGGACCTGACAAACGCAACTTGCTGAATTTACGAGACTAATGCTGTTCGTTAAAAGCTTGGTTACGGACAGCTGACATTAGGCAGAATTTACGGAGAGTCCCTGAAATTAACGTACAGCTGGCTACCCTAGTGCTATCTATGCTGAGCAAGCTCCTCATTCAACAGACTGACTTCAGTCATTAGGAGGCAAAAAGTGTTGGTAAGCAGTAGCTTCTCCTGTATGGTTTTGAGCCTGTGCTTTCACCAAATGTTGTCATTTTTGGTTGCCAATTTTTGCCATCCGTGTGCTGACCCTTACACTTTTACATAATATTGCTACATTTGCCTTTCTACTACCACTGCAATGCCCAAATATTATATTGAAGGCAGTTACGCTAGTAAGCTTTTACAACTCCATCCATGGTCATCACTAATCCCTTTGCTCCACTTTTAGATCTTCCTACAAATGGACACAGATATAATCCATCATGTTTGCAAGAGCTGGAACTAAGAAGCTGCACCTCCCCTTAAACTACTGATGCAAGTCGAAAGCCATGCCTGTGTCACTGGAAGCGTTACCAGACATCAGAAGTTGTGTTCTGGGGTACCATACAAAGATGGGGATGAACAAATCGGGTGTAAGGAAGCGGAATGGAATGGTTGTAGCTGACAGGGAATGAGCTGCACAGGAGCGCATAATACCCATTTACTGTATCATGGAGGGCCAGTGCTTCAGCACTTCATATACCCCAGCAGACTCAGATGGAACTACTTCTTTTATCTTCACACCCGTTTTATTACACCTACATGACCAATTAACAAGACTCATTTGCTGTACCAGGAGCTTACAGATGGCAATGTCTAAATGATCTGCAATAGTAATTCATTTGTGTGATTTTGGACTGCATGACCCACAATGCATTCTATTGAACACTATGAAAATCTGAAATGAAAATTTGAATCAATGTTATTTAAAGTTCTTTAAAAAATATTTACTACTGGTAATGTATTAAATAAATTACATTTAAACGTGTTTCTTTTTCATGTATTATTTAAATTGATTAGTTCTAAATGTATACAAGAGCAATGTAAACAACTAACATTGAGTATCTGATTCAGGGACAGAATTGGCATTATTGGACACTTCTGAGATTGCTTCTGGCTGTAATGTGGACTAAATCATGTCGTCAATAGAGGTGGATGGTGGTTATTTTGTCTGTCCTCTACCAGTAGATGCTGCCTCTTTCCCTCTATTCGTTACTTTCTCTTTGGTGCAGGTGAGCAGATCTTACCACCTCTTCTGTATTTCCTCTACAGACCTCTTGGTTACTCCAACGGCATTGCTATGTTGCTGTTTCTGTGCCCATATCTTTTTTTTTAGGGCTTCTGATACAGACAAAGACACTGAAGGCTTACCAACAATATGTCATACTCATCCACACACTCTTCAAATGAAATATCCAGTTGTCTGTAATTAAGTTCCTTTTTCTTTTCTTCCCCAACTCCTCCTTTGACTCTTAGCTGGACAGCTTGATTGCAGGTACACCTAGGCTGAGAGGCAAACTCAGCATGGGGTCTGCTGCTAAAAGTAAATACGTTTCCAGAACTAGGTGGGGTCCACACTTGCTGCAGGCGTAAAACTTGCAAATTGTGATTCATTAAGATTTGTGTTTTACAATTTGGTATCTAGAAACACAGAATGACTACAAACTCTTATTGACATAAATAAAAGTATGTAAATCATATTTAGCATTTCCTAATTTGCTATTCAATATGAGTTGCAATTTAGGAATGTGTAAATTTGAGTTTTGCATATCAGGCATGGCTAAGGACTTCAGAGCATCTCCATTGAGAGCTGTGGTTCTCAGCAATAGTCAGCCCTTTGCATCCAAAGCCAGAAGTGAATGTCTTCACCCCCACATACACCTTGATCCAATCTGATGGGGATGACTGTCTCCCAGGGCAACTGGTGGCTGCAGGAACTATGATATATATATATATTTTTTTAATCTAAAGCATATCTTAACTCTCTGTTTCATTAATAAGAGGGACTAGTGTCTTGTCAATAGCTACATTCGGAAATACTTAATTAATAACAGGTAATTAGGTGCATCATTGCCTCTCAGAAAAACAACACAACAGACCTGGCATGATCTCCAGCATTCCTTAAATATGTGTTCATTGGTTTTGAAGCCTTTTGGGACAAGAATCACTTTTTTCTTTTCGACCTTTTTCTAAAAATCCTGCACTGACTGATTCACAATGTTTAATTCAGTGATAGTGTCTGCCTCATAGTGAGCTAGACACACCCAACATAGGGGTAACGCAAAACAACTTTCAGAAATAATTTTGTACATTGGACCCATATTGATGTAGCAACACTTTGAATACTTAAACCCCTCCTGGATATTTTGTTTTCCACAGTACAGTATGGAATATATGTACAGCTGCAAACGTATTGCAAGATATCTTACCAAAAAGGTAATCTTTTTTTTTTAAGGAAATAGCAACTCTTGTATGAACAGAGACAAATATTCAATAAGATACACAAATTCCCTTAATTTTCATATTCTAGATATGCTTATGAAAACATAATTATACCTATGCAAACCAGTGCTATTAGTCAGAGGGAACTCCCAAGGATAGCTTGACTAGATCAAAAGTGGAAATAAGTAAAAATAATGGGTCGAGGAGAGGGGTCTAAAGAAAGGGAGTAGCCATAAATTTAAAATACCCCCACTTTTGAACAAATGCCTAATAAAAACAAGTGAATTAAGCAGGAATGCCTGAATCCTTCTGTAATGATTTCCTTGACAGTTATTGCACCTCTACATGCATCCAACCACCCATCTATCCAACCATCCATTCATTCATTCATCCATTATTACATCCCAACATCCATCTTCTTACCCTTCCAGCCATCAACTGACTAGTCAATGCTCATATCCAGACCCATAATAATCCCTACACTTTTTACCTTTCCATCCATTTTTTAAACTTTCCACCCATCCAATGAGCATTCTGTTTATGGTTTTGGGCAGGTCTTGTCAGGAATTGGGTTGGGGCACCCCTTGAGGTCACAGAATATCTCCCAAGTAGGTAGTGTACTGAAGCAGAAGAGTAGCTAAAGGCATACACAGGGAAAGGACAGCTATGGTAAGGCACAGAAAACAGGAAAATGAAGGCAGAGCAACCTTAGTGTGAACAAACAGGGAAAGGATCAGTAACGGACAAACACACTGGGGTTACCACTAAGGTTGTACACTGGGTAGGGCTCAGAACTTCCCACAGCAACAGGGAACGTCAATGCCTCTGTGCGGATTACTCTTACAGATAGTCACCCCGCATGTCCCATAGAAAGGAGGCAGCAGAAGTGATTCTGTCTCTGGACCCTTAGGGCACAAACAAGGATTGTACTTGCATACACAAGACTAGCCCTTGTGGGTCCAGCTGGAAACACAGTGGCAATTCCTGGAAAACAGCAATAGCACACTGTCACTGTTAGGCACTAAAGATTACATACAACACTAGACAAAGGATGGGGGCTGGAATTGCCTCCTGGAAACCAGCAGCCAACCCCAGTACAAAGGCAAACACTTATACACAGGTGAGGACTGATAGTACACTTACCAGGCACGATAACCCAAGAGGAAACAGAAACAGAAACAGAAGGAACAAACTAGGAAGCAAAGGCAGGAACAAGAAACAGGCACCCTTCTGAAGCAAAGGCAGGAACAGGATTGGAAAACAGAGAGCAGGTTCAGGCTGAAACAAGGCAGGAAGAGGACTAGAAAACAGCAAGCTCTGGCTGGAACAAGCAGCAACAGGACTGGAATACAGGGAGCTAGAACAAGCAGGAACAGCACCCGGAAACAGAGAGGAGCAGTCTCAGGCTGAAATAAGGCAGGAAAAGGACTGGAAATCAGGGAGCAGGCTCTGGTTAAAACAAGCAGGAACAGGGCTGAGAAACAGGGAGCAGACTCTGGCTGAAACAAGCCAAAACAGGGCTGAGAAACAGAGAGCAGGTTCAGGCTGAAGCAGAACAGAAAAAGGACTGGAACACAATCCAACAAGGGGTCTGGTACACAAAGGAATCAAACTCAAATACACGATGAGGAGCTTCAGGAAATGGCAGCTTATAAGCAGTTCCAGGCAGCAGCAAGCCCAGGGCGGAGTCACATGGCTGGGCTGCACAAGAGATTGTCACAGGTGTGTGCAGTTTCAGTCTCTCACAAGTCTTGGAGGAGAGAATCCAGTATGAAGGAACAACCAGACTTTTCCCATAAGAAGCAATGGACAGAAGATTACAGGTCTTACCGACTACCAGGCAGTGCATTATGGGACCTGAAATCCACGGGAGCAAATGTAGTTCTTCCATAGAATGCCATATAGAAAAGTGAAGCAAACAGGAGTCAGAAAGGGAATCTGGGTGAGTGTTAATGATGATTCCCAGGCTACAGATAGTCCATTTACAGCACCCCCTAGAGATGGGACTGCAGAGTCGTAACACACTGATCCATCAACCCACCAATCCATACTTTTACTCCTCGATCCTTATGTCATATATCTAATCATGCATCCATTTATGCATCCAGCCCTCCATTCATCTTGTTAGCAATTGAACTTTACACTTTTCTATTCATCCGTAATTCCTCCGTTAAATTAATTCAACCTTCCACCTTTTTCTTATTTTTTCCTTTACCCTTCCTTTCAACATTCCTTCCTTCAATAATTCCTTCATTCCTTTCACTATTCCTTCCTTTCATTCATGCGCTCTACCTACCGCCTCCCTTTTCTCCTTTTCAGTTTCTACCTCCCTAGCTTTCTTTCCTTTCTCATCTTTACATTTCTCTCTCTCTCTAGCAGTGTGAGATGCCCCGCCTGTCCTTTTCTCCTTGTTTCTTTCATTTGCCTCCTTCACTGAACTTGATTTACTCAGCATTCCTACCCTGCACTGACCTGCCCTTGTGTTCCCTTAGAACACTGTAATGAGTTTTTTGCCTGCAACTAGAAGAATCTAATATACACTAAACACGTTCCAAGGGGCAACCCCCACGGTAGCTGGTAAAGTGAGTTCACAATGCAACTAGTCCAAAACAGGGGGCGCAAAAATCAAGGAAGTGCTCTTTAAAAAGGCAGGAAAGAAAGGTAGGAATAGGAACAAGGTCAGTGCAAAGCCAAAATACCTCAATATTCAAGTGAGAAAAGCAAGAGAAGGGCTATGGAACAGCAACACTCTTGGACAGCCATCTCCTATGCTGAGAAAATTGGTGGGAAACTGTCCTTTTGTTATCTGTGCCATTTTATGAGCCTTTCCGCACAGGGGTGAGCAGCACTTGTAAATCAGGGCTTGCATGCTATTAACTTCTATCTCTATGGTGTTGTTGAATTCAGGACACCTTAGCTTGTGGACTGTCTCTGTCCCACAGCCAAAGGCCATAATCAATAGACCCTCTAATGTAGTATTTTGAATCCCTTATTAGGGCTTCGCGTGAAGCATATTAACCTCTTAACGCCTATGTCTTGTGCCTAGCAAAGTGGCCTGCACAGTATCCATTGTGACACCACTCTGGAAGTTGTTGTTCTTTTTCTGCTGTAAGTATCTATACCCAGCATTTATGAAAGTATATACCCTCATGAAAATATAGAAACAATACTGTTCAGAAAAGCTGGATTATTTATATGTTGATAGGCTTGCTGAAGTACATTTTAAAGTCCTGAACAAGAGTTTGCATAATGGCTAAGATCTTATCAAGTGCAATAAATAGGATGTCTTCCATCTTATCTTCATTTCTTACATGTGGATCCTCGAAAAGACACCAACTTGGGTAAACATAGTTTGAAGAAGGCCAAAATGAGAAATTAAGGGATTCCAAAGGGTTTGTCACTTGTTATAGGATTGAGCTCTGTTCCAGAATTCAAGGCTGTTTTTGGTCTGTAAGAATGGTAAAAACATCCACCATATATTTCAACCATTGCATAAATGCCTCTTTAACTTGCTAAGAGTTCTTTCTCAAATACCATGTAGTTCTTCTCAGGTGTACTTAATTTTTGTGATGGAAAAACTACGAGATATGGAAGATATGTAATGGATCTATTTGTAAGAGGACTGCTCCCACTGCACTGTTGGAGGCATTTGCTGACATTGTATAGGCTTCATCCAGAACCAGATGCTTTAGGAAGGGAAATGTATTAAAATATACTTTCAGAGAAATGAAATGCAGACTGACAAGAAGAGGGGTGCAAGGGTTCCTGCATTGCAGGGCTGAGTGTTGTGGTGCAGGAAGGGACACCTTCCCGTACAATCATATATTCAAGAGGCTACAGCACACATGATAAGAAGTGACAAGGAGGATGCACGTGAACAGTTCTTCTCCTCGCATTACTCTTACAACGCATGTGGGCTGGCGGAGGAATGTGACACATACCCAGACCTATAGATCTGGTAATGCAACGGGTTTGGTACATTTCCATGGGTGTTGAATGGGAACACCCCAAGCAACCCCATGCCAAGCAACTGCCAGACATTGTAATGCAGAAAAGGGGTCCATGTGCCGAAGCCCAAAAAAAGCCACGCAAGATGGCTTAGACTGGACTTGTAAATGTGGACTGGCATATTGTGTCAATGGTGTGTTTCAGAAAAATTACACCCTCTTCGCAGAATGTGCCGCTAGGGGCCCATAAATGAGGGACATAATGCTATATAAGTAAGGCACCATGATTACCAACTGGATGACTCATGTAAACAACTACTTCAGATCAACATTGCCATATCTCAATCTTGTTGCAGAGGATGATGCCATACCTCATGGCCAGCTGCCTGTCCTGGACTTCACCAATGATGGCGATGACCAGGTGCAGTGCATCAATCACAACACTCTCTAGCAGATCCTGGGTGCCATCCAGACACCATCTCCGGTGAGCAGGGAGGACACACAGCATTGCAGGGTCTCCACATGAACCAACCAACAGACAACACACACCACCTGCCAGCTCACCCACAGCCCTGGACTCTCAGGACCCAGACATCATCTTCCAGACTGCAGCAGTAGGAGTCCAGCGGGACCTGGCACACCATGTGCGGGTGGGGATGGAGACCACGGTGGGCAGCCTAGTGGGAGTCCCTAGGTGCCTTAGTCTGAATAAGGACAACTCTGCTGCCATCAGAGATACCCACTCTCTGCTTCATGGACTCCAGCATTCCCTGGCCAATATCGCTGGTGTCCTGAGGCAGAGGCTCGAGCAAATACCCTCCCAAAGTGGCACCAGAATGATTGACAACAAGCGGGGAGCTATCTAAACTGTCCTGGAGTCCATGCAGAGGATGGTGTGCTCCCTCAGCGACAGCCTGGCTGCCTACCACCATGACGTTGCTGCTGTGTTGCGAAGCCAGGAGTACCTCCTTTCTGCAGCGATGCCTTTTGTCTTTTCACAGATGACAGCTGCCAGGACCTTTGAATCCACATCTCCGGCCCATGATGTGTGTGTGCCTCCCTCCACTTCAACACCAGCACTGTTTCTGACACAGGAGACATCGCACATATCAGAGGACAAAGATGTGGAAGGAAAATCATTCACCCGCAAAACTACCTGGTAGCTACAGTCTGTGGCACATGGGCAGTTTCTTTTCTGCTTTGTGCTTAAGATAATGCCAGTGTTACAACATCTATAAATGTCAGTTCTTCACTCTCCCACTTTTGACCAATCACACGTGTGGACTGTCATTGTGGCCAATCCTACCTAATGGCAATGTGATCACCTCCTCACTGATTCATTTCTCTCCCGCACATGTCTCATGACATATTCCCCCCCACCTTCGACTCTGTCTGGATATCCAATGGCTTGGGACTTATCATGGGGTCAGCCTCCTGTCTACTGTATAATATAACAAATAACAGAATTTCACATGCAAATAAATTAACTCAAATCATCAATTGTGTTCAAACTGTGCCTGAGGCAGTAACTGTGAACTTCATGCATTGTGTTAAGCCTATACACTGAGGGGCCTGCTTACAACAAAATGGCCCAGAGCAGTGCCAGAACCAATTTAGCTGCGCTGAGCTGCATCATTTCCAAAAACGCGGTTTAGTGCCGTATGCAGTAGGAAATTGTGCACCCATATGTTTTCACTAGCGCTGCTGCTGATTCAGCTGCTTGGTGCCAATGCAAGCACAATTGCACCATATTGCACGGGTGCCTTTGTTGCAGGGAATGGATGTTTAGGTTCAGGAAGTTTTCTCCTGGGGTGACATCATTGTTTTGGCACTGCCTCAGGTCTACATTCCATCGTAAATCAGAGGCATCGCCAAAAGCAATGGGGTCTCTTGTTGGCAGTCAGTTTGCACTCTGTCCATGCAGGGATCCTCGCTAGCCTGGATGATGAAGGGTGATACCCTGAAACCGGTCCCAGGATGCTTTTTGCTGGTCCAGGGAGGACCTGACCTGGCAGTTCGGGCTGGACTGTTCCCATGGGGAACAGGGTCAAGACTGATTTGCATATGGCCGGGTCCAAACTGGAATGGCATGGCAAGCAAAAAAACTGATGAATTAAACCCAGATCTGTGACTGGGGATGAACGTTTGATTTGCTCTGCATTCCGTCCATTATCTGTTGTTTTTGGGATCCTCACTATAGTCAGGATAATGGAGATACACACTTGGGTAACCCCTGCTTGCCCCCTTGGTAGCTCGGCAGAAGCTGTCAGGCATATCCCAAAGGCAATGTGTAAAGTACTTGTACCAACACACACAGTAATACACTACAAAATGGGCACCACACCAGTTTAGAAAAATAGGCAATATGTATCTAAATCAAACAAGAAACAAATGAGAAAAATCCAACGTACACAAGTCAAGTTATGACTTTTTAAAGATTAAACTTCAATGTAGTGATCAGAAACATAAGTGCTTTGAATTGATGATATCATGGCATTGTGACAGAGTCCTTCCCAACAATCCTACATTAATGGCACTGGTCACGGAGTCACATGGACCCCCAGGTACAGTACCTTGTGTAAATGAGGAAACAAGCCAGTGCATGGAGTCGGGGATCGAGGCGTCTCTGGATCCGGTGCGGCATCAGTTCCGGTGCTGAGGAGCGAAGGAGCGGAAACATTGGTGTGAGGCGTCGGGTCCTTGCTGCGGAGCTGTGGGGGTGAGGCGGCGTAGGTGCAAGGCATTGGATCCACACACTTCCTGTGGGAACGATATCTGGTGGTCACGGCATGGTGCGGCGAAATCGGGTGTGACAGGTGACAGTGACACGGCATTTCGGGACTCACAGAGTCATGGACTTCAGTGAGACTGTGGTGGGCCTGTATGGTCGTCCCACTCCAGCGAGGACCACTGCTTTTGTTGCAGGCGGCATCACAGGATCCAGTAGCGGCATCAGTCCGGAGTCGTCCAAAGTCGGGGCACTTGGTTCTTCTTGGCTTTTCACCAGCTTCTCTTTTCAAGGGCCCAGGGATTGGATCAGGCACCACTTGGCAGGGTCTCAGCAGAGAGTTTAGGTGCTGGGAGAGGAGGTCTTTGATGGCCCTGAGACTCCAGCATAGGGGGCAAGCTCAGTCCAAGCCCTTGGAGATACCTCTCAATAAGGAATATACCACAAATTCCAGTCTTTGTCTCCTTTCTCAGGCAGAAGCAGCAACTGCAGGTTAGCCCAACAAAGCACAGTCACAGGCAGGGATAGCACTTCTCCTTCAGCTCTCCAGCTCTTCAGCTCTTCTCCTGGCAGAGGATCCTCTTGAATCCTTGAAGTGATCTGAAGTCTGGGGTTTTGGGTCCACTACTTATACCACTATCTGCCTTTGAAGTTGCCCAACTTCAAAGAAAAGCCTCTGTTGTTTACAGGATCCTGCATTGCCCAGCCCTGGCTCCAGATGGACACCAGGGAGTTGGAGACTGCTTTGTGTGATGGCAGTCACAGCCCTTTCAGGTGTAAGTGACCACTCCTTCCTCCACTGTAGCCCAGATGGCCCATCAGGATATGTAGGCTACACCCCAGCACCCTTTGTGTCACTGCCTAGTGGAGATGCACAAACAGCCCGACTGTCAATCTGACCCAGACAAGAAATCCACAAACAGGCAGGGTCAGGCAGAGTCACAGAATGGTTTAAGCATGAAAATGCCTACTTTCTAAAAGTGGTATTTTCAAACTAACAATCTAAAAAACACCTTCAGTAACAGATGTATTTTTAAATTGTGGGTTCAGAGACCCCCAAACTCCAAATTTCTATCTGCCCCCAAAGGGAAATTGCACTTTAAGGATATTTAAAGGCAGCCCCCATGTTAACCTATGAGAGATACCGTCCTTGTAACAGTGAAAACCAAATTGGGCTGTAGTTCACTGCTAGGACATGGAAAAACACCCAAGTACATGTCCTTCTTTTAACATACACTGCACCCTGCCCATAGAGGTACCTAGGGCCTACCTTAGGGGTGCCTTACATGTATAAAAAGGGAAGTTTTAGGCTTGGCACTTGCCAAATCGATTTGGCAGTTTAAAAACTACACACACAGAAACTGCAGTGGCAGGTCTGAGACGTCTTTATAGGGCTACCCATGTGAGTGCACAATCAGTGCTGCAGACCCAGTAGTAGCATTTGATTTAAAGACCCTAGGCACCTCTAGTGCACTTTACTAGGGACAGTAGATCAAATATGCCAATTATGGAAAAGCCAATTACACGTACGATTTCACATAGGGAGCACTTGCACTTTAGCACTGGTCAGCAGTGGTAAAGTGCCCAGAGTAACAAAAACAGCAAAAACAGAGTCCAGCACACAGCAACAACCTGGGAAGTAGAGGCAAAAAGTTAGGGGAGACCACGCAAAGGATGCTAGGTCTAACAGTGCTGCATGGGTAAGCCCACAGCAACACCCATTGCGTGCCCCTCTGTGTCAGGATCAATGGAACATTCTTACCTGAGAAGAGGAACCGTTCCTTTTGGGTTGCAGGGACTGTATGGACTCACCTCTTATCTACTTGTTCTTTCGCTGGCTCTGTAACAAGCTGAAGATTTTCTTGCAGGGGTTTCTTGCTGGATATAGTAGGAGTGATAGGAAAAGTTGTGCTGCTAGTTGTGAGGATGAGTTGTTTCTAGGGACAGATACAGAATTCTGTTTTAGTACACAAACATATTATTCAAAGTGTGTCTCAGTAAACTGACTATGCATGCGAGAACATCTTCCCACTACTAACTTACTGGTATGCTATGAAAAGAATCTCATCTTTTGGGATGAAGTGCCTCCTAATTAGACATGTCTATGTAAATTGTGGCTGAGTCCATCTGGTCGTGGTATATTGTCTGTGAAATAGTTGACTTTTTTAAATTGGGTCCTTTCTGGAAGGCTCGGTGCACCCAATGCCACCCTGATACTAGTGCAACCCAACAGGAGAGCAGTGGGCGTGCTTGTGATGATTTCTGTTTCTTGTCAATGCATGACGCACAGCGTGGTGGTTGCGCGTTTACCTTTTAAACTTGTCTTTTCTTGTTTCCTACAGGTGTCAAGCTGTCTGGGAATCAAGGAAGAAGGTTCCGGTCTTTGGAAGAAACTACTCACAGTAAGTAGATTCTCTGATCTTAAGCTCTTTGAGGGTCTGAAGAGGCTTGAGCAGATTCTGGATTCTTAACGCAAAGCACTGGTTCAAGGGTAGAGCGGGTTTAAATAGGTTATGTCTTTGGTCTGTGATGAGTCATTTAGAATGTTTTTGATTAATGAATATGTTTACCATCTGGTGATAAGTCACTTAGAACCACATGGCTGATTGTTTTTACTTACTGATGCGTCATTCATGATGTGGTGACAAATGGTTTGTGTTTACTTCATTATGATGAGTCATTTTGGAACACTTGTGGGGGAGCTCATTGTGCAGGCTTGATTGGTTCTGCACATCTTTCTTTCATGAGTCATCAGCATGCTGTGAAACTGATCTAGCAGGTGCACTAGGAACAAACAAGTCCAGGCATGATTATGATCTAGAAAACAAACTCCAAGTGTCAAAAACAGTTGAAACAGGGGAGCCTCGTGAGACTGTATTCTGGTCATTACTGCAAACCATTAGCATTCGAGAAAATGTTCAAGCATGAGTCCTGACACTGTGCCACAGAAATCTGCACTGAGAGGAAACATTACTACAATGCGGTGTTAAGCCACTCGAAGTGGCTTTATGCCACCAAACTAAATCAGTGAAAGAGCACAGTGCTACTGAAGCATCACAAAAAGAGACGCTCTTGTGGTGCTAGGGACTTGTAAAGATGCTCCTAGGTACTTGCCTGAGGGATATATGCCAAAGCCAGACACACTGACTGCAACCTGATTGAGGTGACTAATAGCTATGTGACCTAGCAAGTTTTACCTGAGTATCCCAAGCCTAGCATGTGATCAGTGGCATAGCGTGGGGTGTTCAGGGGGGGCCGGCCGCACCGGGCGCAACATCTTGGAAGAGACTAAATCCAGAGGTTAGGGGGCGCAAATTACTTGCCTTGCCCCGGGTGCTGACAACCCACGCTACGCCACTGCATGTGATAGTTAGCATGCATGCATTGTGATAGCTGACAGCAATCACTACACAAGAGGCTGGGCCTAGCAAGGATGGTAGCAACAGTAAAACATTGATGTGACAAATAAATGATGCATGTGTAAGACTGTGAGGGGCAGCCATGAGTGTCTCAGTAACACAACCTAGATTTAGGGGGAGTGCAATGACAACAACATAATGACAATGCAAGTTACATTACTTCATAATACAGAGAAATGTTGTATGAATACCTGTTTTAGAATGTGTATCCATGCACATCCTGAGTGTCACGTACATAGCTGAAAGATGCCTGGAGTTTGCTGATGTGCCACCATTGGCAACCTGACAGGAACTTGACCATAGGGGATATATGTAGTCACACATGTAACTAACTACTGCTTGCAAAGGCACATGCCTAACATGGCCTGTGCAGATATGCTACTACCTACACAGTAAATCATGATGGAGATCATACATTAGGAAAAAACACAATTTAATTAAACTAAAAATCTTAACCTAAAAACTCTATTCTTACTAAACTACCTACACTAGACTACATTATCCTTGCCTAGCGATTTCATATTAACTCTGCTTATACTATACATCTAACACCACATGATAAACTTCAACCCCCCACTACCCACACCTATTATTATACATGTATCAACAAGGACAACAGTAACTATAGCCAAACATTGACTAACTAAACAAATGGTCTAAACAATCACATATTGTTTTGTATTTTTTTCATTTTTTTTGTATTCTTATATTTTTCTAATAGACACATACCCTAGACATCACCCACTCTCCAATATAACTAGCAGTGAGCCTAAAAAACACCTTCTAAGAAAAACTACTACTAAGTCCCACAACTAATCTATACTATGCTATACTACCAAACCCTAACTATTGAAATATACCCCAACTATATACAAAAATATATACAATGGGAAGGGACGCGCCTTATTACAGGAACAATGTCCACCTCAGCACCTCATCAAGTGAATCCTGATCTGACGGAGCATTTTCAGTATCTGTTCATTCTGGTGCCCCAGGCTGGCTATATGGTATTTTTGGTCAGCCAGTTCTATGAGGAGTTCCTGCACATATGATGGTCCCACTATTGTTGGTGCAACCATTGAATCTGTTGGGGCACTTGTACTTGTTGCTGATGTAGAAGGTCCTGTCCCTGAAGATAGAGCTCTGCCTGTTGCCACAGACCTGCCTGCTGTGTGGGTCCTGGAGGTGGAGGGATCTTTGAGGGAAGGCTTTACATGCCCCAAATGCACACTACCTCCCATATATGCCCCCATGCTCCGGTAGCCCTTTCCCTTTGAGACCTGATGTATGTGGTGGTAGTGTTCTGCACGCTTTTCAAATTGGCTCCTCTGGGATGCAGATATGTTAGCAGCTGCAACATGAATGGGGCATGTCAGTCATTTGTATATTAGACAAATGAACAACAAGCATGCCATGAATACACCATCTGCAGATGTCACGTGTTGGCCAGCACAAACAACAATGCCATCCTGAAGGGCAGGGGGAACAAACATCTGCACAACAACCATTATCTCCACATTGCTCATGTCCAAGGTATGAAGACTAGCCATTGTTGCACAATAAGATTGAACCATCTTGGAAAATCTTCCCATGTCACCATTGACTAAGATTGTCATATACATCAGCCATGTGACCATGGTAGGACACACTCATCATGTTGGATTGCTCATCAATGTCCCTCATGCTTGCTTACATTCAGCTGGCATGTAATTAACTCATCCGAGAAAGGACTGCAAGTTAAATGTGGTCTCACAACAGTTAGAGCCTCATATGGCAAGGACAGATGTCAGGACACATTGCTACATGCAAAACTGGATGTCACAGGTATCATATGTGAAATTGGAGGGTGGAGCATTCACTCATGTCACACAGAGGAACATCACACTACTCTCCTATTGACACCTGGTGAGCTGCACCATGTCTTGATGCATAGTCCCAGAGTGACCTGATTCCTCCCACTATGCTGCACATTGGCTGTGTATGTGTTCAAAACTCTGGTCATCGTGTTGCACTCTCATATGTTGGTGCCTGAATGCCAACACCTCGTCTGTACAGGGATCTTGGAACAACACTGGCTAGTACTGTACATTGTGTGATGATTTTTGCATCACATCATGGACACTATCTGGACCACTACGAGCAGATGATGTTGTGGGTGGTGGCATGTTGTATGTCAGTATAGTATGGACATCCCTTTGGGCCAACACACATGACAAGATCTGTGAGGATGGCATGGGTTGGAAATGTTGCAACCTATGAAACACATAATGGGGCATCACACTACAATGGTGGTCAAAACATTGCCATTTGCAAGTCTGGTATTTTGACCACTGTCCTGCTAACCTTAGGGAACTATTCACATGGTAATGAATCACACCATGACCTGAGTTACTTTGTGCTATGTGCGGCATACAGATCAGTGACATGTTTAGTGAACAACATCTTGCCACCCTGCATTGATGCGTGGAACCCTTTACTTTGGCCACATGTCCATACTGTCATCACTGTTCTTGGACTCATATACCATGTCCAACATTTCCATGGCCCTTGCTACACATGTTGCCATCAATGAATTGTATTCCCGGGATGCATATCCTACGCACAACTGCAATCATACAGCCCATATCCATGTTTAGCATACAATGTTTGCAGTAGAATACATGCACTTGGTGCATGGCATTGCATACAACATACAACAGCACACTCAACACTTGCACTTCACATTACACATACAGATTGTGACTTTCTGGTTGCATCGGGGTCTGCAAAGCTTGCCACCTCTCCAATTGTGTACGACTGGGGTCCACCTGCAAGAGGGAACATGAGACATAGCACTGTGAATGTTGCACAAATTACACTATGGACAACTATTTCACATCAGACATCATTTGCTAATGGACATAGTATACATATGTTGGTGAATACTCAATTAGGCCATTGCACATTTCTCAGTGACATACATTGGAAGGCCAGGCTGACATGTACACATCTGTGCTGGAACTTGACATACATGTCTCTACTACATTGTTAAATTTTTGCAGATGACTTTCTACTGCAACATTTTTCAAGCATAGATAATTGTAATGTCACTCTGCACATACATGACTCCCAGGACAGACTCAGCCATGACTCCCTTAACTCCTGTATCATTTTGAAAATCAAATGTACATAACTATGCAACATGCATCAGTATTTAGGCACTTAGTGGACATGTGCAAGTGTTCCTGGTAACCATATACCCTTCCACCATGACGCAGTTGTGTTAGCATTGGTGCACAACAGAATTTAGTGCCAAAACCCAGGGGACAAAGACATGAATATGCATTTTGTCTCCTTAATGGTGCAGTGCTGTCATTGTCAGGGTTGCTGTTTTGCACAAACACACTACTCACAACCCTGCCTTTTGTCTTAACTGGGTAAAGGAGGCCCTATGTACAACAGACATGTACTTGCAATTATAAAACAGGAGTCAGCCACATAGATTGTGTACTCACCCATAGTTTCACCAACCACAATTCCGATGTGGTCCAGAAGGTCCTGTTCCCTACTGACAATGTCTGCCAAGCAATGCTTCAGTTGCTGGGCACTGCGGTCAATCTTAAAGATGTAGTTCATTTGCGACAGGATCTCCCCTCACTGCAGCTTCCATGCCTACGTCTGGTAGCCCTGTATCACTCTGCTCCCAATGGCCACCATACTGGGGAGTCACCAGCCATAGGAAGTCACCCAATTCCTCAGCACTGAGGTGACATGCCCTTCCATGATATTTCCTCAAAGTAACCCACAAAACACTTAACCCAACAAAATTAACCTAAACTACCCCCAACTAACCCAACTTACAGAGCTACGCCAGAGACCAACATCCAACAATACAATCACAACGCAATACAAACAACAAATATACAGGACAAAACCGATGTCACACCTACTATTGGGACAGAAGACAGCACAAAAGACACCTCTAACACCACACTCTTACACATATCTCTTAAACATCTCCTCTCACCAAAACAGACAAAAAGACTGTGACTACAAAAGAAAGCGAAAGTAATTTTGCAATTCCAGGTGTGCAGCATGGCAGATCCATTACATCACATCCTGTGATGGTGCGTCACGTTTTTGACAATGTGTCATTTTTTTTACGCTACGCACAAGTGCATGATTTTTTCTGGCACATAACAATACAACATTAGCCAGTTCCGATGTGTTGCATGGAATGCATCATTTTTGGCAGACGCAATGCCTTTAGAAAATATGCATTTTGGCATTGCGTTAGTTTTTTTGGGTAATGGTATATGTCTTACTAGGACTAGACAATGCAGAGGCCACATTTCCTATGAGTCCAGGCAATCCTCGGTCAGAGCTGCTTGAGCAGAAGCTAGCTTGGAATCAAGAAGGAAAGAGAGTTTCATTTCCATACCAGTTTTGAAGGACCTAACAAGTAAGATCTTGTACACTTCAAATGTTCCACTAACTTTGTCTCTATGTCCCTCCAGCAAGCCATTCCTTGAGATTTCCTTTAGACTGTCTGAAGATAATGTTGGAATCCAAAACTATGGTCCTCTCTTCATCACAAATAAGAGAACAAAAGGGTTCCTCTGAACCTACTTTGGTAATCCCATTGCTGACTATGTCAATGACAAAAGCTCATTTACCTGGAAAAAATATCTGTGATACCCCTGACGGGACCAACAATAAGAGTCCGGGCCATAGCATTTAAGCCTAGTTCAACCTTGCTGTCAGGGTCAACAGTCCAAACCTGCAATTCATTATTATTGATTATAAAATGTCAAATGCTGGAAATTGCCTCTTTTAAGGTGGAGTTAAAGAAGGTAGGTAAAAAACAAGAGATGTAGAAGATGAATGCCAGATTGAAATCAGTCAACCCAATGATGAAGTCCAGACTCACCTTAGTGTTGACACAATACACCACGTAACAAAAATCAACTTCCTAAGTCTCCAAGTGTAATGTTAGTTTATATAGAGTTAGTCCTGAATATAGGCAATGGATCTACCAAATAATAGTTCTCTGCAACGGAAGTGTAACATAGTTCACTTAACATTAAGCAGTACAGCAACACAAACATTGATTGACAAAGATTGATGCTTCCTGTGAGGAATTGTAAACCCCTGGTTAAAACTCTTTTGAGTGACAGCAAAGGAGGTTAAAAGAGATCTGCAACAGAGGGGCTAAGACATTGATCTCAATGAGAAAGGAAACCATAGAGGCCTGCAAAAACCTGAGTCTTCTAAAATCCCTCATTAAAAGATAAAGTACGAGGACACTGGTGAATAACCATAGAAGCATTCTAATAACCAAAGTGCTAGGTAGTGGGGATAGGGAGCCCTTGGATGCCCTTTGGTGCAAAACTCTTCCATGGCTTAGAGCGAGAGTGGGTCACATTCTTTTCGTGGGACAAGGGCTCAACCTTGCAACCAAAAAATATCCCTGAATGGGATAAGCATAATGACTGCATTGTTCTAGGATGTGGGAATCGCAACCTGCCAGATTTTTTCAGATGGTGACAACTTCTAATGCCCTCCATCTCTACAATGAACTTAGTCATATGGCAATAATCCTGCTATGAAGAAAATATTGATTCTCTTGAATTATGTTTATTTAAAAAAACGACATTTTTTATTTTCCAATTTTCAATTATTTAGTTATCCTATGTCCCATTCGTTCTGATCTGAAAATATGCTTCCTTTCTTTAAATAATCATGTTTTGTACACTGTTTGAGAAGGGCTAAGCAGTTAAAACTAATAAATAAGGTCAATCTTTCTCTCAGTGGGGCATGTGCTTGCAGCTTCCAGAGAGGCAGTGATAGTAGCTCTATTGAAAGAAACATGGTGTGCGCCCAGGTTTTACATTGCCACCTCATGTAACTTCTGTGGTGGCAAAACTATTAGAGTTTAAAGTATCTGGTCCAGTGCAAAAAAAAGAAAATCTTGAGTCCTGTGGATCATCAAATAATGCATGGGCTGTTTTGCCCTAAATAAAGGAAAGACTAATTCTCACATGTTGGAAGATCACCTGCCTCTTGACAGATGGAGGTGGAGTCAATGCCCTGATTTATTTAGATCAATCAACTGCATTTGACACAGTTGAACATAGTAGCCTGTTACTCTGTTTGCAAGAGATTGGGTTTGATAGATTCTTTTTAAGTGGGTCAGCTCCTTTTCACCTGAGCATATGAAACTGGTGACTACATGAGTTTGTACATCAATAGGCACTAGCTGTGGTGTCCATGGGTATCTGCACTCTCACCTTGCCTGTTTAAGAGCTATGTTAAGCCATTGGCTAAACGTGTTTTGTCCCACAACTTTCACATATTTATGTATGTTTATGACACCTAAGCCTCCTACTTTCATGCAATCTATGGTAAAGGTTGGGGTCTGGATGGGTGACCAAGCCTAACTCTGATTTCATTGTTTTTAGCGGTGAGTGGAATTGCCAACCTCTGGATACCCAATTTTGGACCTTGGTGGTTTACTCACCTCTTTCTTTCCCTGAAGCAGATCTATACAATTTTGCTTTATCTTACCTTTGAGGGTCGACGTCCTGATGTTGCATTGATCATTGGATCTAGATTAGAAGTTAAATTGTCTCCTAATGCAAGCTCATATGCAAGGTTGCATTCCTTCTAATAAAAAGATTGCTGGTAGTAATTTATCTTGCACATGAATTGCATCTTTTTTCAAGTCTGGCTACCAACATATGAATGGGACAGTTGCATGCAGGAGGGTGCAGAGTGACTGACTGTGTCAGATAGGTGCCAATGGGTAGGCTAAGATGGCGCGCTGTAATGTGAATTACCTCAGGAGGTGTACTCTGGAAGAGTGCATTAGCACAGATTGCCAGTCAGTACTGCACGCAGGTGCCACAGCATGTGTCTCTGATGCGGCAGCTGCATACTGGGAGAATATTCTGCAATTTAGGGTGGAGCTGCTATTTTCTACAGGCAGCATGGGGCTTAGGGAACTTAACCATCCTGGTGTGTGGGTTGCACCAGGAGCCTATTAGATGTCAGACCTGAGGGCAGCAACACAGTGGTCAGTGGACAGCAAACTCAACTCATCTGCTGTATATGGCAGCGGCATCCAAGCCATGAATGTGCCCAGCTGTGCTCCAGAGAGCTGCTCCCAAGGGCTTTGTGAGCATGGAGAGGGAGTAAATGAGAAGGGACACAGAAGGAGGATGGAATTGGAGGAGTTGCTATTTCTCAGCTAATATCTGTTTCCTACGCTCAGCATCACAGTGACACTGATGGAGCCTACTTGTCATAAAGGAGGGAAGTGGTATACTATACGTTTGCTACAGTGCCAGCGTGTAGGTTATGTGTTTGGGTCTGTGAGGGTGGTGCCACTTCTTCTGACCTGTTTACTTGCATATTGCTTGTAACTCTGATGGGGGGAGTAGTGTGTCTAGGAGATGGGAAGAGTATGAGTATGCACACACAGAACTATTATAGACTTACACTAACAGAGGCTTACAGCAGTTGAGAGTACGAGGGACATATCCAAGCCAGACAGTGCCTTCACAGACAAGTTTTGCATGCAGAACATGTGTGCGATGGAGCTGTATAAATGTAAATGTATGATTTATGTATAGGATAAAGTACCCCATCATATAATATAAGTTTATTGCAAGTCACATAGGAGTTTAATGACCATATAGATAAACAAGGCCAATACTGAGTACCTTTAGAAGGTCACGGAACTCAAAGGTGGCTTGCAATACCCTTATAGTGTTCAGCAGCAGGTACTTCATTCCTTATAAGAGATGGACACACATCACAGTTCGCACACACCACTGAAATCTTTGTTGTGGTGCTCTTTCATGTAAAAGAGATACAATGTTTATAAACATGAAAAATAAAGTTAGAATCTCTGGTGCAAAATTTAAAAAATGAAATACCATATATTTGTTGCAGAAGGATAGCAGAATCCATTTATTACGTCAGATTCAAAATATATATTGTACCTCAGAATGTGTAGAAACATGCAGAGATTCTATCTGTCCTATATTTACCTAAAACATGGAAAAAATAAACATGTTGCCATAAAATTCTCCTTTTTGCTTATCATTGTTCATTAGAAAACCAAACCATTAGAAGGGAAAGCCAAGTTGTGTTTTTGTCTTTTAAACTGCTGCTTTAATTATGCTCTTTGACTTGCCTTTCCACTTGGGTGCTGACTCCTGCAGCAGACATTGTGACCTCAGGACGCAACTATATTATGTTGTTACAGTTGAGCAGTTATGTAGTCTCTTTATTATTGGTGACTAGAGACATCACAAGTCACCACAGTGATTGCAGGATCCCACATATTTTAAAAGACTACTCCCAGGTGCCCCTAATCCTCGCAGCATATTATCACAAGATACTAATAACCTGTCAAAATCTATTTTCACATTGAAGCTCATCCTAAGTATTACTGTATTACTGTATCAGTAGGAAATTAAGTTATAAGATCTCATGTACCATATCATTTTACAGTCACAAAAAAACAAGGTTTGCAACAGCAAAATGTTTTTTTCTATGTACTAAGGGCCAGATGTAGCAAGATAGCAAATTGCGACTTGCAATTTGCGAGTCCGTGCGACTCGCAAATTGCAAGTCGCAATTTGCTATGCAGTACGGTGTCTCAGACACCGACTGCGACTCGCTATGGGGTCGCAATGACCCACCTCATGAATATTCATGAGGTGGGTCGCTAATTGCGGCCCCATAGCGAGTCCAGGCACTCGCAAACATGGAGGCCTGCTGTCGTCAGCAGACCTCCATGTTTGCGACTGCTTTTCAATAAAGCAGTTTTTTTTTTTCAAAGTGCAACCCGTTTTCCTTAAAGGAAAACAAGCTGCACTTTGAAAAATAAACCGAAACCTTTAGTTTCGGTATTTTTCAGGGCAGGTAGTGGTCCATTGGACCACTGCCTGCCCTGAAAAATAATTTTTGTGTCCAGTCACAAAGGGGAAGGGGTCCCATGGGGACCCCTTCCCGTTTGCGACTGGGTTACCATCCACTTCCAGTGGATGGTAACTGCAAGTCCATTTGCGACCGCTTTCGCGGTCTCAAATGGAATTGCATACCAGTGCGACTCGCAAATAGGAAGGGAACACCCCTTCCTATTTGCGACTCTGAAATGCATTTTGCGAGTCGGTTCCGACTCGCAAAATGCATTTCTGCATAGCAAAGAGGCTTTTGCGCCTCGCAAACGGCGATTTTCGCCGTTTGCGAGGCGCAAACCCTTTGCTACATCTGGCCCTAAATCCCTTTTTGTAATTTCTGAATCACAGAAGTGGTTGTGTTGGTTATTCTGACTCACTATCAGAATGGGTGTGAAAAGGGTGTCCTTTCCTAACTGTGAATTGTAATAAACTATGGACAACTCTAAGGATGTGGTAGCTAATCTTGAAAGAAAAAGCTGTTCCTCTTGGACAGCCTCCACCTCAGGAATTTTGTCAGCTGATCTTGGAAGGAGTAGGTAGTGATCCAGGACAACCATTGCCTGCTCCTTCCACTGTCTTCCCAAATGCAAGAGATACTTCTCGAAACAACACCAGTTTCTCTTCTGTGAAAGCAGCAGCACTTTCTTTAATGACAAAAAACGGTTTAACATTTGGGAATACGAACACAGGGATGGTTATCCCGGTGTTTATAGTCAAAGACAAGGGGCTGTAAACATTAACTGACTTAATTATTATTCATTAGGAAGATCGATCTAAATCTTGCAACTGATCAGTTTTGTGACGCAACCTATTAGTACATAGGTCGCATCACAAAATGACAGGTTGCAAAAAGCCAGTGTCCAGTCATTGATCAAACATCAATCCCTTAACCTTCAACAGACCTTTTGATAACTTGTCCATAAAAGATTTAACACTATCAGGTTTGCATAAATCCACATATAAATAGAATGCAGCCAAAATGCTGTCACGAATTCCATCCTTCGGGTTAATGTATCAACACTGCAATGCTTCACTGGCCATCTCCAACATAATACAAAATGTACGTCTCTCAGGAGATATTCCACATACTGCCTGCAAAAAAATGAAGAAAATGGAGGGCAGGATCGAGTATTTTTGCAGGATTTCTATAGAAAGTCCAACCCGAGCTGAAAGAAATATATTGCATTATCACTGCAAGCAGCATTTTTTGAAGAGTGCAAACTCTCTCTCGTCACCCATCCCCACCACAGGATTTCAGTGCAAACTCTTCCATTTCACCCTCTCCAAAATCTCTCTGAAATACCGAGATGTTTTAACACGGAATCCCCAGGAATTTCTTATTTTCACCCACCTCTTCAATCTATTATTAAGCAATTGGTTAATCATCAATTTATTAGAAAAGACCTATCCATCCTTACGAAAGGTTGGTAAAGGTTGGCAAACTACATCTACTATTGTTTTTTACCAGTTACGTAAGGTAACGTTCCTGAATGCATATTATATGGTATAAACATATTAATTGCTGCTGTTTGTGTCTTTAAAGCCAATAAAACTCCTTGGAAACAATCTCTGATTTATGGCAAACATGTCTTGGCGACAGTTTATTTACTTCCGGTTGATTTTCAGTAGCTTTTAAAGTAAATATATGTACACGATTTGAGAGTGTTAGTGTAATGAAGAACGTGGCACACAGACCTTTTACATAGTTTATAAAAGTAAGAAAATATGTCTTAATACTCTTAATGTTAGTAAACATGCCACAGTGAAGGATGCGTTCAAAGTACTCTTTAGCATTCACAAATCCCAGTGAATGTCTTGGTATATTATATATTGATAAGACAATGGTTTGGACCAAGAGAACTTGGATTACTTACCATTTCAGAAGTCGCCCAAGGAAAAATCCTGGGACTCAAACCCTTAAATCAAAGAAGCAGAATCTTTACCCATGCAAAATTAATGTGAGGAGTCATTAAATGGTTACGAGGGAGTCCCACAAGTAACCAGCTCTTGGATGCCAGCGTTCAAGAAGTGTTCTACGAGCACTGTGTTGTTAATGCGCCCTCACAACGGGGTTCCCAGTCCTACAGGACTAGTCAGGAGGATTCAAAGGCTTTTGAAATTTTAATGTCTTTTTGAGGTAGTTTACTACTTCTTAGTGAAGGAGAAAACTATTTTAATTTAATGACGTCCTGCAAATGTGATGCTTTTTTGGGTTTTAATTCTTTTGTGCACTGTAAGTGCAACACTTGCACCACTAACGAGGTGAGGCTGGTTCTATCAAAACAGGTTCCAAAATATTTGCGATGGAAAGGGTTATGAAAACGATTTCTAGTTGGAAGGTTTCTCCTTTAAAAATACAAATGTAAGGATTAAAGGTCTGCCAATAACTTCTGAAAAATCACTTAAAGTAAAATATTTACAACAGTAAATGGTTTCTTTCCCCAGTCGGCTAACAATCAACATGCTCTGAAAGACAAAGTGCGTTCAAAATAGCTAAACATGGTAGCCCTCCACCCCATACCTTCAACATATTCACCATGATCGATTTAAATCAGCGTGGAATGATAGTCATGTGGCAGATTAAATAAACCTTGTACCAATTTAAGAATGCAACAAATTAACCATTGCTGTTTTTTGTTTCTTCAGTAAAATGAAATGAGGCAAATTTTTGTGTGCTTTTTTTTGCATTGGAACATAAATAAATGCAATAAACTCTTAAATCGTTTATCTGCTGTCTTAGTTTCACACCTAAGATTGGAAGCTACACATATTTTTTAGAATTCTCAAAGTTTATAGGGTACTTTACGAAAGCTATCAAACGTACAGCTTTCTGAGAATAGTCCCAGTATAAATGTCCATGATGTATGTTTGAACATGTGTAAATGCTTATCCCAAGCACATTTCTCCACAGTAATTGAAAAAAACACTGACTGGTAACAAATTATTTTTCTCGAGAAGAAATCCTTCACCCACAGCCCTATCAGTTTCGGGAGTGTTCCTTCGTAGCTTCGCTGAATAAAGATTTTCTCCTTTCCCTGTCAGGAGTAAATCTCCTTTCCCTGTCAGAAGTAAATCTCTGTATACAGAGTGAAAATGGGGCATGAAAACTCACAGGTGTGTGAGTGGAACAACTTTTCATGACAATTTTGCCTTAAACTGCTGCTCCCCATCCATGGCAGCACACTTACTTCATCATACACTTATGCTACTTTGGTACAATGTTACTTGAGAGCAAATATATTTTCAGTTGTAAATTCAAGTTGTATGAATTGAAAATTTGACTTTTCTCTTTAAATCATGCAATTTGCACACCTAAATTTAGTTTCAGTGCACAAATAGTGTTGTTAATCGGGCCCAAAATAAACAACGATCATTTTTTTAACTTGTGCGGTGCAGTTTTTCGGTCGAGCATAGCAGCATGCAAGCGCTGCTTTTCCGACATGTTATCTTTTTGGGCTTTTAACCCACGCCCACCTCACGCCTATCACTTTCACCTGTTCGTGGGTTTCCCTTCAAAAATCCTTTGTTAACACTGGTAAATACTTTAAGTTTGTCTCTCTTTGGGGTGGTTTGCTTGCGCCCTGGCCATCGACCCTGTTACAATGATAATTGCACTTTTGCTGACACGTTTGACTGCAACTGAACTTCTTTTTCCATTTTGTGTCTCTCCTTCATGCTCCTGCTAATGGCGGCAGTGGAATTTATGTGAAACTGTTTTACTTTTCATTTTCAATTTATGTGGCAAGAAAGGTCAAGCTAGGAGTTTACAAAGCTAATAGCTCTAACTTAAGCAAATGCGAGACCCATTGCATTGCAAATGCTTATTTTTTTACTGGTATGTATGGACATGTTATGGCGAAGTGCTCTTGACAGAACGAAGCAGCAGTCCTTTGAAGATTGTAACTAGTAAATAGATTGGTCTTGTTTCCAATAGTTTTTTCCGGCAGTCACCAATTACCTGATACTGCAGATATTGGGGTCAACGGGTCGCTTGCAGGAGAAAGTCCCTGGCTAGTGCTGCAATATTTACCGTGGAGTACAGTAGCGGAGCACCATATGGCTGTGCGCTCACCTCGCCACCTGAGCATTAGTGGACTGTCAGTAGTGTAATTACATACCTCTGGTGCAATTTGACCCCTACCAGCATTACCTTTCTAGCTCTGAACCCCATCTTGGTGTGACTGTATTGATGATTGCTTCCTACATTGAGTAAAACATCACCTGCATGTTAAGATCCCCATGAAGGTGAAGCTTGTGCTCTGAACTGCCGCTGTAACGTGTGCATCGCGTAACTGCTACTTCAGTAGAAGCCCTTCTACTGAGTGAGTAAATCACTTTACTCTAGGATATTCAGTGATTCGTAGGTCAAGAGTTTAAATTCCATCAAGTCCGACAAAACTTTCCATCCTGCTAAGGCCGTTACATTTGATAATATTACATTTGGGAAACAGTAATATATATGATTTACAGCAGATGGAAATGGCAGAAATGCTGTGAGAAGTCTCTCTTTCAACGCCCTTATGAAAATGGATTCCTCACGTCTGGCCCGTTTCTTTGAGACTAGCGGACATTTTTACTTCCTTTCCCTCTGCTCTCAAAGTTCCTCAGTTTCATAGATGTTCCCACTGTGCCTCCCACCTGGCCATTTTCCGGGAGAGTTTTTTTTTTTTTGTTTGTTTAAATAAAAAAACTACTTTATTTGATTTTTGGACAGTACAAACATACCGAAGTTTACAAACAAGTGCCTTGCTAAAATCTGAAGGTATCATACATAAAATGCGCCCAAGATGAAACACAGATTGCCTTATGTGAGCGCTGTTTATAATATAGAACAGGAAGCATTGAAATACAAACCGTTCGATCCATCAAGGAGAATCACAGAGGTGGGGCATTGACCCTACAGAATGACTACTGCAGGGTAGGGTCGGGGAGTACAGAACATCAGCAAGAGAGGTCGGGCACAGTCAGGAGGGTGTCAGACCCAACATGCAGTGCAGTCCCCATAATCAACAGGAACCACACAGTTGTGCCTCACAACAGCAGGGAGGATTCTGAGGTATGGAGACAGGGAGTCATCCATGGGAGGGGTTACCAGTACTTGCTAGAGTGCATCACAGTCTCGACCTATCAGACAATGGCTCCTTTGTTTAGGGCCACACTCAGTCTTTGCATAATGCAATACATCCCTCCACCAGTTGTCAATCATTGGAGGATGGGGGGATTACCATTTGGTAGTCCAATATTTGTGCTAAGCCAAGGAGGCGGAGAACCGGCTTCCTCTTTTTGAGGCTCTTAAAGATACCAAGGGCACAGGCCTCCCATGTTTCCAACCTGGGTAGCCCCTTAAGGTCCACTAGCTGCTGCAGTACACTGGCCAACAGCCTGAAACCTAGGACAGGTCCACAACATATGGCAAATGTCCACTGATAGAGTTCCACAGCGGGCACAAGTTACACCGACTATGAGGAACAACCAGTTCCTTTTTACTGGGATAGGTATGGTCCATTAAGTATTTCAATTTAGATGAGCTTAAATCATGGGTTTCAAGAAAGCTCATGGAGTAATTCAAGCATGGGAGATACCCGTACGATAATCAGTTGGCTTTATCCGGCTGCTCGTACTCACACTTATGCCTCATTACAAGCACTCTGTGATACTGGGAGCTGGAATTCCAGGGAGTGCTACATGATGAGGAATGGGTATGGGCCCATTCCTCATCTTGTAGTGCTTCCTGAAATTCCACTCTGCAGTGATCCATGTGTTCCACGAATAACATGTCTAAAGTTCAGAACAACCCCACCAGAAGGAACTATGGTAAGTTAACAAAGTAGTATAATAAGTGTGGTAACATTTCCATTTTAGAGATCCCATTTGACCCAAAATTAAATATGGCAGAGTTTTTCAAAAGGTCACCTGTGAGCCGAGAGACTGGAGAGCTTGATGGTGACTCCTTTCAAGAAGATCTTTGTCAGTATGGTAAACCTGAATCCCCAGATATTAGGAGGTACTTTGCCAGCAAAGCAGGCCTCCCGAAATAAGGAGATAGAATGGACCATGGCATGTATTGGAATACCCCCAGGGCTTTCCCACAATGCGTGTCAGGATTGCCAGAGGCTCCATGGCCAGAGCAAAAAGTAGGGGAGAGGGGGAACAACCTTGACAAGTCCTAGAGTGAACTGTGAAGCAGCCTGGTCTGATTCTAGTTAGCGGAGCAGTATAAAGGAGCCTAATTAGGTTAATGATTCAAGAGCCAAACACAAACACTTTCTAACATTGGAAACAATTAGGCCCGTATTTATTCTTTTTTAGCGCCACGTTCGCGTCATTTTGTTACGCGAAAGCGGAGCAAACGTGCAAAATTAAATTGTCTTTTGTAAGTTTGTGATGCTTTTGCGTCAAAAAGCGGTGCAAATGCGGCACTAAAAAAGTACAAATACGGGCCTTAATTCTGTGCCAGGGTATCAAATGCCTTTTCTATGTCTAAGGCAATACAGGCTGCTCTCGGACAATGTAAGGAGGCTGCTGTCATGAGGGTAAAATATGTCTGATCAGCAGAGGGAGTGCCTGTTGGATTAAATCAACAAGGATTTTACTTAGAATTTTCTAGTCAGTATTTAAGATGGAGAAAGGGCAGTAGGAAGCCCGGTCTTGGACATCCTTCCCAGATTTCAGAACCGAGACCCACAGAAGGAAGGGGAGAACCATCAGGCACGGCAGTTTCATAAAGCTGTCCAACGTTAAGGGCCAAGGTGGGTGCATATATTTTATAGAATTCTGTGGGCAACCCATCTGAGCCTTGGGTCTTCCACGGGTCTAAGGCTAAGATCGCCTTTCAAACATCTTGCACTGTAAATGCGGCTTACATTGCATGTCAATAGATGTCAGGGAGTTTGGGCAGGGGCAGCCCCACCAGATAGTCCAGTATCTCTGGTTCAGAAGCACCAGGAGTGGGACGTAAAATCCTGTGTAATAGTCAAGAAAGACACTCAGAGTGTTATGTCGAGAGTAAAGCAAGATACAGTGAGGAACACAGATACATCTGATGGGTTGGGATTTCGTGTCATTGTTTATCATCCAGGCTATTAACCAGATAGATTTGCCTACATCGGAATAAACTCAGACTGTATAGGCTGAGCAGGGTAAACATCGCAGCCATATAAGAAAAAAGGTGGCTGTGTAAAGGAGAGAGCGCACTTTCCAAATATAAGCTATTGTTTGTTTACAAAGTCCATGATGACGTAGAACGATGGGGGGAGTGCTCGAAGTGGTATGCACCCAGCCACAGAGTGCGGAAACTTCACTATTGGACATATAGAGACACCCTAATGGCGAACTTAAAGGCTTTCCACTCAATGAGTTGAGAAGAGGCTCTACCATTATTAATTTCATCATAGTCACAAATGTTGCCCTGGACGATAACCTGGATACTCAGGTTTTCAAGGGGAACAGGATGGAGGTGCCAAGTAGGACTGAGTACATCCTCACTCTAGGTGGACCAATGGGGATTAGGATCAGGATCAGATATTATCCTCCCCAAGGTGTCTGGGAAGATCATCAGGGGGATGAGGACCACTAAGCAGACTATTCTATCTAGGTGGACATACAATTCATGCACAGGCTAGTGGTGGGAATAAAGCTGAAGATGTGAGTTGTGAGGCCTCAAGATGTCCACTAGAAGCCAGTATATCAGTCAAGTAGCAAATGCAGATGCATTGAGTACCATAGATGTTGAGGGGAACTCAAAGGCATAATTGAAATCACCACCAATCACCTATGGAATTTGTGCCCACTGCGATAAGCATTTGAAGAACTGCTGGAAGAAATGTGATTGACCGATGTTAGGGGCAGAAACACTACCTAATATCACGTGGCTATGACCTAGAAACCTGTGTAAAAGTATAAATCCACTCTCCTCATCGAAAATCTGGGAGTAGACCACAAAATTGGTGCCCACTGTAAGCCAGATTATCGCTCCACTTGCATTATACAGACTAATTAGTAGTAAAAAAGTTGTCCTCTCCATCGTTTTTGAAGTCTGGCTCCCTCTACTCTCATAATAAGCGTTTCCTGAACCAGGGCTATTTGTACATTCCATCTTTTAAAATAGGAATGAATCTTATAGTGCTTGGCTCAGTTGTGCATCCCCCTAATGTTACTTGTTATGATGGGGTAACTTGGTGCATGGTGTGGTGAATATTGAGAGGCAAATCATCAACCTTCCTCCACTCGGAGGACCAATCCATATAAACCTCAACCCATGTATATTTTGAGCATGCAAATGGGGATGGATATCCCTTAATAGGGATAAGCATAACATAAAGGACTAAAAAAGCAAAAGTTAACTGAAGGCAACATTAGGGCAGGGGCTGTTAAGCACTCACCTGGTCCCAAACGCGGAGATGAAACTGAAGCTGATGCTGGACCTCCACTCCCCCCCAGGAAGTTGCCAGAAACAGGGACAGTATTCCTAGATCTGGCCGGCTTTCAGAGGGGGGGGGGAAGGGACAAAATAACAAAAGACACTTGCAGTGTTAGAGTTGCTCAGTGATGGTACTACTCTGCTTGACTGGATGTGTCGCTTCTTGGACCTTCTTGACATGCGAAGGTGGACAAGTAAGGGACTAGCATCTCTGAAGTTGTGATGACATGAAAGGAGTACGGGGTTCGCTTATTATTAAGCAGCTAGTGACAGGAGGAGTATCCCCTGCAGCTCTTGGACCTTACTAGGTGAGTGAATATTGTTGAATGCTGTGGAGAGTCATATGTCAATGGTGGGGGGTGTTTCCTTTACGGACTAGGTGGTCTCACACACTATATAGTGTCATGCTTCATCATATGACCACCTAGCCCCACCTGGGCGGACTCAACCTCACTGTTAAAGGAACAGGAGAGAGTGTGTGAATGTATTTCTGTTCTGGAAAGATATGGGATCCAGCTAACCTAGGGTAAACTTAAAAACAACTAAATAGTCACCTGTGTAAGAGTACACTTTTAATAGTGGTGTCTGCTGGTGTGATTAAAAAACAAGGTGGGACACCTTTGTGAGAACAAGGACTCACTGGGTCGTCTATCTAGAAATCAATTGCCAACATGTTTCTGCCCTCTGTAGTGAGCCAGGGAAGGTCTCGGGGCATTCGTCAGGGCCTAGGATCCCTAAACCTCATTCTTGAGCGAGAAGCTCAAGAAGAGACGTAATCAAGCTCATGAAGGAAGACACTTTAAGTGTCACACAAGCCGAGATCACAAGGTCATCAGGAAGGCTTGAAGGACTAGAAAGCTGGATGTTTTAGGCTACTTGACATAGAGAGCATGGAATCAGATAGTGTAGGACTGGAGTGCTGAGGATCCGGGTGACTCAAAAGACGAGTGCAGGGATGTTGCCAGCGCAGGATGGGAGGCTGAAGATCCAGGTGACTCAAAAGGTGAGTGCAAGGATCTAGCTTATACAGGGAGAGGATGAGGCCAAGCCCCAATGCAAGTTCAGAGGGGTTATTTATGCTGGAAGGCTAGAAGGTTCCAGAGGGGCACATGTCTCACGTGGCAGCCTGGAATCTTCCAATGAACTTGAAGAGAATCCTGTGTTACATACAACGAATATGAAGCCCAGCAAGTAGCAGGTGCAAATAGTAACTGACAACAACAAGGTACAACAGAAATCCAAGTGTATGATGGTACACTTGTGGAAACGTGACTGTGGTGGGGGTCGGCGGTACTGAGGACTCGGAGACGTAAGTAGGGTGCAAAAACGGTTTTATTGTATAGTGTAAGGTGATATAATAACTAGCACTGAGTAATGATGGCCCGTTCGGTTAATTTCTTCTTCTTCTCTTGTCTCTGTCCTGTCTTCCCTAGGTCTTCTGAAGGTGGCAGTTCTCGGGACCTCCCAGGTGAAACCGGAAACACAAAAGACAGCAGGAAACGACAGTAAGTGGCTTTAGGTAATTTGGGGACAGTTTTATGTGCATTCATGCAGGGGGGGATTGTGGAAGAAAGGGGTAGGTGTGGGTAGAGACAGCCCGGTAGTGAGGTTGTGTCAGGGCAGGGAAAAACTAGTGACAACCAATTCCTCGTTAGTGCTGGCCAACGTAGAGGTTTCTTCCTTTAGGTCTTTTCCCCTCCGTGTCTCCCCTTCACACTTTCTCTCTTTCCTCCCTCCCCTCCGTTCCTCCTCCTCCTTCCCCTTGCGTTCTATATATAATATGGTGTTTTCCCTGTCCTTGGAACAAGGACCGTACCTTAGTGAGCCACGACCCTCCAGGGTCGTGGCGGCAAGTGCTCGTCTCGGGGATTCGACTTCCCCCTTCTTCGCGTCTCTCCAGGACTTGCGGGTGGTCTTCCTTCTCTGATCGCGGCGTCTCCTTCGCGTCTTCTCTCCTCGGCGTTCTCCAGGAAAACTCCTCTTTCTCCTTCCCCGAGTCCGTCTTTCCTTTTAGTGCGGGGCTCCGGAAATCAATCTTGCGCGCGTCAGTCGGCGTTCCCATGTTTCCATGGGAACGCCTGAGTCCTTCTGGTGCGGCGTGCGAGAGACGCCAGTCCGCGGCCGTGGTAGGCGTGGTCGTGGAGACCCGTCTACACTCCCCATCCCATGATCGGGACTGGTAGAGGACCGAAGAGTCGGGGAACCGTGACAGATAGTTCGCAGGGCCTTGTTGGGAGCCAGGAATGTGGCGGACCTGAAAGGTAAAAGGTTGGAGCTCCAAAAACCATCGTAACACCCTGGAATTCGTGTCTTTATGGGAGGCCAACCAGGTCAATGGGGCGTGATCTGTATAGAGGATGAAGGGTCGTCCCAGGAGATAATACCTCAAACTTTCCACGGCCCACTTAATCGCCAGGCATTCCTTCTCAATAGCGGGGTAGTGACATTCCCTAGGAAGCAGCTTCCTGCTTATAAATACAACGGGATGTTCATATTGATCATTGTCGGGCTGAGTGAGAACCGCCCCTAAACCGACGTTGGAGGCGTCCGTATATAAGTGGAAGGACTTGGAAAAGTCTGGACATTTAAGGACGGGTTTGGTTGTGAGGGACCGTTTCAAATGATCAAAGCTGAGTAATTGTGTGTTGTTGAATAAGGGTAGTTGGGAGGGATACTGTTTTTTTAAGAGGTCGGTGAGAGGGGAGGCAATCGTAGAATACTGGGGAATGAACCTCCGGTAGTACCCCACTAATCCTAAAAAGGACCATAGTTCCTTCTTTGTTTTGGGTACTGGTACTGTCATTATGGCCTCGACTTTATCTTTTTGTGGTCGTAGAGTCCCGTTACCAATCAGGTAACCGAGATAAGCGATTTGGGTGTTCCCTAAAATACATTTTTTGGGGTTGGCTGTAAGGCCAGCTTTTTGTAAGGATTGGAACACAGTCTCTATGTGGTGAAGATGTACAGACCATGAGTCACTAAAAATCACAATATCATCTAGGTAAGCTGCCGCATATGCTTGGAACGGTTTTAAGAGCCGGTCCATTAGATGTTGGAAGGTGGCGGGTGCCCCATGGAGACCGAAGGGAAGGACAGTAAACTGATACAGGCCGGACTGAGTTGCAAAGGCTGTCTTTTCCTTGTCTGCTGCTGCGAGGGGGATTTGCCAGTACCCTTTCGTTAAATCTAGAGTCGACATGTATCGGGCCCTCCCTACTTTCTCTAATACATCGTCTACTCGGGGAATAGGATATGTGTCAAAGAGGGACAAGTCATTTAACTTACGGAAGTCGATACAAAAGCAGGTGGTCTTTACTTCTCTGATCGCGGCGTCTCCTTCGCGTCTTCTCTCCTCGGCGTTTTCCAGGAGAACTCCTCTCTCTCCTTCCCCGAGTCCGTCTTTCCTTTTAGTGCGGGGCTCCGGAAATCAACCTTGCGCGTGTCAGTCGGTGTTCCCATGTTTCCATGGGAACGCGTGAGTCCTTCTGGTGCGGCGTGCGAGAGACGCCAGGCCGCGGCCGTGGTAGGCGTGGTCGTGGAGACCCGTCTACAGTGACTAAACTTGTATAGCAACAGACCAAGAGGGTCAATGGTTCAGGCTTACTGGGAGGAGGGAACCATGGAGCACTCGAGACGAAAAGGCACCACAGTGGAAGGAATGGCATGACGCCAGTGAGTAATACCCACCACACATAGGGGATAAAATGGAGTCATGATGGGGGGAATGGCCCCACATCCAAACCTTTTCAAAAAGGTGATAGCAGTCACATGAGGTAGCAGGAGTAGGTAACCCAAACTGTGGTGAAAGTGTAGCTTCCTAGATTAAAGTGAAAATGTAGCTCAGTAAGCTCCTCTTTAGTTGCAGGAGGTTCCTTCAACTAAGGATAGGTGTGAGATGGAAGATCAACCCAGGGAGAATTCTGCAAATTAAAGAAAAATACATTCAGTGGAATCAGGAAGGATGTCACATATGTTCATCAGTTGTCTGCAGGGTCACTAGTGAGGGAGGGAGGCCAGGATCATCTATATCAAGCAGCAAAGAGTCTTCTACATCCAAGCTTTTGGATGTAGTGGATGAAGTCATCGTATGGGGCACGTGAGTCAGATGCCATTAGCGGCACATAATGTTGACTATTCTGCTCCTGGTCACTCAAAGGGGATGCAAGGGCTTACTCAGAACAGATGCACCTGGAGTGGCTATGGCGTTGCAGCGGAGGGCGATAGGGCCAGCACCAGGCGCATCAACCTGAGAAGAGGTGCTCAGCTGTTATGCCCAGTCCAAAGCTTCTTCACGGTCCAAAAAGAAGTAGGGTTGCTGCTTGGGAATCACTTCGAGCTTATCTGGAAATAGCTGGGTGCATGTCAAGTTTGTGTCCTGCAGCTTCTTTTTTGCATCAAGAAACAACAACCTCTGCTACTGTACCACTTGTGTAAAGTCTTGAAACAGAGGGACGTACTGATTATCTTCTTATGGGTGGCCAAATTGCTTAGTTTAGAATCCCGGCCTTTGCAGTGTAACATTTTGGTGATCATAGGTCTTGGAGGATTCTCCTTGGGGAGGAGAGAAGCTGGGCCAGTAAGGGGTGAGCTTGTTCCAAGGAGAAAAAGAAAGTCAAAACCTGAGGTGCCAATTATCCTCCAATCCAGGTCTCTAGATATTAAATCATAGACTGGCCCCCAGCTGCCCCATAATCTGAATGTTGCTCCAACACAAGCACCCCTCTGTATCTTTGGCACTGCCCTCAAGGAAGCGTGTGTGCTCAATGATGGCACTGTTTTTGCCAGCCAGCCCAGCAGGAACTTCATAATACGGCAGTGGGGAGGCTGCCAGCTTGGCGGCGTTCTCTCTAACATTGTATTGGCGGTCCAGCGGCCAGATGGCCAAAATCAAAATCCGGCCCTTATATTGACATGATGACACTGATATGAGGACACTGACATGGAAACACCATCTACCTATTCACCCAACCCATTGCTAATACCTAAAAAACCCTTACTATCGCTATAACCACCCATCCCTGAAACCTAAAAACACCTTATAAGTGTCAACACCAGGGCAGTGCGCGCTCTATTTGCGACTAGAATGCAAAAACCCAGCACTCTCAAAACAATGTAATTTATGCATTGTGCTGATATGTTGTTGTTTAACCTTTTGCATTGCAGAGTTCAATCCTGAAGACTTATTTTTAATGTGCTTACAAATGCTGTTTATTTGCAATGTATTGCTGCAGGCTTTCAGAGTGTGTTAGGGTGTGGTCCCTTTCCAGGGCCTTCGAGAGACTTTCCCTGCAACATGCCTGGATGTGGTTGTGGGCTGGGCCAAGACTCTATAAAAAGGAGCCAGCCCAGCTCCAAGTGCTCACTGTTCAGAGGTCCCGGTGCAGAGCAGCAGCTATTTCCTGAGCTCCTGTCCCGGTGGCCTATTTGATCTTCAGGACATCTGACCTTCATTCTTCATTTGGAGATCCTTGTTCTGGGCGGTAAGACGGTGGTTGGGCTGGCCTCCCGACGACGTTATCGAGAACTCTCATGTTCTTGGGCCAAATTTTTTTATGATTTGACAGAGTAGTTTGCACATGTGAAATATGCGCTTGAGTGTTTGTGACATTTGCAGGGTGACTTGCGAATCAGCAAGACGCGCGATTCGTTTCATGATAGTTTAATCTTGTTATTCATTGCATGCTACCATTTCTTGACATTTGCATGGTGGCTTAAGAATCAGCAAGACGCGCGATTCGTTTTATGTTTTTTTAACTTTGTCGTTCATTGCGTTCTACCATTTCTTGACATTTACATGATGGCTTAAGAATCGGCAAAAGACGCACGATTCGTTTCATTGTACTTTGATCTTGTACACAGAAGATCAGAGTTTCTAGATGCGATATTGTATGGTCCTAGTATGCATTCTCAAAAAAGGATTTATATGACTGGTTTAAAATTTTGTCAGAATGTTTTTTTCTGATTCTCATGTAAAGGAAAGTACTTGAATAAGAAAGTTTTCATTTAATCCATCTTGATTCACTTACAGGTATCCGGCCATCTTGAAACTTAGTCATTTTAAACTTAATTCTTAGATTGTTCATGTTTTCAGAATGACCATGCTTAGAATCATAGTCTAGTATTGATTTCAGGAGATATAATTTTCATATTGTGTGTTCTAACCTTTTTCTTACTACAGGTCTCCTTCTCAGCTGTTCCCTTCCTAATCCCTTCTTCCCCTCTTGAACTCTCTTAGTCTCTGTGATTTTTCTATCAGAGTCTTGGAGCTGTTCAGTGGTGGACGTGTTGGGTGACTCTGACAGAATAGTGAGCCCACAAATTATTATCCTCCTGGTTTGTGTATGTTCTCAGCATGGCCACGCTGGACGAGTTAGTCAAGGCTATCACCCAGCTCCAGGCAGAGGTGGTATCATCCAAAGAATTGACAACTAGCTTAGCTGAGAAAGTGAGTCAGTTGCAAGATAAGGTAGAGAAGAAGGAACAAAGTCCCACAGGTGTGTCCTGGCCAGGTACTTCTTCTCAGGCTTCTGGAAGTAATCCGACAAACATTTCCCTAAATGTTCCTTCCGCAATTCCTTTAGCTTCCCCAGAACATTTCTCAGGTGACCCTTTGAAAGCGCAATCTTTCCTGTTTCAAGTGGGACTACACTTCACCTGCAGACCACATACTTTCCCCGATGCCCAGTCTAAAGTAGCTTTCTTGTTATCATATTTGGCTGGGGATTCAGCTACTTGGGCAATTCCTCTTGTGCGTAAAAATAGTCCCTTGTTGTACAACTGGAGAAATTTTGTTCGTGAGTTTGAGAGAGTTTTTGATCGTAGAACTGTAACACAGTCAGCAGATCGTGAATTATTAGATTTACGCCAAGGGAATCAAGACCTAGTGTCGTATTTAGCCAACTTTAACCGGCTGGTTGCCCAGGCATCCTGGCCTGAAGAAAAACAAGCGGTCTTGTTTTACAAGGGACTCAAAGAGGAACTAAAAGATATGTTAGCGCAAATCGACCCACAACCTACAGACTGTCAAGAATTAATAAACCTTGTCTTGAGGCTTGATCATCGTTTAGCAGAACGTAAAGGAACGCGCAACAAGATTGAAAAATATTCATGGTGTGTTCATGATAACAGAGACGCAAGAACTCCGAAAGAGAGAACGCCGGAACCAATGGAAATTGGAACCATCAGAAGACCTTTGACCAAAGATGAAAAGGACCTACACAGAAATAATGGACAATGTCTTTATTGTGGGCGGAAGGGTCATTTTGCCAAAGATTGTCCAATCAAACCAAAGAACAAGCAAGGTCCAGTTCAGAAGGTCCCAGCCAATGCACTAGTAGAGTTGGAAAACTAAAACACCCAAGATGCAGAGAAGGGTTGCTCTTGGGTGTCACCGTGGACCCTTCACAATCCAGACATCTTAAACTGGAAAGAAGTGTTCAGGTCAAGAAAAAGATCTATTTAAAAAAAGCTCTAGTCGATTCTGGGGCTACTGGGAACTTTGTTGATGCCCAATTGGTTTGTGCATGGGGGATCCCATGTATTGAAAAGAAGACCCCAGAAATCATCCAGGCCGTTGATGGAAAACTCTTGACTGGAGGTCCAGTAACTCTTCAGACTATCCCATTGTCGATGATTTGTGAAGATAAGAATAAAAAAAAGAAACATAAAGAGAAAATCATTCTCGACGTGATCCATGCTCCCCAATATGGGATTATCCTCGGCTTGCCATGGTTAACTCATCACAATCCAGAGATCAATTGGGCAGAACGGAAAATCGCGTTCTCATCTGCGCTATGTAACGAACAATGTCTCCAAAAGATTAAAGTACCAAAAGTTTGTAACTCTTACATAGCTACTGCCGCGGAGAAAGAAATTCAGCTGCCCAAACAGTATTCATCTTACAAAGATGTATTTGATGAGAAAGGAGCAGAGACTCTACCTCCTCATAGATCTTATGACTGTCAAATTGATCTAGCCCCAGGTGCGATACTTCCCAACTGTCGTGTATATGCCCTGTCAGAACATAAAAAATCAACATTTACGAAAATACCTAGATACATTTTTGGAGAATGGCTTCATTCGCCCCTCTAAGTCTCCTGCAGCTTCGCCTTTGTTTTTTGTTTCGAAAGCTAATGGAGAACTTCGAACTTGCATCGACTATAGGGGTTTGAACAAAGTCACCATCAAGAATAAATATCCTTTACCCCTAATTCCGGTATTATTGGAACAAGTAAAGAGAGCAAAAATCTACACGAAGCTTGACCTTCGAGGTGCTTATCATTTGGTCAGAATGAGAGAGGGTGACGAATGGAAAACAGCGTTCAAGGCAAGATATGGCCTTTTTGAATACACCGTCATGCCTTTTGGTCTGTTTAATGCTCCAGCAGCATTTACATTTTTCTTGAATGACGTTCTTAGAGAGTACCTCAACATATTTGCCATAGTCTACATCGATGACATTTTTATCTACTCTGACAATGAAAACGAACATGTCCAGCATGTCAAGAAAATTCTTGCAGCCCTTCGAAAGCACCATTTATATTGCAAACTAACCAAGTGTCAGTTTCATGTTACCACAGTTGAGTTTTTAGGGGTTATTCTTACCCCTCAAGGTATGGTGATGGCAGAAAAGAAAGTAAAAGCTGTATCTGATTGGCCCACCCCAAAGACTGTTCGTGATGTACAATGTTTCCTGGGGTTTGCAAATTTTTACCGGAGATTCATAAATCATTTCTCCCAGACAGTGGCTCCAATCACTAAGCTACTAAGAAAGAAAGAAAAGTTTGTATGGTCCCCAGAAGCTGATCAAACCATCTCAACTTTGAAGAAAGCTTTCTCCACTGCCCCAGTCTTGACTCATCCTGATGCGAATCGACCTTTCATAGTGGAAGCTGATGCTTCAGATGTAGCAATAGGAGCCGTCTTATCACAACGAAATAAAGACACTGGTCAACTTCATCCTGTAGCTTATATGTCTTGGAAGTTGAACGAAGCCGAACAGAACTATGTCATTGCTGAAAAAGAGCTTCTGGCGATTCGTGGCGCCTTTCAAGAATGGAGACATCATATGTTGGGTGCCAAATACACTGTCACAGTATATACTGATCATCGTAATCTTCAATTCATGAGTTCCGCCAGACTTTTGACCCCTCAGCAATTACGCTGGATGCTGTTTTATGCCGAATTTGATTTTGTAGTAACCTTCCGGCTTGATAATGATAATCGCAAAGCTGACGCCTTGTCCCGTCAAGAGTCTACCACGTTGCCTGCATTTCAAGCCTCCAGAGCTATCGTTGCTCCTGACAAGGTTCTATGTATCATAAAAACTGAAGATTTCTTTGAAGAAATTCTCAACTCTTTCACTGTTGAAAAAGGGCAAACATGGGCCCAAGCGGATCCCAAAAGGTCAATCAAGCAAGGACTACCCTTTCATGACGCTCGTTTGTTCGTACCCACTACCAAACTTCGCAAGATAGTGTTTCATTGGTTGCATGTTATACCGACGGCAGGTCACCCAGGTACTCCTAAAACTCTTGAACTGATCCAACGCTATTTTTGGTGGCCTACCTTAACAAAAGATGTAAAAGCAATGGTAAACAACTGCAAAGTTTGTGCTCGCATTAAAACAAGTCATTCAAAACCAAAAGGGTTGTTACATCCACTTCCAACCCCAAGTCGTCCATGGGAGCACATTTCTTTAGACTTTATTACTGGTCTGCCAGTGGTTCAACAGCATTCAGTAATTCTGGTGGTAGTAGATAGTCTCACGAAATATGGACATTTCATTGCCTGTAAAAAATTGCCCACTTCTAGTGAACTGGCAACTATTTTACTGAACAGAGTGGTTCGTTATCATGGACTGCCAAAAGTTATCCTCTCCGATCGGGGGTCGCAATTTGCGTCCAATTTCTGGAAGACATGGTGTAAAACACTCCAAGTGACATCTACGCTATCTACTAGTCACCATCCTCAAACAGATGGTCAAACGGAGAGACTAAATCAGACTTTGAAACAATACCTACGTGCCTACGCTGAAAAGGCACTTCATTCTTGGACATCTATGCTCTGGTTAGCTGAGTTAGCTTACAATAACTCATTCCACACTTCTATTGGCGTTACACCCTTTTTTGGTTCATTTGGCTATCATCCTGACACCCTGCCCATCACAATTCCTCAAGAAAGTTCTCTTACTCCAGCTGTGTCAGAAACCATTCAGCATTTGCATCAAACCCAGAAACTGATTCAACAGCATTTAGAAAAAGCCAAACAAAAATACAAAAGGCAGTATGACAAGAAACATTGTGAGGGACCGCAATATCAACCAGGTGACAAAGTGTGGCTTTACACAAAACATATAGACTTCAAGAAGAAGCACATGTTTAATCCCAAATTTATATGTCCTTACACAGTCCTTCAGCAAATCAATCCGGTAACCTATAAACTACAATTGCCCAGATCCTTACGGATTCATCCAGTGTTCCACACTTCCCTATTGAAAAGGGCAGTCCTAAAGGTCCACCCTCATCCAGCTCCTGTTCTAGTACAGGGAGAAGAAGAATATGAAGTTAAGAAAGTGTTGGATTCTAAACTACGAGGGCGTAATCTATGGTACTTAATCTCATGGAAAGGTTATGGTCCTGAAAGTAACTCATGGGTTTCCGCATCTGATGTTCATGCTCCAGTACTTGTGAGATGCTTTCATCATCTTAATCCAGGAAAACCAGGCCCTAGAGCACGTCTGGGAGAGGGGAGTACTGTTAACACCAGGGCAGTGCGCGCTCTATTGGCGACTAGAATGCAAAAACCCAGCACTCTCAAAACAATGTAATTTATGCATTGTGCTGATATGTTGTTGTTTAACCTTTTGCATTGCAGAGTTCAATCCTGAAGACTTATTTTTAATGTGCTTGCAAATGCTCTTCATTTGCAATGTATTGCTGCAGGCTTTCAGAGTGTGTTAGGGTGTGGTCCCTTTCCAGGGCCTTCTAGAGACTTTCCCTGCAACATGCCTGGGTGTGGTTGTGGGCTGGGCTAAGACTCTATAAAAAGGAGCCAGCCCAGCTCCAAGTGCTCACTATTCAGAGGTCCCGGTGCAGAGCAGCAGCTATTTCCTGAGCTCCTGTCCCGGTGGCCTATTTGATCTTCCAGACATCTGACCTTCATTCTTCATTTGGAGATCGTTGTTCTGGGCAGTAAGACGGTGGTTGGGCTGGCCTCCCGATGCCGTTATCAAGAACTCTCATGTTCTTGGGCCTAATTCTTTTATGATTTGACAGAGTAGTTTGCGCGTGTGAAATATGCGCTTGAGTGTTTGTGACATTTGCAGGGTAAATTGCGAATCGGCAAGACGCGCGATTCGTTTCATGATAATTAAATCTTGTTATTCATTGCATGCTACCATTTCTTGACATTTACATGGTGGCTTAAGAATCGGCAAGACGCACGATTCATTTTATGGTGTTTTAACTTTGTTGTTCATTGCGCGCTACCATTTCTTGACATTTACATGGTGGCTTAAGAATCGGCAAAAGACGCGCGATTCGTTTCATTGTACTTTGATCTTGCCATTCATTGTGAGCTGTTATTTCTTGGCATTTACATTGTGGTTTATGAATTGGCAAGACGCGCGATTCATTTAATGATGATTTGACTTTGATATTCATTGCGTACTATCATTTCTTGGCATTTTACATGGTGACACTCGAATCGGCAAGACACATGATTCTCTCCTCAAGTTTAATTCATGTTGTTTATTGTATGCCACTATTCTAAGATATTTATCAAGTAATATTCGAGTTAACAAGTTATGTGATTTGTTTTCCTGAATCCATATTGTGTTATTCATGGTGCACAATCCTTTTATGGTGTTTACTATATATATATATATATATATAAATCTACAATATGCCCAATTTGTGTTGAAACATTTTAAGAGTACACAGAAGATCAGAGTTTCTAGATGCAATATTGTATGGTCCTAGTATGCATTCTCAAAAAAAGGATCTATATGACTGGTTTAAAATTTAGTCAGAATGTTTTTTCTGATTCTCATGTAAAGGAAAGTACTTGAATAAGAAAGTTTTCATTTAATCCATCTTGATTCCCTTACAGGTGTCCGGCCATCTTGAAACTTAGGGCCATATTTATACTTTTTGACGCAAAACTGCGCTAAAGCAGTTTTGCGTCAAAAAAATTAGCGCCGGCTAACGCCATTCTGAAGCGCCATGTGGGCGCCGTATTTATTCATTGACGTTAGCCGGCGTTAGCCGCCGGCGCTGCCTGGTGTGCGTGAAAAAAAACAACGTACACCAGGCAGTGCCGGCGTAGGGGGATATGGAGCTTGGTCGCCAAAAAATGGGGCAAGTCAGGCTGAGGCAAATTTTTCGCCTCGACCCGATTTGCGCCATTTTTTTCGACTCCCAACCCCCATTGAAATGACTCCTGTCTTAGCAAAGACAGGAGTCATGCCCCCTAGCCCAATGGCCATGCCCAGGGGACTTCTGTCCCCTGGGCATGGTCATTGGGCATAGTGGCATGTAGGGGGGCACAAATCAGGCCCCCCTATGCCACAAAAAACTTTTTAAAAAAAACTTACCTGAACTTACCTTAATGTCCCTGGGATGGGTCCCTCCAGCCTTGGGTGTCCTCCTGGGGTGGGCAAGGGTGGCAGGGGGTGTCCCTGGGGGCATGGGAGGGCACCTCTGGGCTCCTTCCAAGCCCACAGGTCCCTTAACGCCTGCCCTGATCAGGCGCTAAAAAAACGGCGCAAAAGCGGCCGTACGTCATTTTTTTTGACCCGTCCACTCCCGGGCGTGAATTTTGCCCGGGAGTGTAAATACGGCGCACATGCCTCGGAGTCAATTTTTTAGACGGGAACTCCTACCTTGCATCTCATTAACGCAAAGTAGGTGTCCACGCTAAAAAATGACACAAACTCCATGGACTTTGGCACTAGACACGTCTAACGCCAAAGTATAAATATGGAGTTAGTTTTGCGTCGGAATTGCGTCAAAAAAAACGACGCAATTCCGGCACAAACAGAGTATAAATATGCCCCTTAGTCATTTTAAACTTAATTCTTAGATTGTTCATGTTTTCAGAATGACTATGCTTAGAATCATAGTCTAGTATTGATTTCAGGAGATATAATTTTCATATTGTGTGTTCTAACCTATTTCTTACTACAGGTCTCCTTCCCAGCTGTTCCCTTCCTAATCCCCTCTTGAACTCTCTTAGCCTCTGTGATTTATCTATCAGAGTCTTGGAGCTGTTCGGTGGTGGACGTGATGGGAACGTGCGCAGACCCCGAGGATCTGGTGACTCTGACAATAAGCCCTCAACTTCACCCATCCCTGAAATATAACGGCCCCTTCGTGTTTGAACAAAACATCAGAAAAACATATTGTGATACAAACATATTGTGTCAAGAATATTGCGAGATCAAAAATATTGTGGACAGGAATATCGAAGACTTTTAATATTGTTGTAATAAATATCAATGCAGAAAATACCACTGTATTTAATACCATTTGTGTTAATTAGTATGTAATGTGCTGTAGTGGGTTTGACTGTATCTGTTTAGTATTTTTTATTTGTGTTTCTAGTAAGATAGCTTTTACTAATGAAATTGTTGAAATTTGCATTTTTTGTTGTATTAATGTATATAATTAATTGTTGAACATGTTTTTTACTAGTGGGATATTGGATTTGTAGGGGATAAGGGTGGGAATTTTTTTTAAAAATTTATGTTTTACATTTAAATTTTAAAGTAATAATTTTAAAGATATGCAAATCAATAATTTAGGCTTTCAAAATGTAATTTATTACATTTATATTTTCAATATACTTTCATGTGACGGTGAATATAGTATATATTAATGGTATTACACATTTTTAAAATAAGAAAAAATTAAATAATACAAAAAACATTTGCGTGTTAACAGTAAAAATTTTACATTACTTCAATGTAATATTTAAAATAGTATAAAACACACTGTTTGTTGTTAAAATTGAGTTTTAAGTTGTTCAAAAAAATCAAATGTATTGAAATAGTTTTTTAAATTTATGATTGGTAATTTTGTATTATGATTTTATTTTTAATTTATTGTTTAAAGTTTATGTATTGTAGTAAATATTTTCAATGATATATTATTTTGTAAGAGTAAATAAAATAAACATTTTATAAATAAAAAATAAATCTGCATACACATTTTTTTAGTTTAGATTAGTTTGTTTTCAGATGATACTTTGTTAATTTTATATAAAACGTGTGCATGAAGTTTATTGATTGTGTATGTAATATTTTTATTTCATAATATGCTATGTAAAGTGATTTATTATGAAGTGGATATTGTAAATTGCACCACTCTAGCATCCAACACCTTCTTTAAATAGGTTTAGAGTGGAATGGGAATAGTTTATGTCACCCATTTAGTGTCCAACACCTTTTTCAAACTGCTTTAGATTACATTGGAAACAGTAAATGTCACCCCTTTAGTGCCCAACACCCTCCCCCAATATGGTTAGATTGGCATTGGAATAGTAAATGTCACCCATTTAGAGACCAACACTTCCCCAAATCGGTTTAGATTGAAGTGGGAATAGTAAATTTCACCCTTTTAGTGTCCAGAACCTTCCCCAGATTGGGTTAAATTAGAGTGGGAATAGTAACTGCCACCCCTTTAGTGTCCAACATCTTCTACTAATATGGTTAGATTGGAGTGGGAATAGTAAAGGTCGCCCATTTAATATCCAACACCTTCCCTAAAGTGGCTTAAATGGGAGTGGGAATAGTGGATATCACCCCTTTAGTGTCCAACACCTTCCCTAAATTCATTTGGATTGGAGTGGGAATAGTACATTTTACCCCTTTAGTGTCCAACATTTTCCTCAATATGGTGAGACTGGAGTAGGAATAATGAATGCCACCCTTTTAATCCACAACACCTTCCACAAATTAGTTTAGATTGGAGTGGGAGTGGTAAATGTTACCCCTTTTGTGTCCAACACCTTCCCCCAAAATGTTTGGACTGGAGCGGGTATTGTAAATGTCACCCCTTTATTGGCCAACATCATCTCAATATGGTTAGATTGAAGTAGGAATGGTAGATGTCACTCGTTTAGTACACAATGCATTATCTAAATTGTTTTAGATTGGCGTGAGAATACTAAATATTACCCCTTTAATGTCTAACCATTTTTTTAAAGGATTTATGTTGGAGTGTGATAATTTAATTTTATTAAAAAATCATTTATTTCACTTGTATTTGTCTGCAGTAGATATGCTTAGATTATTCTATTATTATTGTTGGTGATAAGAAATATGAAAAAAATAGTTGTGTGTTTGTAACCAATAATATTATTAATTACATGTTTGTATAATGAAGACATAATATTTTTCTATTTTTATTTATGTTTCCAATTTTTATTTATTGTATAGTTTAAATTTTTTAATCATATGTATTTCAACTAGAAATAAAAAATATATGAAGCTAAGTACGTAAAACATTTTAAATTATTTTGAAATAGTAAAAACATATAAATCATGTACATTTGTCAGTCTTGCATTTTCAAGTGTTATTTTTTCATTGTTTAACCATTTTTTAACATTTCTTAACTTTTTTATATACATATTTTCGCCTGTATTTCAACATGCTTTTTTAATAATATTTTAAATAAATAATTGTATATATTTTATACTATTGTTTAAATTATACTTTGTAATTTTTCCTAATTTTTTAAACATTGTTTGATACGTTTTCATGTTTAATAGTTTTTTTTTTTACATTTATCACACATGTATTCACAATTTTTACAATATTTCCCAGTCATTTTTATGGGGAGATAGTCTTTCTTTTCTTTTAAGTTTATTTAGTGCCTATTTTTTACCACTACTTTCTATTTAGTCATTTATTTGTATTATTTCATAGTCTTTTTTCCAGGAACCAGGTTGCAGTAAGGTGCTGCTGTTCTTTAGAACAGGCGAGTCCTTTATTAGGGTTTTTTAAGGGTTTTGAGGGTATGCGGGGTTTAGGCAGAAGGCCTAAAAGTTAGTTATAGCATTGTTTGTGGGTTTTTTGTGTATTTAGATATATTACTGTTTTTTCACTAGTTTGTAGTTTTGCATTTCTGTACACTGTTTACACACTGTGCTTTGTTACACTGTGCTGATTAACAGTTATGTTAATGTATTTTTGCAAATGTAATGTGTTTTGCAGGTGAGGTTTGTATTTACTTTACAGTTTTCTGTCTACAAATGTGTTCTATGGGCATTTGAAGTTTCTGTTTTTTTTAAAAGAAAAGCAATGTAGGTTTATAATAAACCAACGGATTTTATTTTGATTTCCTTTTTTCGGGTTTCTTGGAGTGTTTCTTTTTAAAAAAAAACACTTTTCAGGTTTTTTATGGAACCTAAATACTTTGGATTGCTTCAAGGAATTTCTATTGGATTCCTTATATTGTTGCATTTTTTCTGGGGATATTTGGACATGATTTACTTCCTTTTTTAGGGATTATTAGTTCTAATTACATGGAGACAGAGAAAGTTCTGCAGCTACATAACAGTAGATTTTATTTCTTTCATTTATTGTGGGTGGTGAATGTGGTATTACATTGTTAATGATATGTTTATGGGCCTCATTTAGAGTTATGTGGATGGGAAAGCCCCCTGTCAAACTCCCGAAAGAGTGGCCACCACCATAGTGGTGACCACCCCGCCAGACCTATTAAGAGTTTCCCGCTAGGCCGGCAGGTGGAAACCTCTGCTTCTGCCTGCCCGCCTAGTGGGAAACAGGCTACAGCATTGTCTCTGGCTCATAATCGAGCCGGCTGCTATGCTGTAGCCCGCAGGGTACATCAGCACCCTCACTATGTTCACTGTCTGCACAGCAGACAGTAAACATTGCAACGGTGCTGGGCACGGGGACCCCTGCACTGCCCATGCCAAGTGTATGGGCCCTGCACGTGGCCCCTTGCACCTGTTCTCCGCCAGCCTTTTCATGGCGGTGAAACCACCATGAAAAGGCTGGCAGAGAACAAGGTCATAATACGCAGGCAAGTGCGGCATGCAGTGATGCCCCGGTAGATTATGACCCCCACCACTGCCAGGCCGTCAGGATCAAGGATCCCGGTGGTGCTGTTGGAATACTGTCCGTGTGACCGCCAGGGTCTTTATGTGGCAGTTGGAGCGCTAAAGCAATGGCGGTCCTGACCGCCAGCCTTATATTGAGGCCCTGTGAGTTATGTGGAACTGTTTGGATTATATGTTTTTATTATTTTATGTGATGGACTGAGTTTGCTTTCAACTATCTTGGTTGTGATGGTTACTTGTTTTTTAACATAATTCATATATCATTTTATTATATGTCTTTATTTACATTGGGATTTTAAATAATTGTTTGACTGGTATGACAAAATACATTTATTATTTAAAAAAAGATTTTGCATGTTGTTTTACAGTTTGTGAGGACATTGCTAGGTTAACATTTATTTTATAAAATGCTTTTGGCTATGATTTCTAAGTAATCTACTCCTTTGTTATTTCTGAAGAGTTCAACTTTAAATTCTAGCATGTCATACATTCTTTTGGTTTATTTGCTAAGCTTAGGGGCAATTTAGCTAACCGATTGCTCTATTTGTAGTTCTTGTTAGAATTGCTCTTTAAGTAATGCTCCATGAGGAGCCCAGGCCAATGCTGCCACACAGTTTCCACTGGGCTGATTTGTGGAAACCTCTGATTTCAGACGTTTCTACTGGTCAGCCCAGTGGAAACTTCATAATGGGTTCAGGGTGGAGACTGCCAGCTCCGTGGCGGTCTCCTCTCCACATGGCTGGCGGACCGTCAATAGGCTCACCATCCTTGTAATGAGGCCCTAAATCTGCCTTCATTTTGTTGGTAAAAAGGGCTTTCTACTAGTAAATTGCAGTGATTACTTACCTGTGACATAGGCTAATGGTATAATTTTTAATTTCAAAGGCAAATGGGCTGTTCGTGGAATTTTCTGCACTTGGTGCAGATTTTTGGAGGTGTCGGCATATACTTTCATTGAAATGATGGTAACTGCCTTGTATGGCTCTGTGGGGTATATTTTTAGAATAGTTTTAATCACAGCTTGCTCAAAGTCTATGATTATTTTTGGAGGAGCTAGTTATTTGTTTTATGTTCTAAGTAGTTTAAGAGGTCATAGTAAGTGCTGTTTTGTTTATTGGTAGTACAGTGTATATAAAAAGGGGTATTTGTGTTTTGTTATTCATTATGTGTGGTTTATATCTGAGCAAATGGTTTTGGGCACATTTTGAAGTTTCCAGTCACCATTCAGGTTTGATATTGGCTAAGTTTTAGTAAGTTGTCTGCTGTACAGAAAATTAGGATTTGTTTCTCATTATTTAGGATGTCATGTAATAGGAAAGGTGTTAGAAATGGGGTTTTTGGTTGGCAGTTAGGTTGCCCTCTGTCCAAGCAAGAACCCTCACTCTAGTCAGGGTAAGTCACACACAATCCAAAATCAGCCTGTGCTCACCCTCCGGTAGCTTGGCACGAGCAGTCAGGCTTAACTTAGAAGGCAATGTGTAAAGCATTTGTGCAATAAATCATACAACACCATAGTATAACACCACAAAAATACACCACACAGTGTTTAGAAAAATATAGAATATTTATCTGGGTACTTGTAGGTCAAAACGATCAAAGTTGCAATACGAATTTGTAAAGATATCACTGAAAAGTGATATTAAGTGTCTTTAAGTCTTTTAAAAAGCAATAAAGTGTCTTTCAAGCACAGAGTACCTGGTTTCTGGTGGGAAATCTCCTCAGAGGGCCACAGGAGAAGAGATGCGTGGAAAAAGGGGTGTGTGCGTCGATTTCTCCTCAGCACACACAGACTTGCGTCGTTCTTTTCCACGCGGGGAAGTCGGGCGTCGTTTTCCGGCGCGCAGACAGTCTCTTTTTGTGGATCGCGGGGATTACCAGATGTCCCGGGTCTGTGCATGGATTCTCCTGCTTATTTTCCGGCTGCGCGTCGTTCTGCGGGGCTGCGCGTCGAAGTTTCGATCTCACGGTAGGCGTCGCGTCGATTTCTCCTTGGAAGTCGGGCGGCGTTGTCCTTGCGAGGCCGTGCGTCGAAATTTTGGTCTCACGGCAGGCGTCGCGTCGATTTCTCCTTGGAAGTCGGGCGGCGTTGTCCTTGCGAGGCCGTGCGTCAAAGTTTCGCACTCACGGTAGGCGTCGCGTCGATTTCTCCTTGGAAGTCGGGCGGCTTTGTCCTTGCGAGGTTGTGCGTCGAAGTCTCGATCGTCCCGAGGGCGTCGCGTTGATCAGCGTCGGTGTGCGGCGTTTTTCTCGCCGCGAAACAAGCTGTGCGTCGAAATTTTCGGCGCACGGAGCGTCCACGTGAAAGGCAGAAGTCTTTTTGGTCCTGAGACTTCAAGGAACAGGAGGCAAGCTCTATCCAAGCCCTTGGAGAGCACTTTCACAGCCAGACAAGAGTTCAGCAAGGCAGCAGGGCAACAGCAAGACAGCAGTCCTTTGGAGAAAGCAGACAGGTGAGTCCTTTGAGCAGCCAGGCAGTTCTTCTTGGCAGGATGTAGTTTCTGGTTCCGGTTTCTTCTCCAGCAAGTGTCTGATGAGGTAGGGCAGAGGCCCTGTTTTATACTAAGTTGTGCCTTTGAAGTGGGGGTGATTTCAAAGAGTCTCTAAGAAATGCACCAAGTTCCCTTTCAGCTCAATCCTGTCTGCCAGAGTCCCAGTAGGGGGTGTGGCAGTCCTTTGTGTGAGGGCAGGCCCTCCACCCTCCCAGCCCAGGAAGACCCATTCAAAATGCAGATGTATGCAAGTGAGGCTGAGTACCCTGTGTTTGGGGTGTGTCTGAGTGAATGCACAAGGAGCTGTCAACTAAACCTAGCCAGACGTGGATTGAAGGGCACAACAAGATTTTAGTGCAAAGAAATGCTCACTTTCTAAAAGTGGCATTTCTAGAATAGTAATATTAAATCCGACTTCATCAGTCAGCAGGATTTTGTATTACCATTCTGGCCATACTAAATATGACCTTCCTGCTCCTTTCAGATCAGCAGCTGCCACTTCAACAGTGTATGAGGGCAGCCCCAATGTTAGCCTATGAAGGGAGCAGGCCTCACAGTAGTGTAAAAACGAATTTAGGAGTTTTACACTACCAGGACATATAACTACACAGGTACATGTCCTGCCTTTTACCTACACAGCACCCTGCTCTAGGGGTTACCTAGGGCACACATTAGGGATGACTTATATGTAGAAAAAAAAGGGGAGTTCTAGGCTTGGCAAGTACTTTTAAATGCCAAGTCGAAGTGGCAGTGAAACTGCACACACAGGCCTTGCAATGGCAGGCCTGAGACAAGGTTAAGGGGCTACTGAGGTGGGTGGCACAACCAGTGCTGCAGGCCCACTAGTAGCATTTAATCTACATGCCCCAGGCACATGTAGTGCACTCTACTAGGGACTTACAGGTAAATTAAATAGTCAATCATGGATAAACCAATCAATAGTACAATTTACACAGAGAGCATATGCACTTTAGCACTGGTTAGCAGTGGTAAAGTGCTCAGAGGTCAAACGCCAACAACAACAGGTCAGAAAAAAATAGGAGGAGGGAGGCAAAAAGTTTGGGGATGTCCCTGTCAAAAAGCCAGGTCCAACATGACCCCCCACCAGCCTAAAGCCAGGGGAGAACAATCACTATCCTGATGTACTTCCCTGTTTGAGGCGACAGAACAAGGACCCAGGCCCACAACAGCAGGGGCATGCTCCAGTTCTTCGCCTTCCTGACTCCCATTGGATCCCTCTGTCCATACTCTCAGGGCCCACTAAGCCCATCCATGGGGAACCTTTCTCCTTTCCTGCGGATCCCATCTGTGTAGCACCTAACCTTACTTTGCTCACAGATGTATCCCAGGAGCAGGATAGTACCACCATGACCAACATAGTGGTGTTGCCCACTCTACCCCTGGGGTGTGACACTTGTCCCCTCCCCAGGGATAACTCTGTCCACCCGGACAGCAAGCCACCGTGATTACTGACAGCTGCCAGGGATGAGAGCCAGGCCCCAGGCCTCTCAAAGCTCTCCAACCACTGTGGCTGTGGAGAGTGGGGGGCGGTAGCCCCAGGTGCTGGGCACCCTTTAACCACTCTCCCTTCCACCAGGTCAGGGATGACAGCCTGAACCTGGTCCTCCCCTCTGGGGCTTTGTACCCTTCCTCCTGGAGCGGTACCCCCAGGGTCCAACATGGTCAGGGTGCTTACAGAAGTCACCCTGTACCATTCCTCCACCAGTGCAGGGCTGTTAACCTGCCACTGGCCCTCCAACCTGGGGCCTGTACCTTCAGGTTGGACTAGGGCCCGGGGTGAGGCTTCCCTCCCCCTGCCCTCCCTTCTGGGGTCCAGCACCCTCCAACTAGGAGTGGCCTCCTCAGAAGACAACATGGTAGGGGCACTGTTATCAGTAGCCCCTCCCTCCAGGTCCGGGGGGACACCCTGAACCTGGTCTTCCAGCCCAGGGTCTGTACCCTCAGACTGGATCACTGCCTGGCAAACCAGGACTTCCTGGGAGGCACACCTACCCCCCACCAGGTCAGAGTTTAACCTCTGCACCTGCCCATTCAACTCAGAGTCACCACCCTGAAGTTGAACAATTGCCTGGCACGCCAGGACTTCCTGGAGGGCACCCTGACCCTCCACCAGGTCAGAGTTTAACCTCTGCACCTGACCATTCAACTCAGAGTCACCACCCTGAAGTTGAACAATTGCCTGGCACACCAGGACTTCCTGGAGGGCACACTGACCCTCCACCAGGTCAGAGTTTAACCTCTGCACCTGACCATTCAACTCAGAGTCACCACCCTGAAGTTGAACAATTGCCTGGCGCACCAGGACTTTCTGGGAGGCACACCTACCTCCCACCAGGTCAGAGTTTAACCTCTGAGCCTGGTTCCCCAACCCAGGGTCACCACCCTGAGGTTGGGCAATTGCCTGGCACGCCAGGACTTTCTGGGGGGCACACCTACCCCCCACCAGGTCAGAGTTTAACCTCTGAACCTGGTCATCCAACCCAGAATCAACACCCTGAGGTTGGACAATTGCCTGGCACAGCAGGGCTTCTTGGGAGGCACACCTACCTCCCACCAGGTCAGAGTTTAACCTCTGAACCTGGGTATCCAACCCAGAGTCACCGCCCTGAGGTTGAACAATTGCCTGGCACGCCAGGACTTTCTGGGGGGCACACCTACCCCCCACCAGGTCAGAGTTTAACCTCTGAACCCGGTTATCCAACCCAGAGTCAGCACTCTGAGGTTGAACAATTGCCTGGCACGCCAGGACTTTCTGGAGGGCACCCTGACCCTCCACCAGGTCAGAGTTTAACCTCTGAACTGGGCCATTCAACTCAGAGTCACCACCCTGAAGTTGAACAATCGCCTGGCATGCCAGGACTTCCTGGAGGGCACACTGACCCTCCACCAGGTCAGAGTTTAACCTCTGAACCTGGTTCTCCAACCTAGGGTCACCATCCTGAGGTTGGACAACTGCCTGGTACACCAGGGCTTTCTGGGGGGCACACCTACCCCCCACCAGGTCAGAGGTTAACCTCTGAACCGGGATATCCAACCCAGAGTCACCACCCTGAGGTTGAACCATTGCCTGGCAGGCCAGGACTTTCAGGGAGGCACACCTACCTCCCACCAGGTCAGAGTTTAACCTCTGAGCCTGGTTCTCCAACCCAGGGTCACCACCCTGAGGTTGAACCATTGCCTGGTATACCAGGACTTTCTGGGGGGCACACCTACCCCCCACCAGGTCAGAGTTTAACCTCTGAACCTGGCCATCCAACCCAGAGTCGACACCCTGAGGTTGGACAACTGCCTGGCACGCCAGGACTTTCTGGGGGGCACACCTACCCCCCACCAGGTCAGAGTTTAACCTCTGAACCTGACCATCCAACCCAGAGTCAACACCCTGAGGTTGGACAATTGCCTGGCACAGCAGGACTTCTTGGGAGGCACACCTACCTCCCACCCGGTCAGAGTTTGACCTCTTCACCTGGTAAGCCAACCCAGAGTCACCACCCTGAGGTTGAACCATTGCCTGGCATTCCAGGACTTTCTGGGGGGCACATCTACCCCCCACCAGGTCAAAGTTTAACCTCTGAACCCGGTTATCCAACCCAGAGTCACCACCCTGAGGTTGAATCCTTGCCTGGCATGCCAGGACTTCCTGGGGGGCACTCTCACCCCCCACAAGGGACACGCCGTCCCCAAGGGCCACACAAGAGTCTGGTTGGCGCAGGTCTCCCGACCTCTGCCCATCCGGCAGAGTCTGGGTTTCCCCCAAACCAGAAACGGTTTCACCTGGGTCATTCCTGGGGGGCTCTGCTCTCAGAGCTGACCCCTGACTTTCAAGATCCTCCACTGGGGTCGGCCACCCCCTCTCAACCCTATGTCTGGACTTCTGCACCCCCTCACTAGGAGTGGTACTGCCAGACACCAGAACTGTTGGGATGCTGTCTACAGTCATCCCCCCAAGTTCTTCTGACACTGCGGGGCTTCCCTCAAAAGGTAGCCCTACGGTACAGGTTAGGCTCTGAGACCTACCTGGGACACTACAATCCTCTCCCACCTCACTTGGTCGGGAACCACCTAGACCACTCCCTTCAGGAGCACCCCCAAATGCCTCTTCAGACTCTCTGGTACTCACCCAAAAGTCTGCCTCCACTGTAAGTTCCCTGGGGTCAGAGAACTCACACTCCACCTGGTGTTGGCGTAGCTCTGGAAAATAAGGACCAGACATATGCTCACCCTCCGGTAGCTTGGCACGAGCAGTCAGGCTTAACTTAGAAGGCAATGTGTAAAGCATTTGTGCAATAAATCATACAACACCATAGTATAACACCACAAAAATACACCACACAGTGTTTAGAAAAATATAGAATATTTATCTGGGTACTTGTAGGTCAAAACGATCAAAGTTGCAATACGAATTTGTAAAGATATCACTGAAAAGTGATATTAAGTGTCTTTAAGTCTTTTAAAAAGCAATAAAGTGTCTTTCAAGCACAGAGTACCTGGTTTCTGGTGGGAAATCTCCTCAGAGGGCCACAGGAGAAGAGATGCGTGGAAAAAGGGGTGTGTGCGTCGATTTCTCCTCAGCACACACAGACTTGCGTCGTTCTTTTCCACGCGGGGAAGTCGGGCGTCGTTTTCCGGCGCGCAGACAGTCTCTTTTTGTGGATCGCGGGGATTACCAGATGTCCCGGGTCTGTGCGTGGATTCTCCTGCTTATTTTCCGGCTGCGCGTCGTTCTGCGGGGCTGCGCGTCGAAGTTTCGATCTCACGGTAGGCGTTGCGTCGATTTCTCCTTGGAAGTCGGGCGGCGTTGTCCTTGCGAGGCCGTGCGTCGAAATTTTGGTCTCACGGCAGGCGTCGCGTCGATTTCTCCTTGGAAGTCGGGCGGCGTTGTCCTTGCGAGGCCGTGCGTCAAAGTTTCGCACTCACGGTAGGCGTCGCGTCGATTTCTCCTTGGAAGTCGGGCGGCTTTGTCCTTGCGAGGTTGTGCGTCGAAGTCTCGATCGTCCTGAGGGCGTCGCGTTGATCAGCGTCGGTGTGCGGCGTTTTTCTCGCCGCGAAACAAGCTGTGCGTCGAAATTTTCGGCGCACGGAGCGTCCACGTGAAAGGCAGAAGTCTTTTTGGTCCTGAGACTTCAAGGAACAGGAGGCAAGCTCTATCCAAGCCCTTGGAGAGCACTTTCACAGCCAGACAAGAGTTCAGCAAGGCAGCAGGGCAACAGCAAGACAGCAGTCCTTTGGAGAAAGCAGACAGGTGAGTCCTTTGAGCAGCCAGGCAGTTCTTCTTGGCAGGATGTAGTTTCTGGTTCCGGTTTCTTCTCCAGCAAGTGTCTGATGAGGTAGGGCAGAGGCCCTGTTTTATACTAAGTTGTGCCTTTGAAGTGGGGGTGATTTCAAAGAGTCTCTAAGAAATGCACCAAGTTCCCTTTCAGCTCAATCCTGTCTGCCAGAGTCCCAGTAGGGGGTGTGGCAGTCCTTTGTGTGAGGGCAGGCCCTCCACCCTCCCAGCCCAGGAAGACCCATTCAAAATGCAGATGTATGCAAGTGAGGCTGAGTACCCTGTGTTTGGGGTGTGTCTGAGTGAATGCACAAGGAGCTGTCAACTAAACCTAGCCAGACGTGGATTGAAGGGCACAACAAGATTTTAGTGCAAAGAAATGCTCACTTTCTAAAAGTGGCATTTCTAGAATAGTAATATTAAATCCGACTTCATCAGTCAGCAGGATTTTGTATTACCATTCTGGCCATACTAAATATGACCTTCCTGCTCCTTTCAGATCAGCAGCTGCCACTTCAACAGTGTATGAGGGCAGCCCCAATGTTAGCCTATGAAGGGAGCAGGCCTCACAGTAGTGTAAAAACGAATTTAGGAGTTTTACACTACCAGGACATATAACTACACAGGTACATGTCCTGCCTTTTACCTACACAGCACCCTGCTCTAGGGGTTACCTAGGGCACACATTAGGGATGACTTATATGTAGAAAAAAAAGGGGAGTTCTAGGCTTGGCAAGTACTTTTAAATGCCAAGTCGAAGTGGCAGTGAAACTGCACACACAGGCCTTGCAATGGCAGGCCTGAGACAAGGTTAAGGGGCTACTGAGGTGGGTGGCACAACCAGTGCTGCAGGCCCACTAGTAGCATTTAATCTACATGCCCCAGGCACATGTAGTGCACTCTACTAGGGACTTACAGGTAAATTAAATAGTCAATCATGGATAAACCAATCAATAGTACAATTTACACAGAGAGCATATGCACTTTAGCACTGGTTAGCAGTGGTAAAGTGCTCAGAGGTCAAAAGCCAACAACAACAGGTCAGAAAAAAATAGGAGGAGGGAGGCAAAAAGTTTGGGGATGTCCCTGTCAAAAAGCCAGGTCCAACAAAAGGGTTCTCATGATGTGTAATTGTTAAAGGTTAAGATATTTGTATGTCTTGGTATCTTCTAGGGGCAGGTGGGGTATCACTGATGGCTTTTTTAGTTTGTGCAATTAAACATTTTAAAGGGATTATATAAGGTACTTGACCTGTTACATGTTTTCGGGACTCTAGGCTAGGCTAGGTATATCTTAGAGGATTTTACATAATATTTCCCTTACTGATATTTCGGTCACATTTGGGGGATAGTTGTGCTCTCTTACATTAATTACAACACATGGGCCCGTTCTATGAATCCATTTTGTATTTACAAACAATGTGAATCGGTCAATTTAACTGGTTGCAATGTAAATTACCTTTCCAGATGTAGGAAAGGCATAGGCAGTGCAATTTTAAGGAATCACAATGTTTTGCTAATCCCTAAAAGTGTGACTTCAAATAAGGAATCATAATTTGCGATTCCCTAAATAGAAAATCACAAATAGGGATTTCCTATTTGCTCTTATAGAAGCCCATGTAACAAACATTTCCTAAATGCAAAATGGGCATTTAGGAAATGCTATTACCACCAACTTCAAGTTGGTGGTAACCATATGCAATTTTAGAAAATGCATAAAAAATGCATTTTTTAAAGTGTCATGTAGCGCACACATGCCTGTAGGCCATGTGTGTGCTTTACATGTGCAAAAATAATTTTTGGAGTGCACCCTTGTTTTGCATTTCCCAATTTTGCGATTTCCTAATAGAAAATCCCAATTTAGGTAATGTAAAACCATTTGCACTTTCAGGCCCATAAGAACGAATGAAGTCACAATCCCTATTAGGGATTCGCTGTTTTGTAACATACCATTTTGCATTCCCTAAATAGCTATTTCTTAAAATTTGCCATTTGGGGAATGCAAAATGGAATTATGATACATCTGACCCCATATTTTGTAGTTAGCCTCACATAGCATGCATTAGAATAGTATGTAGGACATTTCCAGTTTGTATTTTTTGATTATGCCTCTCTTGGCTACAGATGTAGCAAGTGTGATTTAGGGCCCGATCATGAGGCTGATGTTCTCAAGACTGCCAGTCTCGCGGTGCAGGTCAGACCACTGCAGCTGTGGCAGTCTGACTGCCACATTACAAGGTTGGTGGGCAGAATTGCCAACCTACTGCCATCCCCACCAGGATTGGTGATCCCGACGGGCTGAGGGCAGTCCTGGTTGTAATCAGCCAGAGTGCGCCGAACTCAGTGCTGCCCTGCTGATTACAAGCTTTTTCTCCGCCAGCCTTTTCATGGCGGTTCCACCACCATGAGAAGGCTGTCAGAGAACAAGTGCAAAGGGGCAAGGGGGGGGCCTGCACTGCCCATGTCCTGAGCAGTGCATAGGTCCCTCTGTCCCACAGCCTTGAAATGCGCACTGTCTGCTGTCTACTCACCCAAAAGTCTGCCTCCACTGTAAGTTCCCTGGGGTCAGAGAACTCACACTCCACCTGGTGTTGGCGTAGCTCTGGAAAATAAGGACCAGACATATGCTCTCCAGCAATTACATCACTCTGCCCTTCACATGTATTAACCACAGTACCCTTCACCCAACCACCCAGTAACTCAACCTTGGAAAAGCACTCTACTTCACCCTCCTGAGACTGGTGAGACAGTATCTGTCTGTCCCTGACACTCAACCCAAACTCTTCTGGGATGTCTCTACACTCTATATCCAGGACGTCCACCAGGGGGGAACCCTTTTCTCTGTCACTCTCTGCTAGAGTCAGTAAAGTGTCCCTCCCCCCAGTAGCAATATGACTCCCTGTGCCAGTTCCCCAATCCTTCTCAGGGACCCTGTGCATAACGGGAACTACCTCATACCCTTGAACCGCCTGGGGTGTGTCAACTCTCTTCTTCAAGTTGGGTACCACATCTCTGGGCTTGTGCCCTTCTTCAGCAGTACTAGATGCAAGATTTTTGCTGCCACCATCTGAACTGGACTCAGCCCTTCCGGCCTCCAGTTTCAGCTCTTTACAGCTCAGCTCTTGAGCTGCAATCTTTTCTTCTTCCAGGGCTAAGAGACTTGCTGCCTCAGCCCTTTCAATAAACTCATCTAGCTCTTCCATCCACCGTGCTTGAGCCATGAGCCATTCTTTTTTCACTGGGTCTCTTTCCTCATCTGAGTCGTCCTCCTCCTCCTCTGAGGGGTACTTAGTCATTTGGTTTCTTGCTGCCTCTCTCTCTGCCCATCTGTCTTCCTCCCAGACTATGTAGGCATGTAGCATCTCTGCTTTAGTAGATCTCTTTGCTACAGGAAGGCCACATTCTCTGCAAAGCTTCCTTAGGTCAGCCTTAGTGAGGTGGTCAGTAGGCAAAAAGAATAAGTAGGTAAGCGATCCCATTCTGATAGGATCTTACCAGCAAAAACCAAAATCCAAAGTCCAAAATATCAATAGTATATCCAGGAGGACATCAGAGACCAAAAGTCAAAAAAGAGATAAAAAATCAAGTTGACCTTCAACTGTGGGTAGGTAGTGAAATACTTAGCTACTGTATGTCACTGCACAAACACAAGTCCTATCCTCACCGCTGATCACCAATGTTAGAAATGGGGTTTTTGGTTGGCAGTTAGGTTGCCCTCTGTCCAAGCAAGAACCCTCACTCTAGTCAGGGTAAGTCACACACAATCCAAAATCAGCCTGTGCTCACCCTCCGGTAGCTTGGCACGAGCAGTCAGGCTTAACTTAGAAGGCAATGTGTAAAGCATTTGTGCAATAAATCATACAACACCATAGTATAACACCACAAAAATACACCACACAGTGTTTAGAAAAATATAGAATATTTATCTGGGTACTTGTAGGTCAAAACGATCAAAGTTGCAATACGAATTTGTAAAGATATCACTGAAAAGTGATATTAAGTGTCTTTAAGTCTTTTAAAAAGCAATAAAGTGTCTTTCAAGCACAGAGTACCTGGTTTCTGGTGGGAAATCTCCTCAGAGGGCCACAGGAGAAGAGATGCGTGGAAAAAGGGGTGTGTGCGTCGATTTCTCCTCAGCACACACAGACTTGCGTCGTTCTTTTCCACGCGGGGAAGTCGGGCGTCGTTTTCCGGCGCGCAGACAGTCTCTTTTTGTGGATCGCGGGGATTACCAGATGTCCCGGGTCTGTGCGTGGATTCTCCTGCTTATTTTCCGGCTGCGCGTCGTTCTGCGGGGCTGCGCGTCGAAGTTTCGATCTCACGGTAGGCGTCGCGTCGATTTCTCCTTGGAAGTCGGGCGGCGTTGTCCTTGCGAGGCCGTGCGTCGAAATTTTGGTCTCACGGCAGGCGTCGCGTCGATTTCTCCTTGGAAGTCGGGCGGCGTTGTCCTTGCGAGGCCGTGCGTCAAAGTTTCGCACTCACGGTAGGCGTCGCGTCGATTTCTCCTTGGAAGTCGGGCGGCTTTGTCCTTGCGAGGTTGTGCGTCGAAGTCTCGATCGTCCCGAGGGCGTCGCGTTGATCAGCGTCGGTGTGCGGCGTTTTTCTCGCCGCGAAACAAGCTGTGCGTCGAAATTTTCGGCGCACGGAGCGTCCACGTGAAAGGCAGAAGTCTTTTTGGTCCTGAGACTTCAAGGAACAGGAGGCAAGCTCTATCCAAGCCCTTGGAGAGCACTTTCACAGCCAGACAAGAGTTCAGCAAGGCAGCAGGGCAACAGCAAGACAGCAGTCCTTTGGAGAAAGCAGACAGGTGAGTCCTTTGAGCAGCCAGGCAGTTCTTCTTGGCAGGATGTAGTTTCTGGTTCCGGTTTCTTCTCCAGCAAGTGTCTGATGAGGTAGGGCAGAGGCCCTGTTTTATACTAAGTTGTGCCTTTGAAGTGGGGGTGATTTCAAAGAGTCTCTAAGAAATGCACCAAGTTCCCTTTCAGCTCAATCCTGTCTGCCAGAGTCCCAGTAGGGGGTGTGGCAGTCCTTTGTGTGAGGGCAGGCCCTCCACCCTCCCAGCCCAGGAAGACCCATTCAAAATGCAGATGTATGCAAGTGAGGCTGAGTACCCTGTGTTTGGGGTGTGTCTGAGTGAATGCACAAGGAGCTGTCAACTAAACCTAGCCAGACGTGGATTGAAGGGCACAACAAGATTTTAGTGCAAAGAAATGCTCACTTTCTAAAAGTGGCATTTCTAGAATAGTAATATTAAATCCGACTTCATCAGTCAGCAGGATTTTGTATTACCATTCTGGCCATACTAAATATGACCTTCCTGCTCCTTTCAGATCAGCAGCTGCCACTTCAACAGTGTATGAGGGCAGCCCCAATGTTAGCCTATGAAGGGAGCAGGCCTCACAGTAGTGTAAAAACGAATTTAGGAGTTTTACACTACCAGGACATATAACTACACAGGTACATGTCCTGCCTTTTACCTACACAGCACCCTGCTCTAGGGGTTACCTAGGGCACACATTAGGGATGACTTATATGTAGAAAAAAAAGGGGAGTTCTAGGCTTGGCAAGTACTTTTAAATGCCAAGTCGAAGTGGCAGTGAAACTGCACACACAGGCCTTGCAATGGCAGGCCTGAGACAAGGTTAAGGGGCTACTGAGGTGGGTGGCACAACCAGTGCTGCAGGCCCACTAGTAGCATTTAATCTACATGCCCCAGGCACATGTAGTGCACTCTACTAGGGACTTACAGGTAAATTAAATAGTCAATCATGGATAAACCAATCAATAGTACAATTTACACAGAGAGCATATGCACTTTAGCACTGGTTAGCAGTGGTAAAGTGCTCAGAGGTCAAAAGCCAACAACAACAGGTCAGAAAAAAATAGGAGGAGGGAGGCAAAAAGTTTGGGGATGTCCCTGTCAAAAAGCCAGGTCCAACAAAAGGGTTCTCATGATGTGTAATTGTTAAAGGTTAAGATATTTGTATGTCTTGGTATCTTCTAGGGGCAGGTGGGGTATCACTGATGGCTTTTTTAGTTTGTGCAATTAAACATTTTAAAGGGATTATATAAGGTACTTGACCTGTTACATGTTTTCGGGACTCTAGGCTAGGCTAGGTATATCTTAGAGGATTTTACATAATATTTCCCTTACTGATATTTCGGTCACATTTGGGGGATAGTTGTGCTCTCTTACATTAATTACAACACATGGGCCCGTTCTATGAATCCATTTTGTATTTACAAACAATGTGAATCGGTCAATTTAACTGGTTGCAATGTAAATTACCTTTCCAGATGTAGGAAAGGCATAGGCAGTGCAATTTTAAGGAATCACAATGTTTTGCTAATCCCTAAAAGTGTGACTTCAAATAAGGAATCATAATTTGCGATTCCCTAAATAGAAAATCACAAATAGGGATTTCCTATTTGCTCTTATAGAAGCCCATGTAACAAACATTTCCTAAATGCAAAATGGGCATTTAGGAAATGCTATTACCACCAACTTCAAGTTGGTGGTAACCATATGCAATTTTAGAAAATGCATAAAAAATGCATTTTTTAAAGTGTCATGTAGCGCACACATGCCTGTAGGCCATGTGTGTGCTTTACATGTGCAAAAATAATTTTTGGAGTGCACCCTTGTTTTGCATTTCCCAATTTTGCGATTTCCTAATAGAAAATCCCAATTTAGGTAATGTAAAACCATTTGCACTTTCAGGCCCATAAGAACGAATGAAGTCACAATCCCTATTAGGGATTCGCTGTTTTGTAACATACCATTTTGCATTCCCTAAATAGCTATTTCTTAAAATTTGCCATTTGGGGAATGCAAAATGGAATTATGATACATCTGACCCCATATTTTGTAGTTAGCCTCACATAGCATGCATTAGAATAGTATGTAGGACATTTCCAGTTTGTATTTTTTGATTATGCCTCTCTTGGCTACAGATGTAGCAAGTGTGATTTAGGGCCCGATCATGAGGCTGATGTTCTCAAGACTGCCAGTCTCGCGGTGCAGGTCAGACCACTGCAGCTGTGGCAGTCTGACTGCCACATTACAAGGTTGGTGGGCAGAATTGCCAACCTACTGCCATCCCCACCAGGATTGGTGATCCCGACGGGCTGAGGGCAGTCCTGGTTGTAATCAGCCAGAGTGCGCTGAACTCAGTGCTGCCCTGCTGATTACAAGCTTTTTCTCCGCCAGCCTTTTCATGGCGGTTCCACCACCATGAGAAGGCTGTCAGAGAACAAGTGCAAAGGGGCAAGGGGGGGGCCTGCACTGCCCATGTCCTGAGCAGTGCATAGGTCCCTCTGTCCCACAGCCTTGAAATGCGCACTGTCTGCTGTGCAGACTATGCACATTTCAAGGGTGCTGGTGCAACCTGCTTGCAGCAGTATTGCCACCGGCTCAATTATGTGCCGGGGACAATGCTGCTGTACCTTTCCCACCGGGCTGATGGGCATAAACCTTGGTGTTCGTCATCAGTCAATCCTTCCACCCAACTCTCCCATCTCTGTCTCAGGGTGAGGAAATTATCAGGGGCGGTAATCATCAAAGAGTGTTAGATCATTGAGACTACTCCCAAACGGCCAATCAGGATTTTCGCTTCTAGTGGGCTAAATTCAGGAAGCTGGGACATTGACAGCATGTAAGCCTGCAAAGCATGGTGTAACTTAAGGAAACAGTATAACCCTGTATGCGGCAGGATGTACTGGTTCTGCAGCTCCTGAAAAGACATCAACCCCCCCCAAAGAATAAGTCAACCAAGTGTGTGATCCCAATATGGCCCCATTGAATGAAGCCCTTGAGGCAGGACACCTGTTGAGGCCAAGCGTCCTGCCATCACATCTATGACCAACAGTGCATCATTTATAAGAAAGCACATATGTTGTTTTGTATTGGTTTGGACTTCCCAATAGCTTTAAATATGTTTGCTAAATTTCATCTAGTTGCGCATTATGCTCAAACAGTCCCTATTTTAGTGCGAGCTCTGGTCAGTTGAAATGATAATTGTCTTTCAATTATTTGCTGTGCTACACCTATTTTGGCTTAAACACAAACTAAACTTTGTGTTTCTGGATGTATTACATTTGATCTGTAACAGATGATGCATGTGGCAATGGCAAATGCCTCAACAGAAAGAAAGCAGGAGAGTACTAGACTGAGCTCCGCACAATGACCCCAGACACTATAGACAAGGAAACAGTTTTGCAAGGAAAACTGGGGTGGAGAACAACCCAGTGCTGGACCTGATGAATTGGCTAAAATTATGAGAATGAATCAAACCATGAATTTCAATAAAATCTACCTTGTCTACCATTTGTTTATTGCTTGATTGCATGGCTTGTATTGTTTTGTGGCTAATGCATTGTCAAAAAAATGTAAGTACAAATGCCATCTAGGTGGGAGACAGCAGAGAAATATAAAAGGAAATGTGGTTGGATAGGTAGGACTGAAATAATTAAAAATGTGAACCCATGGCATTTAAGTTGTGGACTCTAGAAACAGAGTGGAAACAAGCAAAATAGGCAGGAGTGGCTGGACCCTAAAGCACAGACCTGTGATGGATGACTGTGTTAGAGAAAGAGACTCTTTGATCTACCAACCTGATCCCTTCATAAGCCCCTTAGAGTGTTGACTGAAGGTTAATCAAACGGAAGGTGATCTTTTAGTATGAGAAAACAATTCATTCACTTCCATCCCTCCTTTCTCCCTCCCTTCACAAAGCCAGTTAGAAGAAACAATAACTGAATACCTTTTTCTGTTTCCTTCTCTACCTCCCTCCACTGCATGAACTGAGGGCACAAGACCTGCAGACCATTTCTCCAAGGAACAATGATGGAGACCACAAATTCTAACTATAGTGAGCCCTCACTGAAAAGTACTCCTGCCCATACAATGTACCTACAGTATGGTAAACTCATGTGGGGCTCGACGAAGCCACTCTTCTTAAAAATGTACTTGCTGACTCACATTCCTTGGCGAATGTACGAGGTTTTTTCAATGGAAGGGAGACTCCTGGTCGCTATGGAAGCGGTTTGTGTAGTCACGGGTGTGGCTTCTGGCTTCCAGAATGAATCCTCATGTTGGCCTGTAGCAAGCACAGTTGGATACCATGAAGTGGATTTCTCAAGACTCAATTGTTACACCCCCTAACGCCATTTCCGCCAAGGGAGCTAAAGCAATTACAAAGTCAGCTCATAAACAGCATAACAGCTTAGTGGAGATGACTCAGGGCTTCAAGACTATGGCAATAGAAATGGAATCCCATTCCTCCTCCCTTTTGCTATGCTCTTACAGAGGGCAAGATAAAGAGGACTAACAAACGCATAAAAAGTTGGGGCTTGACACACCAGACATAGCAGAAAAGGATAAGGTATCCCAGGGTTTTGATGCTAGGCCCCTAAATCCCAGTCTTGCTCTTAAGACTACTGTAGAGGCAACCGTTAATGATATCACAGCTTTAGCAGGGGTGATAAGGGTGTAATTAGACAGACCACAAAGGGCCAAATATATCCCCTATTTGTGGGATCTGGGTGAAAAGAATCCCTTAAGGAGGAAGCCCGTTTGAAATCAACCAATAACTTTGCTATCTCAGATCGGAGTGAGAGTAACCTAGCTCTTCATAAAACAGGGAGTAATCTTAACCTTCAGCAGGCACTGTTGACGGAGTCCATTCCAGAGTCACCAAAGAGGCTGAAGAACCAATTGGAAGCGAGCAAGGATATTCGACAGGCTAAGATGAGTAGCACCAGAGCAATGCAAGCAGATACAAGAGGAAAGTATGATACTCCACCTACAGAATTAAGGACAATGGAGGTTTCAAAAAGAAGGCTAAAAAAAAAACTGAACATCATCTCAACCTCATTAACCAGAATATTCAGAAGTTAACTAAGTGATTAAGGGGTATCAGATTTAGAGGATGTAAGAGTACAGCAGGGCACCTTCACTGCTAAGTTTCCAACTGAACTGATGGATTTACAGTCTGAGATTGATGATGCAGAGTATAGGTCTCAAGGCTTACTGGTTTTCTGGAGGGGTGAGAAAATGGACAAACCGTAGATAATTTGATTTCTGATTTAGTGAAACAACACGTCTAACCAGAAGCCAAAGCTTAAAAACTGGATCTAACTATTATGCGAGCACACAGTGTTCCCAATACACAACCGTCAAATGCCAAGTAAGCAACTGATCATTTTGAAAGCCATAAAAGATACATTTTATCAGATACCAGGTGATTTTTCTTTCAAGATTTTTTCTGACATGTCTGCTTTGGCATCATACTGCAGAAAAGAATTTAAGAGCCTAATTAGTCATTTTCAGCAAGTTGGGGTACCCGCTGGTATTGCACAGCAATCTAAACTGAAAGTTCGTTACAAAGGCCGTTTTCACATTTTTCATTCTGTACAATAAGCTAAGGATTTTTACAATCAAGTTAAAAAGACGGTTGGGGTATGGGCACTAGAACTAGATCCAGCACCTGGGGTGGTAATCCATAAAAAGTCAGTTGATATAACAATGTGATATTGCTCTGCTATGTTGGGAATAGTCCATGAAGGAAACAATAATGTTTTTTCTATGCCAGGTTGTTTCCATCTTAGAGGGGTATTTTTATGTCAGTTGATATGACAATGTGAAAGTGATAAATTAAATATCGCACTGCTACTTTGGGGATAATAGGTGGGGAAAAGAATGGAAGTTGGTATGCTAGATTGTTTCCCTCTTTGAGGGGTATTTTTTGTGTCTTTTCTTTCTTTTCTTACTCAGGTGCTTTTGACTTCCTCAGAGGATCCTTTGGTGCCATGTCAAAGCAATAAGCTAGGGTTGAGGTGGGTGAAGCTTTGGGGCACATGGGGTCAGATGGGAGGGGGTGTTGGGAGAGGAAGGAGCTTGGGACGGGTCGGGCTCCAGGGTCCAATGGGCGAAGGCAGGGGTGGATAGTCAAAATTGTGGGAGGTCGGGGGTAACGGTAACAGGAACATTTACAGTAGACAGATTGGAAGATAGTTTGCAATGTCTTGCTATAAATTGAGAATAGTGTAATACAATGTGAATGGCTTAAACAATAGAGATAAATGTCAAGGTATGCTAGCCTGGTTTAGATCCTTAAAAGCAGACATATTATTCTTGCAGGAAACACACCTAAAAGAAAATAGTTGCTTCCCCTGTGCACCTTTGAATATACAACGCACATTCTTTGCCTCCTCAGAGGCCTCACATCACTGAGTGGCAATTTTAATTGCACATGCAGCCTAATCTGAAGTTCTCAAGGTAGGTCGGGCTCTGGGGACTGGATGGATTTTGGTTAAAATACATATAGTAAATGAATGATATAATCTTATGAGCTATCATGGCCCCATTGAGGATGTACCTTCTTCCCTGTATGACCTTTATTCTCTTTTACAACATGAGATGGGACATTTAATAATAGGTGGGGGCCTTAATTTAATCCAGGATTTGTCACTAGACACATCACGCACAAACAAACATCAGAACAAGCCCGCGACCTGTCAGCTCTTATTCACGACTTTGCTCTTATTGATCCATGGCTGGTGCAAAATGAGTCAAAGTCTCAATTTACGTGTTACTCGAAACGGTATGGCACTTCTTCGCGGTTAGATTATTTTTTCATCTCACAATCTGTTTCATGGGGAGAAACTGCTATATTAATAAAGCATTTTGAGATCATTCATTGATCAGCTTAGCGATAACCTTTACAGCAACACCCGCCCCTAGAGCAAGATGGTGCTTTAATAAAACACTTCTTATGGAAGATATCTGGATTGCACAGATGAAAAGACATCTGGACAAATTTCTAAAGGTTACCATAAACATAGCTTCTGATTTCTCAGTATGGGAGGCTCTAAAGGCATTTTGTAGAGGTCAGGCAATTTCATCCTTGGCAACTTGTAGATTGCAAGAAGAAAGACAGTATATAGAGCTTTCTAAGAGTTTAGATGTAGCTGTAAAAATGCATGCCCAGGTCCCTAATGAAGGCAATCAAGGAATTTTGGATAATGCTAAATGTAAAGTTTGGGAGTTTTTTTACTGCTAGAGAAATAGTTAACCATGCATCCTATCCCCAGAGAACATATGAAGACAATTAATTTATAGGGAAATATCTGGCCTGGTCTCTGAAATGTCGTGCTAATGCTAGCATCATAAAAAAGATCTTTGATCCCCCGGCCAAAACAATGTGCATGCATTCATCTGAGATTGCCTCGATACTTTTACAAAACTACGCTAAAATAAATTCAGAGACCATAGGCAGCTCGAGCTCAGTTATTGAGGGCTGGTTAGGGAAGATTCAAATTCCCACCTTGACCTCAGAATGGGCAGATTCTATAACTGTGCCCATAACTTTGGAAGAAGTACAGTTAGCAATTAAGTCCACAGCTAATGTCAAAGCCTATGGGAAAGACAGAATGTCGGCAGAAATTTATAAGGTATTCTCGCAGCAACTAGCCCCATTGCTGGTTCGACTTTTTAATCAGATTCTTCAGGGATTTCCCATCTCGTGCTCCTTTACTGACTCTGTGGAAGTTAGGTTAGCTTTCTTAAAAAGGATAAACATGAGGAGGACCCGAACTCTTACCGCCATTTAAATCTCTTAAATAGTCATTAGAAGCTTTTCACGAAAATAATGGCATACAGGATTTCTACTGTAGCGTCTTCGATTATTCACGGGAATGAAAACGGGTTTCTACCTGGAAGGTTAATATCTTCAAACATTATTTATTTGGTGGAGACTATTACTTTTTTTCTAGTCAGAAGGTGAAAGCCGCTGCTATAATACTGGATGCAGAAAAGGCATTTGATCTAGTTGATTGGGAAGTGTTGCACACAATCCTTCATAAATTTGTATTCCCAGTGAAGTTTATTCGCTTGCTAAGAAAATTATATGCCGGGGCAGAGCTTCCATAATTATAAACAACTCCCTGGCTGGGTGAGATAGTTATCGAATGTGGCACTCGTCAAGGATGCACAATTTAACCCTATCTTATTTGCATTATTTATAGAACCTTTAGCCTGCGCTATTGATCAGGCTCCATCCATTTGTCCTCCTGTAGCAGAAGCTCCCAAACTCAAGTTATATGCGGATAACATTATACTTTATTTAGCGGCAAGCAAGGCAAACATTCAGCATGCTCTAGATAAAATTGCAGAATTTACAGCTATAGGTGCTTATAAAATTAATCAGACTACGGGCTTGATTACGAGTTTGCCGGTCGGTAAACCCGACTGCCAGACTTGTGGTGAGGAGACCACTGTGGAGCTGGCGGTCTCCCCACCTTCCCTATTACAACAGTCCCACTGGTCTGATGGGTGGGGACCAAGGTTCCTGCCGGTCAGCCTAGTGGGAAAGGTGTGACAGCATTGTTTCAGGATCAGAATTGAGCCGGCGGCAATGCTGCCTGTTAAAATTGGGGTCTTTGGTTGGCAGTCAGGATACCCCCTCTCCAAGCAAGGACCCTCACTCTGGACAGGGCAAAGAAGAAACACACATGGTTAACCCACACTCACCCCTTTGGTAGCTTGGCATGAGTAGGCAGACATAACTCAGAAGCATTGTGTAAAGTATTTGTACCAACACACACAATAATACAGTGAAAATACAACAAATCAAATCATTAACATTTATAAAGCGCGCTACTCACCCGTGTGGGTCTCAAGGCGCTAGGGGGAAGGGAGTTACTGCTGCTTGAAGAGCCAGGTCTTGAGGAGTCTCCGGAATACGGAGTGGTCCTGGGTGGTCCTGAGGCTGGTGGGGAGGGTGTTCCAAGTCTTGGCCGCCAGGTAAGAGAAGGACCTCCCACCCGCTATGGAGCAGCAGATGCGAGGGACGGTGGCGAGAGCGAGGCTGGTGGAACGGAGGAGACGGGTGGGGGCGTAGAAGTTGAGGCGTCGGTTGAGGTATTCTGGTCCCTTGTTGTGGAGGGCTTTGTGTGCGTGGGTGAGAAGTCGGAAGGTGATCCTTTTGCTGACTGGGAGCCAATGCAGGTGTCTCAGGTGGGCGGAGATGTGGCTGTTGCGGGGTATGTCGAGGATGAGGCGGGCGGAGGCGCTTTGAATACGTTGCAGACGTTTCTGGAGTTTTGCGGTGGTCCCAGCATAAAGGGTGTTGCCGTAATCCAGGCGGCTAGTGACGAGGGCGTGGGTCACGGTCTTTCTGGTGTCGGCGGG